>NC_064899.1:11216927-11519284 GCF_929443795.1 Astur gentilis | reverse complement strand
TTTCCCCTTTCCACATTAGATGCCTTCTCACAAATATCTTGCTGATGGGCTTTTTAAATAAAAGTGAAGAAAAAGATGTGATTGATTAATCAGCAGGCACTTGTGTTTTCCAATTTCTTCTCATTTTGATGGAGATCTCCAAATGTCACACCAAAGGAGTATGCTAGGCTAAGAAAATTGTAGTCAAACTACTCCAAATATTTAATTTTTCCTGTGACCCAGGCAGATGAGCTCCCTAATAGAGCAGTGCTCAACACCCCACAGCACTTCTGCGTAAAGGCAGCTGGGGCATCTTCAGAAGCGGGAGGTGCTGCTGTAGTAGGCGGGGGAAAAAGCGGGTTTGCATCAATGCTGTTGCATAAATAACTTCTGTGACCCCAAGCTGCCCTATCACCCTGGGCAGTGCCAATGGGGAAGCTCCATCCTTTTCTGCAGGGCTGCAAATCTTCGTCTCTTTAGGCATTTACAAAATACAGGCCTTAACAGGCCTTAGGTTTCTCTGGGATTAGGTGGTGGCTCACAGGGCTCTCAATTGCTTTTGCAGGTGTCTGAGTTTGAAGTCTGGTAGCATGAACATGGCCAAGCCCACCTTGGATCATATCAAAGGGGCTAATTATTTCGAGCCTGCTGCTGAACAAGAACAACGAAATCCATCTCCTTCCTCTCCAAAACACCGAGTAATTTAAGAGATGCCAGTCAGAGGAACTAGTGAATTCTTCATTTTGGGTTGTTGCTATAGCAACGCACTCAACATTTATACCAATGAGCTGAAGGGAAGCTTTGTTACGTTGTTTATCCCTTTGTACATTGGCCAGCCATCACAAAGCAATATCTCATCCACTGGAGTGTAAAGAAAATAATCTTGTTTACTACCTGAAGAATTAAGGACACTTTAGAAAAAGCTGAAGAAGGCTAATATGTTCTTAAGTGTTCTTTTGTATACAGCAGCTCAAAACAGCCCATGGTGAATATTAACAAAAAATAATTTTGTTTGTACTTTACTTACATAAATTGTATGCCAAAGAATGAAAAACAGCAGGAGTTAATAATGAGGAAATTTCCAACTATGTATGTGCAGAATTTCCACAAACCTGAATGACTTCTGTTCAGTACAGCTTTGTTATGTTTTATGTCCAAGGAGGTAGCTCTATCGATAATTTTTGTGTTAGTGATGGGATAGCTGCAAAACTGCATGCAGTTCTGCAGACAGTTGAAAATTATTAGTAATGGAAATTGCTTTACTACCTTTAGACTTCTCATCTTACTGAAGAATATCTATTCCTAGTAGTTACACCTATGATGGAGTGCAGTACTGGTGCAACAAAGCAGACTTGTTTTCAATTCCTGCTAGTTATCTGGAGAAATATTTCATTCTGGCTTGAATTTCATTATGAAACTTGGCTGGGAAGTCAGTGGCAGAATGAGAAACAATGCAAATTATTTGAGGGAAAGTGAAATGGAATAAAGTGGAAAGAGACTATTTTGATTAAATATTCAAAATAAAGTAATACATGAGTCTCATCCCTGAAAAAAAAAACAAAAATTGTCAGCATGTTTCTTTCAGAATATTCGCTGGAGGACTGTTGCATCTCTATTGTGAAAAGAAGCTTAAATGAAAATAGTTATTTTTGCTGTGCACCAGTAAATGATATATCGCAAACTCTGCTGCAGGATGTTTGTAGAGCAGGTCACTTCACACGCACTGCTTTGGGGCTGTAGACCCAGTTCTCATACTTCACATCTTGTTTCCATCAGTGAGAATAAGCACTCTGTCCATTCCTGTTTGAGAGCCTCTGAAACTATTTCACAATACCACACTGGAAACGTAGCCTGCTTTCAGATCTGCAAGATTGAAGAGCAAGTCTTGTTTGGTGTAGTAAGGTAGCAGAAGAAAAGTAACATTGTCTTAATACTCAAAAGTAAGTAATACAATGAGCCATAGTTACCCAGTCTTTGTGTATCGCTTTTTGGGGAGTTCAGGAATGGATACAGGCAAGTTTCAACTCCTTGACCTAATGTTCTAGTATCCGTGTTGTAGTTAACAAAGGTATCGGTGCCTGTGGTTTTAAAAGAAACTGGCCACAGCTGCATTTTATGAGCTGTGTATTCTAGTTTGTATCTTAGACACGGTAAAAATAGTGTCTAGACAGGGGTCCTGAGGGGAGATGCAGAGGAACACCTAGGACCTGTACGCCTAGGATGAAATCTGGAGAGCATCAAGTGACTCTCAGTAGGGCAGCTCTGGACATGCTTACAAGGACTTTGGTACCTGGGGAACACCCCCGTCCAGCTGGCTTTGGGTTCTCTGGTTAGGCAGCAGCTGAGAAAACACTTTCGGCCAGTTTGGGGATAAGGGCATAGATACATCCTCTTCTCGGCAAGGATGTGCCAGCGAAGACATCTTTCTTTGACTCTAGTGTGCCACCAGTCGCTTACCAGTTTCCCCATCTGAGGGACCATTGCTTTCCACTGGCTGAACTCATCACTCCCCTAAACTAGCCCAGTCAGGAAGAACCATATCATCAGAGACCTCCCATTTGAA
Organism: Astur gentilis; assembly: GCF_929443795.1. Lineage (NCBI taxonomy): Eukaryota > Metazoa > Chordata > Aves > Accipitriformes > Accipitridae > Astur > Astur gentilis. Next base: position 11,516,742 of record NC_064899.1, on the reverse strand, counting down.
CCAACCCTGCTGGTTTTTGCTTAGATGGGTTAGGACAGGCTCACACAAACAACTCTTCTAGGAGGTAGGTGTCGGGGTCAGTGCGAGCCACTGGGCACAGGCCAGGTGGGGCAGCAGGTGCCCACAAGCCAGCTGGACTGTACCCTCCTTTCTCCTCTCCCATGAGGCACAGCCCCACCACAACCCAGTAAGCCAAGCTTAAGGAGGGCTGGTTCCATGGCTGGGGCCCAGGGTTGGTCACGGTCCAGCAACTGCCAGGTGAAGCTGCAGCCATGAGAAAATTCTCAAGGCAGGCTGGGAAATTAAGAGGGCAAGACAAAGTCGGGGTCAGCAGGGCTAAGGCAGGGCACGGGCATAGCTGCAACAAAGCATGGGGACGGGCTGCTGACAGGCAGCAGAGAGATCAGCTCTTTCTGCTGGAATAGCTGCAACGAGAACTGGCCCTGGTCAAATCCCAGGTCTTGAACTAACCTGACCTTCTTTCCCAAGCAGTTACAGCCTGAGGGAGACATATCTTTTTCTTGTTAGAGCACTCTGATGAGTAAGCAGAAGGCAAAAGGACTCCGCTGTGCAGCAGGATCCATTACAGAATGGATCTCCTTTGCCCGACTCTGCTCCTCCCCAGTAAATTCTCCCCCAGACTGAGCTCTCAGTTAGGAAGCAAGGTGAGAAGCTTCCAGTGTTCCGTATAACAGTGAGGAGCAAAGGGTTCAACTTCTACCTCAACTGGGTATGCAGAGGAGCATTTTTCAGATATGGAAAATTGTTCTCCAAGTGAGAAGAGTTTCAAAGATTAATAGCTGATTTTTGCCGATTGCCTGTTCCACTAGACAGACTCCTGATCTCCCATTTAAGAACACGTTAGCTACTGCTTTATCACAGACTTCTTCCCACTCAGTGAATTCTCATCAGCTCACAGAAGCAATATGTTCCTCATCAAGTCTGTTCATTTTAATGATTTTTAATAGGCTTTGCTTCTTCACCCAAACCTCATCCCCAGTGCCTCCTCAGCAAGCTGTATCAAGGTAAAAAGGAGTTTCCCTTTCAAATTAATTTAGTTAGCACAAACTCCTGAAAACTGGAAGTATCAAAATCAATTTGGACTTTATACAACATTTATAGTATTAGATACGGTGTGTGGTTTGTCAGCGACGCTCAGACATGTATTTTCATGCCTCTACACACAGACCATAATCCCTGTGAAAGTACAGATGAGATCCCGTCCTGGAACACCACCACCCATATTACTCTCTGGAAAAGAAGAGAATATGAGACTTTAAAGGATTGAGTGCTGTTTCACTTGCAGAAAGCCTCTGCTGAATTACAACTCATTACAACATTCCCTCAGTCTGTGCCATTTAGGTGAAACCCCCTTGCTGTTCCTGTTCTGCTATATATCCATTTTTATCCTTGCCCTTGTTTCATTTTCAGTAATCAGACATTACTATCCATTTATGTGTTCTTCTTCTATTGAAAAAGAACTATTGAACTTCATAAGATCTGACTTAGGTAAACACTCTGTTATACTTTATATAACAGCCCAAAGACAAAGGCTAACTTAAGTGGATACAATGCTATACAGTCTTGCTGGACAGAAAAAGGTTAAAAATCACCCAGTCTTCTGTTCCACCAGGAAGGTTGTTGTCACCAAATCTGCTTCGTTTTCAATCTTCTACCTCTTGGTGCTCTCCACTGGCCCCATGGAGGAGCAATAGCTCTCTAAGCCTCTGATCCCACCTCACTGCCCGCACTCAAATCCTGCCTCATAATTCCCCTCAGAAGCAGTGGCCCTTCCATACACAAGTGGGGATGAAGCCGTTGCCTTGTCTACTATTGTCTCACTTTTCCTGAGTAACCTTCTTCAATATGTTTATTTCTTGTCTTGTCTTAGTCTCCACACATGAATTTTCAACTGGATTTTGTTTATTTGGATGGCATTTTGCATACAGAGGTCTTGATTACGACAAAGACTTAGACAGTACCAAAAGAAAAAAAATCTCAACAAGAGGAAGCAAAATAAAGCATCTCTACTGAGTGACTCCAGGTGTTGTCAGTATAAGATAACTCTTTACCTCCAAAGTATGAGGTTTGGTAGAAACATCTAGCTATTTGATTCACATTTTGTAAATGTGAATGAAGAAACTCAATGCCACAGTCACTATTAACTGCAGCTTTTGGCTAGACGTGAATGGAGATTAATCATGCTCTGTATACCCAGCTCAAACAGCTCAACACACTGAGTTATCAAGCAAAAACACCTGATTAATATTCAGGAGGCTACAGGTGGGTGAAGAGACTGGTTCAATAACAACAACAAAGCAAAAAATGGAAACACATTCGTCTTAGCAACTCCCTTGCTGGTTGCAGCACTCAGTGGGACCAGGCTACTCATGGTGTCAAGGACTCCCTATTCAAATGTTTTTCTCCTATGGGTTAACTAGTTCTGTAAATACGGATCTGTCAAGAGAGTATAGGTGCGTGGGTAATTATAATGCAGGGACCATCTTCTACACTTGTCTGTTAGAAGAACCCTTAACCCTTTAGTGCTGTTAAACTGAACACATGCATCCTACTAATACATCTGTGTCATCTATGGAAGTGGTAAGACAGAGTCTGTATACGTTGGTGCTCAGGTTTTGCCTTGGATCTGCCTCTAATTTGTTCTGTTGTCTACGAAAAAGAACAATCATTTCTTCAGTTACAAAAAGAGCACCCAAGACTGTACCATATTTCTGTTTTCTCTGTTTTGAAGTGGCCAGTTTTAAAATGTCATCTTACCAGCTTTCAAGTGAAAAAATATTAGTTTGGTCATTAAAAAAGAAAGTGAAGAAAAATAACCATTTGCCTGTGCAGTTTCAGTGATTTAACATTGAATGTCCACATTAAGACAACTAGACCTGGCTCTTGAGATGCCACAGACTTAATTGCCTGCTGACCTGAGTGGCTTTCTGCCCAACACAAACCTCAGGCATAATGCAAAACAGGAACTATAGATAAACAATCATCCCACATCCAAATCTCAAGGGTTCAGTTTTGTCCCCCTCCCCTTTTCCTGACTGCTATTAGTCCATGTGTTGCTTTATTTCATCTTTGGTTAGGTAGAAATGCAAAAGGGAAAAAAAGAGAGAGGGAACAGATCTTTTTGAGTGTTATGTTAGCTTTACATAAAGCAACACATTATGCCTCACTTTTGCTTTGCAGTCCTCAGCTTGCAAGAAACAAAGAGTTGCCTTATCAGCACTGTCATTTCTCATCTGTCATTACCAGTGAGAATTGAATCTCTCAGTACCAAGTGAAAAAGAGGCAGAGATTTCTAACTCAGATGTGTGATCTTATGTCATAAACACTTCATCACATGTATCAGAACTCTGTGGTATGAGAAACACATAACCTGGAGAGAAGTCACCAGGACCACAACTATACACACCACACGCTCCTGGGCCAGCACCTTAGCTGTCTGTCTTTGACATACCCCTCTTACTACAAATTTACATTACTCAATTCCAATTTGATACCACTATCATGCCCAGAAACACTTCACAGTGGAATGCAAACATGAAGACATCAAAATGGAGACCTACCTAAAACCAGTTTATCATGCAGTTAATGGCCTTACAGAATAGCATAATGTTAAAGGCATTTATTCCAGTGATTTGTCTACAGGTAAAAAAGCTGAACCTCCTGTACTGATTTGTTGATGTAAGAATGCTTTGGCTAATCTAGTTTTTTTTGTTTGTTTGCACTTTCATGAGTCTTTGAAGTTAAATAAAAGCCTTGCACAAATTTTGACTGAAGGAGCTCTAATAACATATCTTAATGAATTCCTCAGTTTCCTCACTTCTGTTGTATACCTTCCCTGCCCTGTAACCTTCTGACCACAGATGCCACTCTTCCTCTATCTAGCTGACACTCCTGCCAAACCCATCTCTTGTCCCCAAACTGACATCCCATTTATTGTTCACTCAGCTACTTAGAGTTCTTTTCTTGTTCTCCATACCAAATTTCTTCTGAGTCTATTCAATCTACTGTTTATTAAATTAAGCTCTCATTGCAAATTAGGTAAACCAAACACTGGGCTACATTAGGAGAAAGATGGTCAGCAGACTTAGGAAAGCTATTATCCCTGCTCTCTTCAGTACTGGTGAGGCTGCCCTGGGATACTGCATCCAGTCCTGCACCTCCCAGCTGGAAAGGGATGTGGAGAAATGGGAAAAGGTCCCGCCAAGAACAACCATGTCGGACAGAGCCTGTGGGCAGGTGCCCTGTAGGGAGAGGTGGAGGGAGGTGGACTGGTTAAATTTGTTGAGATGAGACTAAGGGGCAACTAGAGCTACTTAAAGAGCGGTACAAAGATTATGGGGGCAAATGACTCCTGGTAGTGTCAAACGATACAACAGGGAGCAGCGGTCTCAAATTGTTCCTTCAGAGGTTCAGATTTGGAAAAACTTTTTTCACTAATAGAGTTGTGCAGCACAAGAACAGGTTATGCAGGGATACTGTGAGAGACATCTCCTTTGTTGGAGGTTTGGAAGACCTGGTTAGACATAGCCACAGCTGACCTAGAGTCAGCAGCAGTCCTGGCTTTGAGCAGGAGGTTGTTTTAGATGACCTCCAGTACATCTCTTTATGACCTGTGATTTGATTAAGCTATGCCAGCCACCAGTAAGCTAGAAAGTTTGTTTTCAATTCCTAGGGAGCAAATAATGCTGTGACCCACAAAGACCTTTAACTGAGCTTTAGTAATAGACTCAAATTCAATGGAGTGAAACAGCAAAACAGAGAATTAAGGTAGAAAAATATTTGTGGAGTTACCAAACATCTCAACACTTTGTCAGCTATTTACTCTCATGGTTTTTATAGAAATGGAAAGAAATTTATCTTTTTCTTTTTTTTTTTTTTTTTTAGTTCCTTGTTCCAGTTCTTTTAAGTTTTGGCTTGTGACTCGTTTGTCTTTGCCAACAGGCTGCCTAGCTCAGTTCCTGTTGATGAAGTTATTAGGGTGATTAAATACTTCTTTGTGGTGATTTAAACTCTGTTTTGTTTTGAGATCAGGGAAGCAAACACATTGTAGTGTAAGTGATAGACAAGAGAAAAAAAATCTTTTTTTTATAAGATGTGTGGCTGGATTTACTGCAGAACATAGCTCTGTTTCCATTAGCAGAAGCTGATACAACATGTACTCTAGATTATTTGATGGAAATCAAGTATTCTTCAGCTTTTAGTTGGTTTTCAGCCCTGACATACAGTTTTAACCTTCATGGCACTGAAGTCAAAGGGAATTCAGTCACCAGCCAGAAACTGGGGACAAAAGATGAGAATACAAGAAGCTAGATCAACACTGAAACAGTAAATAGAATTTAAACATGTTCAACACATTCTGTAGGTTAATATACACAGTAAATCACAAACAGACTGCCTCTGCACCCTTCTAACAACAGGACTGTATTGGAGAACACTGTATAAGGGTAAGTTGTTTCCAATAAGTAAGGGTCATTTTCAAGTTCCATGACTATGTGCTTAGAGAATGGATTACATGTTGAAAGATTAGCAGAGGTCTGGTCTACCAGCTAAGATAGCAATGCTAGAGGAGAGATACTCAACACCTTCCAAAGATAAGTGAATATGAGTACATTTTCTAAATGACACATGAGAAATGTGATACAGCAGCACCACTCAAAATTACCTTTTTCAGCAACATTTTTATGGAGTGATATTTAAGGTACGTCTTAACCTTTTAGAAACAGGTCCATTTTCAGAGTTCCCTTAAACTGGCAGTGGAGTTATCTCAAAGTACCTAGAAGCTCTAACTCTTACTGTGGTTTTGAAGAAAACATGCCAAGTGTATTTCTGCACCTTTAGCTACAAAATACTCTGGTCATTTTCAGCTTAAACTTAATTTAACTGAAGTATAAGGTCCCCAGAACATTAAGACACTACTGAAATAAAGACTTCCAAGATCAAAGCCGACTGCTTTGTGATGAAATCATGAAGAGATGGAATCAAATCACAGAAACACTTTTTCCTCCTCTCATACGTATGCTGTGCACCCACCCCCGCACTGAATACTTTGCCAATTATATTGGCATTTCATGTTGTTTGTTCTATGTGATTTGGCATTGCACTTTTCTGTTAGAGTGGTTTGTCCTATTTGGCCTAAATGTGAGCCTTTGCCTGGGATCCATTTTATAGAATGAGCTCAATTCTATAGACAGCTGGTGTATTAGTGCCACTTTATCCTGCTACTGGGGCTAATCATGAAATGGTTATTGGTCTGGATTTACAGCCTTGCAAAGAGTTTTATATAAGAAGAAGGTTAGCATTGTAAAAGTTATTTCCATCTATATTGAGAGAGTTAATTCCCTCTCTGCAGCTGAGTTTTCCCTCTCAAGTATGCTTCCATGGTAACATACACACAGCTACTGCAACGGTGAAGTTAATCTCAGAAGTTAAGCTTTCCACTTGCTAATGTTCTGCAGCAAATCTTAGTTTTGCCCAACAAAGTCATAATTAATAATGCTGCTTGGTCCTCCACTCAACCTGGCCATGACTAGAGATTTAAGCCAATATGCTCTTTTGCTCTACAAGCTGGGTAAAGAAAGTGAACCTGAGATTGTATTTAATATATATATAAATAACAAGAAGCAAATTAGAAAAGCTGCACACTGTGGAGGGTAATTCAGACATGTAAAAGGCTATTACACATTTAAAGAATACAGTGCTCAAAACAGCCAAAAAAATTTTCCTTGGAGTTTGTTTTTATTTATTTATTTAAGCAAAGCTGGTATAACACACATTTAGCAAACAGAAAAGATGAGTCTTCAAATTGCATTTCTGCCTTTGGTTTTCACAGAGCTGACTGCGCTTTTCACAGGAATTTTCACTACAATTTTCACTTGGAACACAATTCTGCTAAGGTTTCGCTTAGGGTATTGTGAAAGAAGCCTGGGCTATTGATAGGAATACTTGGGGCGTAGCTCCTTCAGACTAACTTCCTCTCTGACGTGGTTATCCCAGCATTGGGGCTGCCACAAATAGCGTCCAACCTCCCTGACCATGCTGGCAAGACGAGGGAATCCCAGTGCTTTATGGACCTCCTCCCTGACACCACCCTGGAACCACAGGGCCAAACACAGGCTTGAGCCGTCGCCCATTCCTTGCTCCTGCTGCTGCAGCACTAGTTAGGTCAATGCCACTTCAAACCTGTGAGGCCTTCTTGCACCTTAGGGTTTCCCTGTGGGAAACTTCAAAAGCTCTCCAGCCAGTTATCTCAGTGTTTCCATATACCGCTGTTAGAAAAATATTCAATCCAGGCCTCCCTTGCCACAGCTTAGACCCATTCCTCCTCTCCTAGCTTTTGTGGAGATGCAGAACATATTTTTCCAGTTTGACCTGTCTCTTTGACAGTTGTTATGTCACTCCTCAGTATCCTCAATGCCAACAGCCCTAGATTTCTTTTATACAGAGGTACACGCAATCACGTCTAACAAACAAGCTCTCTGTTCTACGTATACTTGCAAAACAAATGTCAGGATGTCCAAGTACATAGCATGAGTTATATAACACAACACATCCAGCACACAATGTGTCTACATTTACATTTTCTTGAAAATAACAGCCAAACAGAAAACTAGGAAAAAATCAAGGTTGCTTAGTGGGAAAGGCTTCCCTCTGAAAAAATTTAATGATTAAGGGGCTCACTCAGCATGATACTTTAACATATCATCCTTGAAGATTTAATGGGAGTGAAAGGTTCTTACCACTGATATATTTTTTTCACGACTTTGTTTTTAATTTAGCAGACTTCACACCTAAATTCAAAGGAAAAGGAAAAAAAAAAAAAAGGAAATACTTTCATGTATTATTAAAGAAGGTGGGTTTTAAGATGTTGAGATCCTAGTAGCACATAATAGAAATAATATTTGGCAGTCTTTGTGTTACTTTTATTTTCTGGTCTATTTCCAATTCTCTTCTGCTTCAAGTAGTACTTTTACAAAAGATCGCTGTACAAAAGAGACTAATATTAAGAAAAATAGAGACTCCTAATGTCTAATGAATATAAGCTTGAAGGTAAATATGCTAAGGGAAATTAGAATAAATCATACTTTATAGGTAATGCACCACAGAAATTTAATAACTGTTCCAGGGGAGGGGCAGCAGTTCCAAAATTTGAGTCACAGCAGGTAGATAATATCTTGAAATAAGAAAGTCTTGGTATCCTCAGTGCTATGCACAATCAGATGTTAAAGCACGTTCTGATTTCAGCATTTGTGGAAAATTTCAGCTGACATCTTATTGCTCACATCAGGGTCATTCCTTTATACCAGGAGGACACCCACAAGTTCTTTGCTGAATAGCTTTGATAATAAGTGAGCTATAGGATTTTAGTATTGAAAGCAGGATATTCTGTGAGGTCCCCCCTTGAGCATCAGTGTTGATATAGAACATCCAGAAATAACTGGATAAAATAATAATTATTAAAAGCATCATAGATGTTCTATAACTGTCAGTGCAAAATCTAATTTGTTAGACTCTTTGCACGTTTTATGCATTTAACATGCACTGTAGGTGGAGTCTATGATCAACTGCAACTGCTTTCCAGCTAGGGAACTATACTCCCAGTACTAATATGAACATTTGTATTATGCAAAATGTGGTTTTCGTTTGCTCAAAAGCTTCCTAATTCTGGACAATCTCAGGTTAGCATTAATGTAGTTAGATCAGTTTAGGCTTGTAGAGTATAAGGAACATGGTATTAGTGAATGTTCAAGAAAACCTTATTCTCGATGAAATTTCCTCACACCTTATAGGAACTCTGTTGCAGAATGAGAATCTCCAGAGGGGCATTTAGTAGCCTCTTTAACCAAAAAAAGCCTTTTCCTTCTTGCCTTACTGTAGATAGATTCCAAAATAAGCAGCAAATAGGAATGGCAACTGACAGATTTTTTTCACTGCAACTCCCTTTTTCATATTCTAAACAAGTGCACAACGAGCCTGTGGTCCTGCTGAAAGTAGGATATGACCAGGTTGTTTTAAGTACTATACAAAAGGGTGAATTGGATTTGAATTGACAATCTTTTTTTTCTGCTACTCTTAACTTATAAGTGCCTGATGTTATATAAATGTTGTCACTTCTTCATATCTAAGTATGAGAGAGGAAAATGCTTGTCTCTTTTGGTTGCAAAGACAGCCTTCCAAAGAGGAACAGCTGCTATTTTGTCTTGGCCTGAAAAGCTCGGCTTTGGGCTGCATAAACATTTTCCATTAACATCAGTGTGGCATTAACCTGCAAGTAAAGTCATAGCTAAGGGTCACATTTGCAAACAGATGAGATGTACACTTAAATGACCACTTCTGTTTGCAGGCGGTATGAGTGTGAATCAGACAGTTGCATGTATAGCAAGCCAAATGAGCAAACGCTAGAAAATTTTGAGCACGTTTTCCCTCCCCAAACAGAGATTCAGAATGAAATGCTAAGTATACTAACAGGTGAAAATTGCTAGTGCTTTCTTTGTCATGTCCAACTTCCCATTGGCAGGGACTGGAATCAGCTGTGAATTAAGTTATTGTTATTCATATTGCTGTTCACGTCCTTCAGTCTCTGCAAACGCCTAAAGGGGCTTAGGGGAGTAAGGTGTTCTGCTGCCATGGTTGGGAAAATGCAACTGTAGAGTCCTTTGAGTGTCTTTGTTTAGAGTAAACTGTTGATATATTCAGCCTGAAGTCATCCTTCACCATTACATTTGCTAGTTAAGATACTTTGTAAACAGTCTAAACTGAAGTGCTAGTCTTCAATATGATACAGAAGTTCAGTAAAGGTACATTTTGATAAGTAAAGAAATCAGACTGAAATTAAGACTTGTAGTACCATGTAGGGTCAGTTTAGCTTTAGTTGGTAAAAGAATTACATCAAAAAGAAAATTTTATTCCTGACCTGGCATATAGGAATAAATAAAGCTTGTTACTGAGATAACTTCAGTTTAAAACTGTTAGAAACAGGTATTTACAAAACCTTTAAAATGGTATGGCAGCTTATTCCTCTCTTTTTAAAATGTAACTGAAAAAGACAGAATACTAGGGAAGAAGATTTCGAAAGACTCCAGGCTGGCTGACAGAAGCATCTGTACCTTTAAAAAGTCTGTTATATGCAATCCAGTAAAGATCAAATGATGGTCATAAAGGACAAGGCACATTGTTTTCCCAAAAGTTTCAGTAAATGGGACCCATGTTTTTGTTATTAAGTGATCTTCTTTCTCTAGATTTTAATACTTCAGCACCATTGAAAAAAGGCTGCAGAATAACTACACATTACCGGTACATGATAGTTGTTTTTTTCTATGAACAGTAGTAACTATATAGTGTTAATAGAGGCTGTCCAGTCAACAGTTTTTCTATGTGTAGCTGTACAAACTACTAGTAAAAGTTGAAGTCCATTTAAAAAATCAGTCTCCTCCCATCCCCTCACTTCAGTTCGCCATATATTGCCTTCTTGGATAATCTGAGATGGCGCATTACGATTACAAAGGTAACTCATTTCAACCATAATTAACAGCTAAGCAGAAAAGCAATTTTTAAGGCTCTTGGTACATTATACTACTAATGGATTTTCATGATCATAGGTAGGAGTAATTGAATTTCCCAGCACAATTTAGAATTATAATAACCATATCAAAGAATAACTACCTAAAAATGAACAAAAATACATTACACACACACTCTTCTCATTTTTACAGCTTTGATTAAGCCTTCTCCCTGCCTCTCCATTTATTTGGTCACTTAAAATTGTATGCTTATGTAAAAAAAGTGTATATCCATTTACTGTAGTTAAATCTGTGTCAACTGTATAAAAGTGCTTAATAAAGGAAATAATAAAGAAAAGCAAAATAATCCTTGTGAAGTCATTATAAATTCCAGTAAGGAAAAAGATATATTTAATTTCTCCCCTTTTACTTCCCTCTTTCCTCCTTCTTCCCAACCTTTCCTCCAGCAGCAGCACTCCAAAATACATTTCAGGCCCAAGAGACAACATGGTAGTTTTCAGAGCCATTTGATATAATAAGCAAAAGTGGATGGAATAAGAGGAAAAGCATGCAATTTAATGCAGCTCTGACCAGCAGAATGTCATAGCAGAAGCTTGGAGGCTTATCAGCAATAGGAGTTGGAAATTCTAGAATTGTCTCATAGACAATGTCATTGTGGTAGTGCTGTGATCCTAATTATGTCCACAGTTTTAAAATCAAAAGGAACACGACAACAAATGACAAAAATAACATTAGGGCACACCTGTGATCTCTTCACAGAGGTTTATTTTGTTCAGCCAGACTGAAGTATTACAAGCATCCATAATGCTTTTTGTAAAGACAACTGTCCTGGTTTCAGCTGGGATAGAGTTACTTGTCTTCCCAGTAGCTGGTACGGTGCTGTGTTTTGAGTTCAGCATGCGAAGAATGTTGATAACACACTGGTGTTTTCAGTTGTTGCTCAGTAGCGTTTAGTCTAAACTCAAGGATTTTTCAGCTTCTCAAGCCCAGCCAGAGAGAAGGCTGGAGGGGCACAAGAAGTTGGCACAGGACACAGCCAGGGCAGCTGACCCCAATTGGCCAAAGGGGTATTCCAGACCATGGGATGTCACATCTAGTTTAGGAACTGGGGGGAGCGGGGGGTGGGGAGTATCACCACTCGGGGACTAGCTGCATGTCAATCAGCAGGTGGTGAGCAATCGCCCTGTGCATCATTTGTACATTCCAATCCTTTTATTATTGCTGTTGTAATTTTATTAGTGTTATCATTATCATTATTAGTTTCTTCTTTTCTGTTCTATTAAACCATTCTTATCTCAACCCACGAGTTTTACTTCTTTTTCCTGTTCTTTCCCCCATCCCGCTGGGTGGAGGGAGGAGTGAGTGAGCGGCTGCGTGGTGCTTAGCTGCTGGCTGGGGTTAAACCACGATAAACTCTCAACATGCAATTACTCCTTTAAGGAACAGCTCCAACAGATCTGTCTCTTCAGGTGGCTCTTTTACAAAATTTTTTTAGGAGACTTAGGAAAAAAAACACAAGGTGTTCCAAAGAACACTTACTGGAACATCAAAAATATGATCCATTGGTTTTTCCACTTATTTGCTATGGGAAATGATGCTTGACTTTCTCATCACTGGGCTTGAAAAATCAGTCTTTTAAGAGAGCTTCAAAACTTACAGGGGGAAAGCAACAAAAAAGTTAGTCAGGCAGGCATCTTTTTCTCATAGTGGAACATGAACCAGATAGAATCTAATCTCAGAGTATTTCTCAATATTGCCTTGCAAAGTCATAGCTGTTTAATAGCCATCCTCTGGTTGTTTTCTCATTTGAGCTACCTGATGATACCAAATACTAGCAGCAAACATAGGTTTTATTAGAGCTTATTAGCTTTTGTTCACAGCCAGTTCAGGGATGATACAGTTCAAAAGCAGAAAAAGTACCTTCCAGCAGTTTGGACATTCTGAAAAGCAAGCTCATAGTGTCAAAGGGGCAAATCATATCTGGAAATTTGAGTCTGAAACTTTAGGAAAAGCTGCAAAGTTGTAACTGGGATTGACAGCACTTTGTTTAGGAAGTGGAATTACTGACCTTTTCCCTCCACTGCAGGGAAAGCGTTTGTTTTTTCAGCTTGCTTCAGCCACAGTATTCCCGTACTCCTTTGTCCAGTAGTTGAGAAAATAATTTTCTTTCTTTTTCAGTTGTCCAGTTGTGTGTGTTCAGTGACTGCAATTCATTTGAAAAGGCAACTCACATGTACAGGCAATGGTCATGCACCGAAATCATTGATAAGGAAACACAACGGGAAGCAGTTCTCCCATCCCAATTTAAAAATCACAGCCCTAAGCTCACGTTTCAGACGTCTCTTCCCGATCAAGCGACTCATGTTGCTTCCCGCGTGGGACGTTAGAGCAGCAGCCCAGACGTGCCCGAGGAGACTCCCCCACGCTCCCCAAGCTGGCACGGAGGGAAGTGAGGATGGCATTTTCCCCCTGAATCTGGCTGGTTTCTCTCTGACATGTAAGGAGAAAACACCCTCATCCCCACTCCCACTCTGCGAAAGCGGAGAAACAAAGCAGCTGACGGTACTGAGTAATTCGCAACGCCACGCCAGATGGAGACGAGGGGGCCCTGTCCTGCTGCGGATGTTCTGCCCCCCGGGGGGATGCGCTGTAGGTCTGCAGCACTGGGGCGAAGCTGCAGCCAGAAAGTAAAATACCAGGATGCTTCGGCTACGGCCTCGCGTTTCAGTTAGGTCTGTGGCCAGCAGTGCAACTGTGATCCCTGTGGAAAATAACATACAGAGCTTGCATTCCTTTCAAAACAAGGCCTGTTAATTTGTTACAAAAAAAAAAAAAAAAACAAAAAACCACCAAACCCCCAAACCCAAAGAACCAAAACACACATATGCAAAAAACCCCTTTCCTTTTTTTAAGAGCAGCCTCTATTTCTGCTTGCTGAGATGATTTCAAGCTAGCCAGTTTAGGAAATGTGGGCTCTTCTGCTGCAAACTTTGTTGGCCAGCTTGTTGCCACAAAATCCATCAGAGATTTGGGCAGTCTGCGCTAAGCCTCAGCAGCCGCTGGGCGAGTCATTTGTGTGAAGGCTGTTGCAACTCCAGTGATGTCTTTGATGCAGGAAAAACATGTAAAGGACAAAAGTCTCACAGCAAGATTAAAATTTAATAGATTTAATTGCAGCTTCTGGGTGACACTTTGGAAGAACTTATCAATTCAGTTGCTGACAAATTCATTTTAATATCCTCTCCTGCTTTTTGACCTATGTGATAAGGAGTAAATCATCCGTAGCCCTGAATGGCAATTGACACCTTGCAGCCACCGAACATAAAATAATTAGCTTTTGTGAACTGACCTATGTTGCCATGTGAACAGATATACAGATTCAAACTCTAGTGCAGGCAAGGCGGTTTAGCTGCTAGAACCAAACTCCAGCAAATGTTGGTCTCAGTGAGAGTTCACAACCATCACCACAGTTTGTCGACAGCAGCCAGATTACTTTTGACTGCCAGAAAGAAAATTAGTTGGAACCGATGCACAGTAGCAAAGCTGATAGCATCCATGGTTAGTAAAGGCAGACTTTGGTTCTAGAGTTTCCTGTTTATTAACAGGTCTTTACAATGCACCCAAGAGATAACACACCTTTTGCAGAGGCTGAAAGGTGAACTACAGGCTGGGTCTCCAGTTCTCTATTTAGACTAATCCCTAACCTGAATTTACTGAGGTTCACCTAGAACATCTATTCAAGGTAAATATGTAGCACTAACTTGGAGAACCAATACCATTTTTTACTTTTGAACACCCGGATTTTAAAGTTATGTCCATCTTACTGCACATTAATTCTTTCCACTACAACACAGCCTTTCTAGTTTAATACCTTCCCAGACACAGCTGCATTTCCAGAACTGGTCTGTGACTACCCAGTTTAATTTTATTCATTGTGAGAGAAGCTTTGTGTTTGCCTGATATGCCAAAACCTGCTTCACAGGCTTGAAATATTCCCAGATATATTCCTTATCCATTCTGAGAGGGATGGGATACTTGGTATCTCAGCTCAGCATGTTTAAGCCATAGCTAGACAATTCTTTTGAAACTCATTAGATAATTGGCTAGCCCAGATATTGTAGACTTTTGAAAAAAATTGTCATAGCTAAGTGTTCATAGTGGTGTTTGAAGTTTAAGTAGAAAGTATTTTCCTCTCCCCTGTGCTATCTGTCATCCTGCTGCACAAGTAAGAACATACAGGAAAGAATAATAATGAAAATTCTGTTTCCTGAAGATTTGATACAAAGCTTTCCTTGAACATTGTAAGATCTTTTAAAATGAAAAAAAAACCAAAACAAACAACTACCTAGCATTCCTAGCCGTGTCAGACAGTTATAAGCTGCATTTATTTACATGTGCATAAGTTTTATCTCTAAACCAAAAAGATAATAGGCTGAGATTAAACATTTGGATCAACAGTTGTCAGACCTTCTCAAATGCTGAGGCCTACATGGGGCATGGATGTATAGGCAAGCCAGAGTAAATTTACAGATTTGTGAAGTTATAAAGTAGCCCAAATGTTATACCCAATGGCTATGCCTATGTGATTTAGAGTGCCGAAGGTTTATGATTTGGAGACTTTAAGTGATTTTAGTTCAAGTCAGTTTCAGCTATCAAACAACTGGGTTTCCTACAGAATGTTTTTCTGATCCACCTGTCTGTGCCTTTGAAGCCTGAGCGGACAGACAGCTAGAAGCTGATAATGACAAGGAACACCACAACTCTCTGATTTATTAATGTCTGTGGGTTTATGATACAGATTACCTGGATTAATCTACGAGATGTACATCCAGTGGAAGAACTCAGAGAAAGCATTTATGCAGTGGGTGTTGACACATGCACAGCCTATAGCAGAGTCCTGAAAGTCACTGGCTTCCCTGTTACCACGTGACTGAGTGCCTCTATCCTTGAGAAATAATATTTAATGAAAGCCATAAATCTTTAATATAGTTTAATCTAGTTTGCACTATACACTATTGCTCATCTTCTTTTGCCAACTCTTATCTTCTGCATTATTGCCGCCACTTGAGCATTTAACTAAAGTGGTATTTAATATTAAACTACAGGGTTCATCACTTTCCTTGTTATCATATCCTTCAGCACACAAAAATATATTTTCATTAGAATCAACACTAACAGGTCCTTTAATTGATGTTAGGTATGCTAGGTCACTAATCTAACGGTCTTTGCATTGTCTTCTCAGTATGGGTTAGCTTCATGTATTAATACAAACTCTTTTTGAACTGAAGATGTGGGGGTTCACAGTTACAGGACATTAACTGTGTAGCATTTACTGATTTGTTAGGATTATTATGCATTCATCTTTTGTCAGTGAAATAATTTTGGAAGAGCTTTTTCAAATCTACCTATCATACACATATAAAGGCAAATCTGTACACAACATGAAACATGATAACCCGATTTTAATTCTACTAAAAACAAGAAAATAGGTTCTTACAGCTGTACAGGAAGTGTATCCAAATGTATCAGCACACAGGTTCAGCTGAATTTGAACCCATTGTGTTAATTTGTGGTTAAGAAATATTGTAGTCTATAGCTGAGCTGGGTCTTAACAGCAAAGATAAATCTTAACAGAAGACATCTCTTGTGGTAAACTGTCAGACATATATTCAGCTTCACTGAGCTTCTATCTTGCTGTTACAGAGGTGTGACATTTAAACACTACTTAAGAGCTTGTTACTTTTCAGTAAGGTGCTCTGAACTGTCAAGAAAGACCTGCAAAGATATCTAGATTTGCAGACTAGAGCTGCCAAAAATCTCCTGGCTGGTAGAATTTGCAGTAGCACAACGCTTCACTATGAAGCACAATCAATTGATTCTTAAGTGGCCATTATTTGCGAAGTAGACAGTCTGTTCATTAGTGGAACTGATGAAGAGTGAGATGTTAACAGAGAGTATTTTACTGCCAGCTTTCAGAGCTGCAAGAGGAATATGCAGGGGGAAAGTGAGCCTTCAGAATCTCCATTCCTCATCATTACAGCTACATCCTTAGAAATGCAAAGAAAGCAGAGGAACAGCTTTGATGACTTGCCAAAGGATGCCTTTTACAGCAATTCATGCCTCAGATAGTCTAATCATATCATGGTGCTTTTCTGCAGATACCAGTTTGAGACAAGTCTAGCCACGAGGCTCTTATACCCCTATTTAGCCTTGATTTATCAGAATTTTATGATTCTTTCTCATACGGGAAAAATCCCAGTCTTTTCAAAAATGCAGAACCATGAACACACGCAGCACTGCTGTCTTCTAGTGGTAGAAGGTACACATCCTTCTTTCACAGCCCTACACAAAAGTGGACTTGATACTACTTGTGAAGAGTTATCAGAGTATATGAGAAACAGCTATCTTCTCCTTTCAGCCCCTCAGAGGTTAACCCTTGTAGTGCAGAGATATAACCTCCTCCCTTATTGCAAAACTCCTTTGCAGTCAGGTTTTGACCCTGAACCTTTAGAAGACAGTAACAGTAAGCCTTTAAAAATGTCAATGACTGGTCTTAAAGGCTTTATTTTGAAGCTGTTGGTGAGAAACAAGAAAACAGCCAAGTACGGCTTCATTTCTATCACCTCTGCTCAGAAACTGGTGAATACAAAGGACAGGATGATGGACCTTTCCATGCCTAATGGATGATAGGGTGAACTCTCAGTCGTACTCTTGTTCCCCAGCCTTGGAGGGGAGTTTCACCTCAGGCAGAAGGATCACTAGACCTAAGTGTTTAGCAAGGAAGTATCAACACAGGATTTTTCTCCGTTCCATGAGGCTCTAGAAATTCCTAGTTCTTTTGGATGTTCCAGTGACAACATGAGGCAAACTGTAGCATTTGTTTAGTCATTTGACAGACTGCCACGTATCTCAGGAGCTCAGGCAGGAAGTTAAAAACAACAATTAAGATCCCTTGTCTCAGTAAATTTGAGATACTTGAGGAACAGATCTTTTGGGGTGAGGTTTTGTCCCTTGCTGACCAGAGCCTGCCATGTGAATACATTTAGAAAGGGCTGCAACAATCTTTTAATATTGAAAATATTAGGTAATCGAGATGTTAAGATCTCAGTCCAAACAAACCTTACCTTTTCAAGCCTGATGTACCTCCACTTACAGACAATAAATTTTAAACTCCATTGTGACATTTTGACAGTCATCATAATTTCTTCTGGTTACAGCTTCCTCCTAACATGCCATGGGATTTGCAGAATTTAACTACCACAGTACCTGTAGCACACTTGTTTTCATTAATATTTCAGATTCTCAGAGACCAATGAGGGATACCATATGACATTGGAAAAGAAGCTCTAACTTATCTAAATTTTATCTCTGGGAATCTGCATTTTAGATATCAGTTGTGATTTCTGCTATGTTCTGCATCTGTTCATAGTTTTGGCTTGTATCTGTTCCGTGCTGCGGTTTTCTTTGTTTTTATGCCAAGCAGTATATGTCTGAATATATTTACAGTTTATTATTTATTTAAGGAATCTTGGCAAGATAAGTATTTTTTTTTTTCAGTTCAACATTTCACAAGCCTTCCCTCTGTTCTTGGAACAGGCAGTTTGAAATGTGAGAATTTGGTTAGAACTGAACAGTTTCTTCCATTTTCTCTCAATGACACCTTCCAGTATATACCCAGTGGTAGCTGTAAAAATACATTAGAAGTGGAAGCAAGTATGCTCAGAATAATTTGTTTTGTCTGAAATTGGACATGATCAATGCATTGTAATAACACAATTTCCTTTTTTATGTAGATTTTGTACAATGGTGAAATATATATTACATCTGATGATCCCTAAACAGTTAAGCAATTGTCACAGCACTGACAAATCACCACAGAGCAGAACATTTAATGCAGCTGCTGGGAGCCCATATTATCCTGCAGAAATAATAAATAGGTTGCCTATTCATCAACCACCTCAGGTTTTTATTCCTAAGTAGTTTCTTTCAGTAAGAAGTCAGCTCATCCATTGCCCAAATATATTGACCTACAGTTATTACTTCTCCATTAAAAAAAAAAATCAGTGACATGACCTGTCTCAGTCTCTTCACACTGAAGTACTATAATGTAGAGTCTTACTTCTGAATGAATCAATTGTGCTGATATAGACAAGAATCTCTTGCTTTAGGCTTGTGACCTCTGACCCAGTAAAGACAACAGAACTCTTTCTGTCAAGGACAATGGGTGAAAAATGGGGTTCCATTATGCATGAGTAGCTCAATCATTTATTATTTTCTAAAAACAGGCTCTTGAACCTATGCCACCATCTTCTTGCAAAAAAAAAGTACAAGCTGGTACTCAGCTGCTTTTGAGGTTTATTGCTAATTTTGTTTCTGGTGAGAATATGTGGTTCTCCTTCTATAAATCAAGTGACAGTACCGCATGACAATTGGAGGATGACCTGCACATTTCATGGGAGTGCACTGGCCATGAAACAGAATCACTTTTGCCTGGAGGTTTGAAGTGCCACCTGATTAAATCAGCCTCAGGCAGACTTGGAAGCTGGAGTTCTACTCCCTCCAAAGCAATTAATAATGCTAAGTTACAAAACTTAAAGCAAAGCATTACATAGCACAGTAATTTTAAAGGGAATGCATATCTTGCAAGACAGATGCTCTGTAACTTAAGACTCTCGTTTAATGAAAGTAGACATCTGACCTTCTGCATTGAAATGTGTCCTGAAGAACCCATGCTCCAGCCCCCCCAGATCACATCCATTTTTGCTGTTCTAACACCAATCAAAGGAAAGGGCTTATGAAGTCTCTTCACTGCACATACCAACTTAGTTAGTTAGAAAGTTTACAGCATTATCAGGCCCACGGATGAATACACAATGTTACTGTGTTATTGACAGAAACAGCAAATACATGGATTATCCTTTTAGTTAACACGTTCCTATGACTTTCTCTGGAGGAGGTGGTGTTGCTGTAGCAGGACTGCAGGACTACAGTCTACAGCTTTCTCCTCTGAAGCTGCTTTTTTAAGATTACAGGCTACCCCAACCTCCTCCATGTCGTCGCAGTCTTCCCAAAAATCTCACAGAAGCGTGGCTGCCCGGCCCACATCACCTCTGTGCTGCTCCTTGCACACACTGATACCAGCAGACTTTCTTTGAACGCAAGAGCATGTTTTACCCCAATGCTCCCTTCTCCAGCTTTCATAATTTGACTCCCCTCCCTCAGTATCTCCAGCTTATGTATCTAGAAACCTCCCTCACCTCTTTGCAAGCTCTCAACCCTGTCCCCAGCCTCTCTCTCAAGGACCTCTGGGAAAGGAATTTGTAAGCTCGACATACTTGAACCCTTACCGCCCAAAACCTGACAATATAGTCCCTTGCCCAGATGCCTTTTCCTCTCTCCAGCCCTGGATTTCCCTTATATTCCCAGTGTAGCAGCCAGTACTTTCTCAATAATCAGAGCCCCTCTGCTACAGGAGCAATAAGGATGTAGTATCACCTGCTTGTCCTTGAAGCCTCAAGTTGTTCTGGCAGCAGCCTAACCCCCTACTTTCTCCATCTGTGCACAGAAGACCACTTTCCTTCCTTGGCTATGACAATTTTGGAACCAATGGCAGTCCTTGATCTAGAAGATCTCAGTTATAGGATCAACACTCCTATAGCAATCCTGGACTTATTTGGCTTGGGAGTTCTACTCAAGAGATTAACGCTGTCACTCTTCCTTAATGTAAACCATGACTAATGCTTGTCTTTCCCTTAAAAGCACATGTAGGCTTAAAACAAGGTACAGAACCTTAAAGATTTAGACGTTTTCTCAACTGCTGTAAGCATGCAAGTTGAACTACAACATTAATATTTAGATAAAGCCATACATTTTTTATGGTCTTTGTGATCAAGTAAATCCCCTGATGATATTGAGAAATTCTGCTCTGTAATTTCTAGTTATAAAGGAGAATTCATAAGACGCTTTTTAAATTGAGATGAACAAGAGTTTTGACAACTTTGATCATTTCTGTAGTTATGCCACTACTCTTTATGCAGAGCCAAAAATATGAAATAACTTTCAGTCACAGATGCTTCTCCTAGGCAAGAGAACTTTTGACGTGTGCTTGTACATCATTTCCTGGTACATGGAAAGAACTGGAAGTTAAGTGGCAACAATCAATTCCTCCCAGAACTGTTTCACATTATTTTAGCTACCCTAAGGTTTAAACCCTGATTGAACATTTGCTAAGTTAAGATAATGAAAAAAGAAACTTTGCAGATATTTTTATTTTATGAGGGCAACAGAAGTAAGGACACATTTGAGAATTATGACCAAAATAAATTGACTTTTTTTTTTTTTCCTTGCCCCTTCCAAACTAAAAAAACCTGCAGCATCCCAAAGGTATGTTCTCTCTTGCAAGAAGACTCCTATTTTGATGAGTTCTGTAGAGCATAAATAACCTTCCCCAAACTGTGGTGTTTGTCTCTGACATGAGGCCTGTCACTCAACGTAAACAATAGTCTGCTCTTAACGTCCACTTTATAGCTTTGTCAGGGCTTGCAGCATGGTTTTGTTCAGTCTTTGAAGAATCTTCTGTAAGAGGTGATCGGTTTTCCCCCTGGTTCACATGTAACTATTTAAAATGTATTGTGGTGAACTTTAAATGAGAGCATAACAAATTAAACTAGAGGAGTCCCTAGGCATTTATAATGTTAACAGCTGGAGCACTATAACAAATATTTTTCCAATTTAAAAAGCTCTAGCTCATTAAGTGTGAAGGAAAGTTCATTTCAGATCTTCAAATGCAACAGCCTACTAAACTGTCAATTAACTTTTGAGTCCTGTCTTGTTCTCCAACCTGAATGTTAATAGAACTCTATTAATTGAACATTATACCTGAGAGAGAACAACAATCCATTTCATACCTAGTAATTGTTTAAAGGAGCCCAATTATAGGCCACCTTTAATGCCACATGTATTTCATTCCTAAGTTCAATGCATGTACTGTCTGCATTGCTGCCTTTGAGATTAAGTTCTGTGCAGTAACGAGAACAATGTTTATGCTGCAATAGTAAGAGTGATGGTTACAGACAGTCAAGGCTACATTTCCTTTCACTTTCAAAGCAGCAATTTTACCATTTCACCACTTTTAGCCATTGCTTACTGTTTTCAATCCCGCATATTGCAGTTGGTATACATGTGGCTGTTTGTCTTGACTTTTTATGTTCTTGAGGACATATTAACATGCAGAGTCCACACCTTAAAAAAATGCGCTTGGGGAAAAGAGCCACAGGTTGAGCTGCAGCTTGAAGTACAGAAAGTTTTTTACTCTGCTGAACCGTATGCTTCACTGTAAGTAGCATTAGAGATGGCAGAAAAATTTTCTGCAAATTACTCAGAAAAAAAGAAATTCTCAGAAGTAGAGGTAGGGAGATGATCATTTGCAAAGAAGCTTTTAAACTGAAAAGTACCATGGGCGGAGTTTCAGCTCAGGTACACCACTACAAAGCAGGGAGTAGCTCCTTGTTGACACAGGGTAAAATTGGATGAAGTGATGTGACACTGTATTTAACTGTATGCTAGAGATCTTCACAGCCAAGCTCAGGGGTCGAGTTGCAGAGACGGCGTTTTCTGCACTCCATCATTTCTCCTTAGTTATAAAAGAAGGAATATTAACTTTAATTAACAAGGAATATTAACTTTAATTAACAATACACTGAAGAGGAAAACTCCATAGATTTGAGGGAGGAAGATACTTGCACTAAGGAAAGGGCATGCACAGAAATGTTCAGATTCCAGGTATATATACACCATAGTATCTTCAAGAGCAGCGGCTACTGCTTAGTTTTTAAAACACAATAATATTTATCACAGGTGTTTCACGGATATGCAACAGGGGACAGATATATTTTGAAGAAAAAATTCTGAAGTGGAAAATAATGAAGAAAACCCTGTTCACCAAAGGAAACTGCACCCAGTTATCATAACCCTCCTGAGAGGTGGGAGGCTGGCAGGCCTGAGCCTCAACAGGGATTCTGTTGAACAACTTTCCTTGGGCACGGGGAGACTGAACCAACTTCAGAAGACCTTGCTTTCACCCTCCTTAGCTTCATTTTTTCCCTGTTCTTAGAGGAGTTTTACTTGTGTGTAACTGACTCCTTGAGAATTAGTTTCATGAAACAAGAAGTCCCAGATCAGAAATCCCCAACCTCACTCAAGGTGCAAGGATGCAGATCAGGACCACCCTGAGAATTTAGCACTCAAGCATGGTGCTTAGGAGCTGCATCTAGCCTGGGAAATAGCCTCCAGGCCCTGTATGTTTAACTGCTTTTCCTCTGAAACTAGCCACACTATACCCAGAGTCAACTTCTATCCACATGGTAGTGAATTCTGGTTTAAACAGCATTGCTCCTACTCGCTGTCCTACCCCAAACCTCAAAAAGCATATCACATATTGAGAAAACATGCACAACCACATAGAGAGAGAACAGAATCCACGAAGCTGTTTTGTGCAGGACAAGAGCCATGCTAATTTATGCCTTGTAGAAATCAAAGTTCACTGTTGAATCTAATGCCAATAGCTTGACAATTTACATACAGCAAGAGCTTTTACAAAAAGAAAGGAAGGGCAATAGCCCATTTTTCATTTTTGTCTGCAGTACACTTCTCTCTCTCTCTTTCTACAGAGTAAAAGCACGTCTTCAAAATGTTATTCCCTTTCATATCTCTTTCTGAAAAAACCTCAATTTTTATTCTAATATTTAATTGCTATACCCTCTCACTGGATGCTGTGCCCTTTCAAGCAAGCAATAGAGGCCTGCATTTCTGTTTCTCTTGTGAAAGTCTAATCCTACTCTATAAAGTTTATAGATTACACTAGCATTTTCATATCTTTTCTGTTTCAGAAAATCAGAATGTAAAGATAGTTTTAAATTTCTTTTACTTGAAACAGTAAGAATCAGTGAGCAATAAATGTAGCTTCATCTTCATCCTGAAGAATGGTTTATTTCAGAGAAGAGAATAAGACAGTACAATAACTGTAGTATTGCAAAATGCCAGTTTCATTCAACCTGTCTCCACAGGAGAGATTCAGTACAGATGGATTTCAAAACAACAATGAAAATGAAATGCACGTTAAAGAGCAATTCAGTTCCTATGTGCAATCTCAAGTTACTACACTCTTCGTATTCCTATGTGAATGCAATTTGCTGCTTTTATTCTAGCATAATTCAATTGTCTTAAGAACTAAGATCACAGCCTCTTGAGCAGTGAATGAAGATAACAAGAGCTGTTTAACCTGGAATACTAAAATTATATCTGAAGGCATTACCTTCTGAGGAGACAACTGCCTCAATAAGTAGGTACCATGAGAAATGTTTCCTAGCAGAATGTTTTTATTTCATGACAGTTCTTTCCCAATTCTTGAGCTATTTCAGCTGAACAAAGTCTGAACCAGTACCTACATGTATTCAAAAAAATAAGAATGCTACCATCTTTCCCGGTGAGTTTCCTTGTCTGTTTTGGTGGGTTTAAAGCTCTCGAAGATTCAGGATTTTATACAAGATGGACCAGGATGGATTAGTACAAGATATAATTTCTTTAAAACAATTAGGCATTTCCTGGGATCTTTTAAAGATCTCTGGTCCACATTATGAGAGAAAATGCTTTCCAAAAAAATCTTGACGTTTCACTCAAAAGAATCTCCCTTGAATGTATTAAGCTGCTGTTCACATCCAGAGGCAAACTTGAGCAACATGAGAAAACGGGGAATATACACTGTCTTAAGGAAAGAGTCTTAATGTTCAAGAAATTAAAGACATTTCAAACCCAGTAAAAAAGTCTAGATTATAAAACCTAGTGAGTAAAGACTTGACAGAGCAATATATCTTCGCAATTCTGTAGAGGTGTCTGCTTTGAAATGGATATTCTTAACCCCACCCCTGCCACTTTACTGGCATTTCCATCCACAGCTTAGGACCACCTCCTGGGCAGCTGTCAGCAGAGGGAAGTAAGACACAGGATTTACCTGGGATGTTCCCTGAACAGAGGATTGCACAGTCCATTAAAGGCTAATATTAGCAAGAGCCTTTAGCAAGCAACAGCATGCAATTAGGCTTTTCCCCAAAGAAAGCTTATGTCCTGCTAAGGAAAAAGACCAAGTAATTTTACGCGGTGTATCAGTCTATGTGCACTCCTTCCATGTCCTCAGAGAGGTGTTTTTGATGGGAGAAGAGGCAATGGGTGCAAACTGAAACACAGGAGGTTCTCTCTGAA
The DNA here is from genome assembly GCF_929443795.1 of Astur gentilis. NCBI lineage: Eukaryota > Metazoa > Chordata > Aves > Accipitriformes > Accipitridae > Astur > Astur gentilis. The sequence goes on along the minus strand of NC_064899.1, from coordinate 11,491,948 downwards.
CACTTTTTTACTGTGAGGGTGACCAAGCACTGCACAGGTTGCCCAGAGGGGTGGTGGAGTCCCCATCCTTGGAGACACTCAAAAGCTGCCTGGACGTGGACTTGGGCAACTGGTTCTAGTTGGCCCTGCTTGAGGAATTGGGTCAGAGCAGGTGACCTCCAGAGGTCCCTTCCAACCTCAGCCATTCTGCGATTCTGTTTTTACTATTTTGGGGGCAGGTCCTGTGCCAGGAATGCACCTGGAGAGAACCTGGCTTACATTCCCAGATCTTTAAACTTCATGCAGAGGATATAAGCATTTATGGAGCCTCTAATTTTCCAGGCTGAGCACTTCCAAACCCCACAGGGTTTCAGGGTACAGAAGAATAAACACTCGTTTTCCTGTAAAGGACTGGCTGAAATCCTAAAGGCTTAGTAAGTAGCAAAAGAGAAATTTTAACTCATTATTCATTTCTGAAGGATCTGGCTGGAGTCAACAAATTCTGTTGAGCTCTTCTTATGCAAGGTGACAAATTCCTAAGTCTGAACTTTTATAAAGATGGTTTGCTAATGTCTTCCAATAGAAGTATGAATCAATCAACACTTCACAAGGCTTAGGACTTGATTGCTTTCAGGTTCATGAAGTCTGCAGGCTGAATATTCAAGCAGTCAGGCCCTCTGACCATTCTTTTGAGTCTCACTGTTCAAAAGCAGTAAAGATCCCAGGGAAGTAGCTTAATTCAGAGTAAAATGTCACCCACTCTTTCAGCAATTTTGCTATCACCATGTAACACCTGTGACATCTTGAAAATGTACTTCCTTGAGCCTTTTAATTACTCATGTGAAAGCTGAAGTAGTTCTCCCAATAAGGCACTTCTGGTAGCAAAACATGAGATGCAAAAGTGACTAAGACCCATTTCCGTGGCCAGCCAATAGAAAGCATGGATCAAGATGTTCCAGGCAGCATCAGAGCTTGCTCAGTCTAAGAAAACCTCAGGACCTTATGCATCAGATGCAAGGAAACAGTCATCTCCACACCTAGCTGGGGTCCTCTGTCAAGGCTGAGTTGCAAGAGAAAGAAGCACAACTACAGAGGCAAGACTGACAGAACAGTTCAGCACATTTCTGGCAAATATTTATAGGTTAGTCTACAAGAAATTATGTTTAGTCAGAGAAACAATTACTATTCCAAGTACAAAATGAGGAGGAAACATTATTCAGTAACTATGTGAAAAAATGAATTGTATTTATGCCTCCTTTTATGGGCACTTATGTAGAAGTATCAGAATAAAATGTTCTTTTAACTTATACTGACATATTATTTCAATATGTATCTTTATTTCACAAAATATGCATAATAGATCAATGTGAAGTGAATTTTATTTTAATTAAAACTTTCTTTGTATTTATTACGAAATCCAGCTCATGAACACTACTCGCTACTTCTCATTCACTATACCCTTTTCATTCTCAGTGACTCACTGAGTACATCCCCTAAGAAAGGGAATACGATCAGTCAGGAGCTCACAGGTCAAGGATGCCTGCTAATAGCAGAGTACTTCGTTGGGCTTCATGTAAGAGAAACTTGAAGTCTGTTCATGTTGAAGTTTTCCAAAGCCTAAAGTAATTCCAAGCATAGGACCCATGATAATGCTAGCTGCACTTTTTTATTGTTATTGGAGGACACCATTCTGAAGTGATGAAGTAAAGATACAAGATGAAAACATTGTGCTGTTGCAGGAGTTGTGCTGGGGGGTGGAGGAAGACGGGGACAGCCTACCTTTCCGCTGTTTTTTATAGAAGGAAGCAGAATCCAATTTGCTTGCTTTTTGCAAGAATTATTCTCTTGCAAGAACCAAAACAGACTCTAGATGTTGTTTTAGCCATTGCATGATTTTCGAAGAGCAGCAGGACTGAAGGGCCCCTGAGGTTCCTCTGAAGACAATGCACAAAAGTGCTTGTAATGACTCCTGCGTTAGTAACTCAACAGGTGACAGTTGCCTGCTGCCCACAACTGAGCCAATGCCATTCTAGGAGATGAAAACATTAAAGCATTTTGATAATAACTGTGGCAGTCATTTTATTCCAGTCCTTCACAAGAACTGCGAATTCTTCATGTCTAACAAACATACTTCTACCTAGCAAGTGTACAGTTAGAACCTGTTTATTAGCTGTTCCCAAAGGTAGGGTAGAGCTGACTCCATCTACTGTGTTGATGATCAGGGGATAAATACAGCCCGGATTTCCCATGTATGTCTAAGGAATCAGCAGGTAAAGGCCAGCTGGCTTTGGCAACCAAGAGAATCAACATCGGCAATCAAAGAGTTAGACTCTACGTAAGCTAGTCCCCCAAGAACTGTTGGGTTACAAGACCTACAGTTCTCCCTCAGCTCTTCTGGAGGTCAGCAAAACACCGTGATTCTTCCTGTCCTGTGTCCGGGATGTCCTTGTTCCTGAACCGAAGGCTCCCGCAGTCAGATGCTGGAGTCAGACTGGCTTCCCAGCCTGTAGTATCCTAGTGTGACCTATACACTGAAGCATTTCTGCCCGAGAAGACAGCCATCAAATACCATTTTACCTCATCAGAAAGCAGGAGATTTCGCATGCAAAACTTTGCACTATTAAACTGTTCTCTTATTTTAGGAATACTGGCTGATTCCCTAACTAATAAGGAGCAGTAACAGTGAAGAGTATATGCCATTGACTAAGGACATGAAAAGCAGACAGAGCAATTTATGAGCAACAAAGCTTGAAGTATGACAGGAAGTAAAACCTCACTTAAATACAGTTAATATTAGGAAGCTCTCAGTGACAAGGTCCCAATGCACAGCTTTTGTAACCTACTAAAAAGTCTGTCCCCATCTTTTTTATAAGCCCCCTTTAAGCACTGAAAGGCCACAGTGAGGTCTCCCTGCAGCCTCCCCTTCTCCAGGCTGAACAACCCCAACTGTCTCAGCCTGTCCTCACAGGGGAGGTGTTCCATCCTTCTGATCACTTTTGTGGCCCTCCTCTGGACCTGCTCCCACAGGTCCATGTCTCTTCTGTGCTGAGGACTCCAGAGCTGGACGCAGCACTCCAGGTGGGGTCTCACCAGAGCGGAGCAGAGGGGCAGAATCACCTCCCTCGACCTGCTCGCCGCGCTTCTTTTGATGCAGCCCAGAATATGATAGGCTTTCTGGGCTGCAAGTGCACATTGCCAGCTCATGCCTGGCTTTTCACCCACTGGTACCCCCAAGTCCTTCTCTGCAGGGCTGTTCTCAATCCCTTCACCCCCAGCCTCTCCCTTTATTTCAGTTGACCACCACATTAAGTGGTATTCTTCAATAACAGTCAGTTTCCCAATTTTTCTAGTTATTTCTCCTTCATCTCTAGGATTCCACTATCTCACAAATCCAACAAGTTTTTTAAAAAGTGAAAGTTCCTGCAATTTTATTTCATGCTTTCTCATTCTGAGGGAAAAAAGGGGGATACAATGCATGCAGCCCCTGGCTACATACATTACGATATTACACAGTTCCCATCCTAAGCAATAAAAGAAATCCCTGGGTGACCTTTTCATTATGAAGGCTCCCCAAGAAATGAGGTATCAGCCTAAAAGGATTCAGTGAACAAATGCTGTTTACTCAAGGCTACCGAGATTAAAAAGTGTGCACTGGTCCAGGTTATTTTGGCAGCCCTTCCTAGTTTCACCTATATAATCCAGAAAATAGCTGGGGCTGGGCAGCTAATTTAATCAATAGAGTAGTTTTCTTTCATAAGCAGAGCACTAACTCCATGTCTCACTCAACACCACTAGTGTTTTAAATGATCCGGGTTTCCAGGAAGCACTAATCCCCACAACCCCACTCATGCTTCCCAAACGCACCCTCCAGTTACTCTCTTCAGTTTCAACAGTCTTCTTCCACCCCCTAGTTGATTAATGAGAATAAACTCAGTGGTCCCCAGTCCCTACTCATTATAAATATGCACATCACAGACCAGTCTCCAACACAGCCTGACTTCAGGCAGCTCCTCAGACCCAGGCCACAGCTTCTTCATCCTCCTCTGCTTTTCCCTTCTCACCATGTCACGCATCCTCTTCACCAGCTACCATCTGCTACAGCCACTAAACCCCACTTCGGCCTCATTACAGCTACCGATTCACCCTCTGAACTCCCTGGCTCCTCAATTATACGATTTCCTCAGTAGAAGTAGTGCTTGTGGCATCTCCTTTTAAAGGTCTGTCACCATTCTTAACACGCTTTCTATCTCCTTTATATCTGGGGAATGTTAAAATTGAAATATAAGAACATCTGATGAAGCGTAAAAATCTAAAAAGAAAGCTATAACTAGTTACACTGAGTTGGGGAAAACTGAAAAAAGCCTGAGGGTCTCAAATCTCTGGGTGAAGCAGCTGTTGCCCTTTCCAGCAGGTAGTTTAAAGATCAGAATTCACAAGTACCCAGACATCTCTAAATGGCACACTAAGCACTGCAAGTAAAAGTAAATGAAGCGTTAAGCTACCTATGAAAACCTTTCATTTTCTCACAAGAACGAAGAAGCATATGACTATATAAGACCAAAGCAAGTAATTTTATTTACAGCTCTAGAACATTCCAGAAGACTGAAAGAGGAAAGCCTGTCAGTAAAGGCCTAAGATAAGCTACCACAGCAATTAAATACTCCAGGAGAAAAAAGGAGAAAAAAACGATTATATAATTTTTATGATTATCTCCAGAGTCTTGTGTCTCAGTGTGCAGTTAAAGACTAGTAGGAATGAAATCTGCTATAAACATATATTACTGATCACTTAATTTTTATAGGAGTTAATGTCCAGCCCTTTTAAATGCCTTGAAGTCCCAGGTTTCACTTTGCAAGATGAGGTGGTGAGACAACCTTTAGCAGCTGTTTTATTTTCTAGTAAAAAAAGCCTTCCAAAGTGTCAAAAGGACTTAACTTTCAAAAGGGTCAAAACTGTTATAATGTTCCTTTAACCCATAGAAAATGGAATAACTATTGTCTGCAGTAAAGGGCTGATTCAGATGTTTTTGTCTTTGAAGCTGCTGGTGCTATTGCCCAAGATGCACGCTTTCCTGAATTCTCCTCGGACAGTCAGGCAATTTCTACTCAATCTCCAGCAGTGTGAAACTCATCAGTTCCAGATTACCTGGAAAACACTGTGTAAGAGCCCACATTTCCTCCTAGCATCCCCCCATCCCATTGTTAGAAAAACCTCCCAAACTAGTAAAAGTATATTCACATGTGAGTGTCATCAGAGTCAAAGTATGTCTTTTTCCCAGGCTCAGTGTTGCACAGGAGTTTCTTATCTTGGGCAAACTGTGGTGCCAAGAACAGCTGTATCCATTGCACTCCGAGTGACTGACTTTGATTTTGTGTTTTCCTGCTGCAGATGTTCTGGAGCCGTCTTTGGTCCTAACAAACCTCTGGTTTGCTGATGCCTGAGTTTCCTCTTCATCTCTGACTGCTGCACTCTTTCTCATGGTTGTGTCCACACTTGCTGTGTTTGACCCTAGACACACAAGAGGTGACCCCTGGGATAGACAGCTTTAGCCCCCGACCATGGCAGGCTGGGTGAAGATCAAGAGACAAAGATGGACCAGAACTAAGGAGGCTTCTTTCCTTGTGCAGTTTTGCCTTCTGCATGATGTCATTGTGTCAGAGAGACTGAGCAGCTACTGGACTTCTCTCCACCACTGGGAGGTCCAGAAGGGTTTTGTGTGTGTGTGTGTGTGTCTGTGTATTCTCTAGAGTTTAATAAAGGGTTGGCTCCTGATGCTGTCTCACTGGGAGCATTTGTAAAGTCTCTTCCCGATTCCTGGTTTGCTTTTTACACAGAGCTTATGGGAGGGTGAGGCTGACAATTTTGAGACACTAATCATCCGTAGAGTTTGCTTGAAGCAGGTCAACAGAATCAGCACTTATTTGGGGGAAAGGGAAGATGGAAGACAACCGTCCCACTCACTCCCACACTCTGGTGATAGATGTCTCACTTCTTTAGAAGGCTACACATTTCTGAGAACTTCTGAAGCTCTCCTCCAGACCGAACTGTTTCTCTGTCCTCCACCTACAGAATGGAGAGGGCTTAAAGTGGTAATTTACCTTATAAAAAAGGTAGCTTAACCTTTTGCTTGATAGCTTGTTACAGAGTGCAGGTAAGTAGGTCTGTCGCTGTCCCTTCCTTCCAGGACCAGAGAATCAGCACCAGCATCCTTTGTTGTCCTGAAATCTTCCTCAGCTTATGAAGTAATTAAAGCTTCTAAACCATAGGTGGGAATATTTTTCTGCTCTATGAAATACCCATGTTACTTGTGTGTGTGACTATATATGATCTTTGATTCTGGGGAAAAAAAAAAAAGGAAAATTGTTTTGTCCATAAATTTCTTCTCAGGTTTATGTTTTGCAACTGGAAGCTCAATTTTCCAAATGTGGCAAATACAAACAATACATTATTTTCCTTGTATGTTACATTCTTATTTTTAAAGGAAAAAAAAATAATCCCTTTCTCTAGCTATCTTTGTTTGAAAACAATATATACAACTTGACTTTTATCAGCAGACAGCTCATATCTAATGCTATTCCATCCTTAGGAAATACATAATTCTGAAAATCAAAACTGTATCATCAAAACAGTATTAATCCTGCTGGCCACAGGGAGAGCTCTCAGAGAATATTTAAGATTATGTCAAAGGTACTTAATATATTAATAGTCACCCTTTCAATAACAGCTTACTAGTTCCGGTGTTTTCACTGGTCAATCAGAAATATACAAAGAATCAGGGACACAAAAATTCTGCAGTAACAAACATGACAAATGATGGAATAATATTTCCCTCTTCCTTTTTTCTTTTACTCAGTGGAACAATCAGTGTGATTGAGAAGGTTGAATAAAGTGTAGGTTGATTAAGATTGATGTATGTCTAAAATAAGTTTTAATAAAAGATGAAGCATTACACACTTTATAATTACAGATTGTGCATACAGTTATAGATGTGCACTAATGTACATATAAGGGATTGTATTGTACAGATTCCAGCTCTAGAATTTAGCTTCTAATACCAGAGACCAACAAGCTGTTTGTAACTCTGTATAACACTTTCTACAAGTAAATCTCTAAAGCCATTGATGACATATTATTCATACCTGCCCTATACTTACAAGTTCAATGGCATAGTAACTTCTCTTAAGTGATTCTTAATATGCCATGTTGCAATGTGTCATCAATACAATGATTGCTTTCTTTTTATACCTAGGTAACAAGCTGAACATAGGATGGTCATATTCACATAACAAAATAACTTTCTGGTGGGAACAAATGAGCGCTGGCCTGATTTGAAAATCATCAAAGCTAAGAAATGGGCACAGACAGTAGAAGAAATCTTTCAGAAAAATATACATAAATATTATCAAGAATAAATAAACTTTTTGGTGCAAAACCCAAACATTCCGGAAAGCTATCTTTCATTCATGTAAAAAAGCAAACAACTGCACATAGCAAACTAATTTGTAAAATCCAGAAGTAAGCCATGCTTTTTACTAGCAGGGAAGAAAGCTAAATGTAGTAAATAAATTATTTACAATAAATAATCCAGCTGTTAAAGCCCTTTCATCAGTTTTATTGATTACTCCTGTGGAACTATGGACATCACTAAAAGGGAGGTCTTGGAAGGAAACTTGGAAGCTGCTGTGACTTGCAGACTACTGTGGTGGGCTTTTTTTAAATGAACTTTTTTTTCTTTCACATTAGACATAAAATATGACAAGGACTGCTTCTGGAAGAAAAACACAGAAGAAATTAAGTGCAGTAAATCACCAACCTGCAATTGTTAAGTTTTAGGCAGTATTTCAGCACCCTGGTTAACAATGTTTTTCTTACTACTCTTAATAATTTTTTTTTTTTATAGCAGAAAAATGTATTTTTCTTCTGAAATATGTAAGTTGGAACATTTTTATATTATTTCAACTAAAACTTTTCACTTTTCAGCTGAAATTATTTTTATTCATACATTTCCTTAATCTTACTCAAAAAAAATATTTCAAGGACTCCACATTGAAGCAAACATTAAAAACATAAGCAATTTGGACCAATTCAGTATGAAAAATTTTTACAAACTACTAAAAATACAGATAAAAATGCTGAAGTTTCATTATTTCCAGTTGTCCTGGTTTCAGCTGGGATAGAGTTAATTTTCTTCCTGCTAGCTGGTATAGTGTTATGTCTTGAATTCAGTATGAGAAGAATGTCAATAACACACTGATGTTTTCAGTTGTTGCTAAGTAGTGTTTAGTCTAAACTCAAGGATTTTTCAGCTTCTGATGCCCAGCCAGCAAGAAGGCTGGAGGGGCACAAGAAGTTAGGAAGGGACACAGCCAGGACAGCTGACCCAAACTGGCCAAAGGGGTATTCCAGACCGTGTGATGTCATGCCCAGTACATAAACTGGGGGGAGTTGGGTGGGGAAGGATTGCGGCTCGGGAACTAACTGGGCGTCAGTCAGCAGGTGGTGAGCAGTTCCATTGTGCATCACTTGTTTTGTATATTCCAATCCTTTTATTAGTATAATTATTGTCATTTTATTATTGTTATTACTATCATTACTAGTTTCTTCCTTTCTGTCCTATTAAACTGTCTTTACTTCAACCCATGAGTTTTACTTTGTTTTCCCCCGATTCTCTCTCCCAACCCACCGGGTGGGGAGGGAAGTGAGTGAGCGGCTGCGTGGTGCTTAGTTGCTGGCTGGAGTTAAATCACAACACCAGTGAATCAATGACCCAACCAATATTTACCAGCTATGAGTTATAAAATTAGACATCTAAAATTAGACATCAAAACAGGAAAGGGAGAAATGGAAATTGAAGGAGCATCTTTTGCAGGGTAGGGAAGGACATAAGACACAAAGGAAGGTGATAATACAGCTCATTTATATTTGGGAATGTCTCCTAAAAACACTTTTAAGTGAGCAGCCTCTCTTCTGTTTCCAGTCACTTTTTAAAAGGTTACTGACCTGTGTCAGGTATTTACCAGAGTTTCCTCAGAAAACTCAAGAATCACAAGCAGCACCAAAAATGAACACATTAGTGGGAAGTCATCCCCAATAGCATTTAATGCTTTAAAAGTGTTTCTTCGCCATGGGGCCAGTCCCAGGCATTTTGTTCACTGACCTGTCCTCCTTTTCAGCTGTTGGACCTAATTACGAGGACATTTTGGCAAAGGGCTTAAGCAGCACGACTGTATTAACTTACCATTCTCTCTTCAATAAGATGTCTGATGATTTTAGTGTTACTTACTCTGGATTGTGCACAGGGTTGTGACTTAAAGTAAGATATTTAATACTATGGCATCAGAGGTGGCTAAAGTAGGATATTTAATATTACGGCATTCAAGGCTTAGAGGTGTCCTGTGCCTTATGTGTTTTTAAGGCTGAATGCTGGACACGGCTCGAAGCTCTAGCAGACCTGCGTTTCCTGCTGTAACACAGAACCCATGACCAGGAAGGGCAAAAGGAAGACCCTGAAAGTCCGAGGCGGTAAGCGTAGCTTCCCGTTCTCCTCTTGTCTGAATTGAATGAAAGAAACTGTGTAATTGATTAACACAAAGGCAAATTAATAAGAAAGGTGTTTTTCAGAGTATGAGGCCTGAATTACTATTGTCTAGAGTCAGGAAACAGCAACTGAATTAAAGGCTTAGAAGCAAAGAGGAGAGAACCAAGGGGGAGGAAGTAGATTAAAATAAAGGATAAGCAGGTGGGAGGGGAAGGAGCAGAGGTTTTGTTCCTGGGATTGCTTGCCTTCTTGAAATCTGAGAAACAAAGGAAAAAAAGGGAACTACTTCTATTCTTCTGCACTGTCTAATGATAAATGAAGTGACCCATTACAAAAGAAGGAGCAGCATCCATAACCTTGTCAAAGGCAGGAATTTTAATGCACAGAATTTATTCTGTCAAACCTCCAAGAACAGTATCTCTTTCCTAGGGACTGAAGGACTGACCAATTTTCTTTTTTTGCTGTCAGGCAGCCTATGAAAACTGTAGTGTATCATCATACATGTTTTATAAATATATTTCTATTATTCTTGCAATTTATAAACAAACAAAATATGCTATTAGTGAGGTTTTTCTGTCTGACATGATATTGTTGCCTACATTGAAATTGTTGGTCTATCTGGGAAATGGAAGTTACTAATGCATCAGCTTTTGATTTGCACTTCTCAGGAACTTTAATGAACTAGATGTGAGCAGTCCTATATTTACTTGAAATAAAATAGCAGTTAGAGGCATGGAAAGAGAATCCATCCAAGATCTGGTTTTAGTTACAGGAATTTACAAAATGCCACACTTTAACAGCAAAAAAAAAAAAAAAGAAAGAAAGAAAAAAAAAGAATTGTCTTTCTTTTTTAATGTTCAAAGTGTGAGGAAGGACTAAGATTTAGCACATCAGAGTTACTTTTTGAGAAGAATTAGCCCTGTATGCTGACTGAGGAGGACCACCCAGCTCCCAATTTAAGGACTAGCCTAGACCCAAGGTAGGGAGGGGTTCGGAGAAGCAGTGAGCTGCCTGGAACAAAGGGAAATCTGAGTTTGGGCAACTGGAATTACATAGATGATAGCAGAAATTCAGTGTTAACAGGAATTGGGTAGCTGGTGACCTGCACTACCTTTAAGAGAAAAAATAAATAAAGCTGAAGTAAAGAGAAGAAAGCCCCAAGGCAGGCTTTGATGCATTGAAGTTGGGTATTTGAGTTAGCTTGGACACTAGCGTTCAGAGCTGAGCAAAATCAAGCAGCAGGGAAGGACCACATTGTGTGGGGCAGAGCATTCCAGAAGGCTTTTATATACCTTGCAGTCTTACTAAATTAGTGTTTTCCAAAACATGTTTATGGCAATTACAAGAATGGCTGGAAGAGATGCTGGGCAGCATGCAGAGTAGAGAGAACATAAACATTAGAACAGAACATAGCACAGTGAGTTTCAGTGTATTAGCTCAGCTTCATATTAATAACACTGCTGGGAGATGTTTCTTGATGGACTGACACTGTACATTGAATAAATCTAAGATTTAATATCACTTAGGGCAGATGAGAGACAGACACGTGTTAGACCTATTTAGAGTTTAGAGAATTTTTAGGAGTTCCAGCCCTAAGTTTGCACATAACGGACCTCATTCTGTAATGTAATGAAAGACAAACACAAATGTAATATTATTTTTCTCGGTTTTGCCAAGGGCCTTGAGTAAAATTATATGCTAATGATTCTGCTAAAGGTAAGCAATCCCATAAGAAAGCTCCCTAGCAGACAATGCAGTCCCCTGTGGTAGAAGATGTGCAAAACCATTAGGACATTTATGGAAACTGCTGAAAATATGTAACTAGCATTTAGTGAGGAAGGACCGGAATAATTTGTCTCTCTCCAGTGAGGTGGCTCCTTCCTTGAGAGGGCTAAATATCACTATTTGAAATTAAGTATGCCCAAAGTGAATTGCAATTAAACTGTAAAAAAAACCAACAAAAACCAACCACAAAACAGAGCCAGATGAAAATTCAGACCAGAGCCATTTCTTGAATATTTGGGGATACGGTAAGTAGCAGCTTTTCCTTGCAGAAGAGAGTTCCCTTATCTGAGATAGGAGGGAGGTAGGAGTCTTTGTAAGGCTGCAGGGAAATGATCACCAGCGAAGGGATCCAGCACCTTCGTGAGCTGTGTTTGTGACAGAGAAGCGGGGCAGCCAGCGGCCTGCAGACTGAAAGAAAAGTACGGAATTAATCTGCCTTTGTGGGGGTGTTACTGTACTCCCCTGTGGACCTAGCCAGACTGCCTCTGTCCTGACATGGGTCTGTGGCTGAAGCTGATGAGGGTGAGGGAGGAGGTCTGTGCCAAGGCAAGAGCTGGGACTGGGTTTGCTGGGTCACCAACTTCCCATCTGCACTGGGGTGTGGGAGCCGCACCGCCACTGCGAGCACAGAGGAGTTCCTTCTGCAAGAGACACTGAAAGCTGAAGGCAAAAACCTGAAGTTTTTCCCCTCACCTACCCTCCTGAGAGTGGAGGGGACATGCAAAGGGTTTGTGGCACTAATGGGGCCATCAGGTGGGCCAGGAGGAGCCCTTCCAGGTGCTGCCCACTGGAGGCATAAGAAGTCAGGACCATTATCCCGGCTCTCCTAGAAATGGGTCTCTTCCCCCAAGACTGACCTTGCTGAAGAGTGATTTTCTTCCTCAACAGCAGCAGCAGAAGGAAAGTGCTTATGCAGCTGACTCTTTGACCCCCACAGTCCAGCTCTGTCGGTGGCTAGGGAGATCAACTCACAGTGCAGTCATCAGGGAAAGGGAAGGGACAGAGCTGCCAGAGATAAAGACAGAAAGCCTGCAGTGAGGGGAAGAAAAGGTAACAGAGGGCACGGTAACTTCAGCCATCTGACTCATCCCCTGCCCATTTTTCCTGAAAAAGCTCATTTCATTCCACAGTGCAAAGCAGGGAAACTGCAGTGTGGCTGGGGTGGAGAGCTGGTGATGCACAGGGAAGACAGTCTCTGCTCAGTATATCTGGTTAAAGACCCTATTTTGTATTGCACACAAATGCGTGATAGTTTTACTATTCATACCAAAATGATCAGGCTGATGGTGCGAATTGGAAGCTGAGCCACAATTAAGATAGAGCTATCTCTGCACACTTCTGCTGCTGAGGAATATCTGTAAATGCCCTCCAAACTGGGCATCCTCACTCCTCAGTGGTGCCAAGGGGAGCAGCAGAGCTGGTGGGGGCATCTAACTACAAGAGACAACATGGAGCTGCTGTCTTATACGGCACTGCTATGCCGATATCCCCAAGTGAGTTTATTTCTAATGGGACTTCATGTCCCATCCTTACAGCACTGATTAGAGGTGTTATGCATTACAATTTTGTTGTCCTGCTCTGCATAGTAGATATTGAAATAAGCTGAGAAATTGAGGCAGACACATGAGGATTTGTACTTGTGGTCAATAAATAAGCCATATCTAGCAGAAGCAATAAACAGAGATACCTGTTTCTGGTTTTGATTACTTTTTGCCAAAGTAGAAAAAAAACCTCGCAAATGCCCTCATAATGTAGGAATTAATGTATTTGTGATTATGTAAGACTGGAATTTTCTGGAATGTATTGCACAGTCATAGATTTCAGATAATACCAATCTGACATTCATGAACAAAAACTTTGCCTGAAAGCCACAAATAACTTGGCTAACACATAGACAATTCATGATGTTACTTTAATTCTGCAGAACCATAGTGAACGTGTGTGTGTGTCAGCACAGACAGGATGCAGGAACAACCACAAAACCACAGACGAAATGCAAAGAGTAAATTTATTTTCATTAACCTCGCCAACCGGGGGATCCCCAAAGCAGCACCTGGGCAGAAGCACATAAGGGGGGGATGCAAGTACCACTGAGCTTGGTCCATGCTAAAGGATCCCCTGGTTGGCAAGGTAATGAAAAGAAATTTAGTCTCTGCATTTCATCCATGATTTTGCGGTTGTTCCTGTGTTCTCTCTCTGCTGACTCACAGATTTGGTGTAGTCGGCAGGATCCAGGAACAGCTATGCCATGAACAGCAAAGAAATTGGGGACTGGGGAGACCGTGACGGTGACTCCCCATATTCTGGAATGGCCCAATACTGAGTGCTGGGCCCCCATGGCCACTTTCCTGGCTACATTGGCTCTGCCAGAAGCCTGGCCTGAAAGAGATGATGGGGCAGTCATTACCCCCCAGACAATCGAAATGGCTATGTGTGTATTGCCATGGAAAGTGGTATCAAAGTCTTCTCGCAAGGTAGCGGGTAGATTGGGATGGTTATTAGTCACCAGTCTTAGAGTTCTTGATTGTGAAGTTGTAGCATTACGGACTAAAATGAGAGAGTTGGAAAGGGAAGTCAGGACTTTATCAGATGCAAAGGTGATCACACAAGAAGTAAACACTACTCAAGCAGAGCGGTGCCATGGGCTGCAAGGTACTGTGGAGCGGTTGCTAGCATGTATCACTAATAAATGAAGGGACAGATATGGGAAAAGTAAGGTTTCAGTTTCCCAAGTTTGTGCTCTCACCACAAAACTTTTGTGGGATCTCAAGGAATGGGATGGAAATATCTAGAGTGAATCCTTGGACTCCAAGGTTGAGTTTAAGTCGGATTTAGAAGGCTGGGAGGTGGTAGAAGAACAACCCCTTATAAAAATGCAGAGGCAGCAGGAACAAGGGGTTGGGGGAGTGCAGATCACATGTATTTACACCCCAAAAGAGTTAAGGGAATTTTTAGACATATTGCAGCGAACCAGCAGGGTTGGCGGTCCTCTAGCACGGACTGAGCTCAGTAGTGCCTGCATCCCTGCTTGTGTGCCTCTGCCCGGGTGCTGCTTTAGGGATCCCCTGGTTGGTGAGGTAACAAAAATAAATTTACTCTTTGCATTTCATCTGTGGTTCAGTGGTTGTACCTGTGTCCTGTCTGTGCTGGCTCACACAGTGTGCTCCAGCTGAGATATGCTACCGTGATTTTAACAAAGAAACATCCAGACATAGCTAAAGACAGATAAATGAGTACATAAGAAACAAATAGGACTTCTATTGAAGTAAGACACCCATGTACTGTAACGGTAGTATTTACAGTCTTAAGGCTTTTATCCAGTGCATTACTGTAGGCCCTGTATCGTTGCAGGGAAAATACCTATACCATGCTTGGGTCACAACTGTTATTAAAAAAAACATTTTCATAAGATTATAAGTTTTTTTCTTCCTTAAAAATTAGGTACCTTATGATACTTTGTCAGTACATTCTTCATGATTTCTTATTTTACTTAGAACTATCCTATTTCTTTACAAGTTTTTTTGGAGATGCATCAGCTATTAAAATGGTAAAAAGTAGTGACGAGCTTTGAATATAATAGAAAATCCTTGAATACCCAGGAGGCAATTATCCCACTGCTTTTTCATGATCACAGTTTAGTCAGGGGATAAACTTGCAAAGGTTCCAGGTTTCTTCCAGCTTACTTCCTGCCCTCCGAGCAACTTTCAAATGATGCATTTATTGCTCCACCTAGTGACCATAACAAGTATCTCCACGGTCAGGAAGGATTCCTCAGTTCAGGAAACAATTGCAGCTCGTGGGGGGTCCAGAAATTGGGGGGGTCACAAGAGGATGGTTAGCTGTTTAAAGGCTTTGAGCTGCATAGAACCGCAAAGCAAGGTGATTTACTTTTACCAAACATCACTTTTGGATGACATAGAAAGTGGCTTTCTGAGCTTTCCTCTAAGGCCCTGCAAGCTGGCTATTGCATAATCATAAAAGCAAAAAGCAACCCCACCTGAAGGTGGCTGGTTGCAGTCTATGTAAAAGACAAATAGCGACAAAGTAAGTGAAGGAAACATCAAATTATATCATATCTGTGGGAAACTGTGGTATAAATAGACCAGGTGTAACCCACTAACACAAGGAACTATGAACCTGAACTGGAGCTTGAGCTAGACTTTAATTTGGCATAGAGCATCTGCCAGAGGAGTGTATGCTGTTTTATAAATTCAGCCCTTTCCAGATGAATCACAGTGAGTCTTTTCAGCCAGAAATGCAGGCAGCAAAGTGCTCAGTAGCACCTGCTTCTCACCAGTTCTGTCCTCTTTCTCAATGATTGCCTTCCTGGATGTCTACTTCCCGACTGGATATGAGCTCTGAGTGTCCCTTCCCTCTATCTTCTTTGGGAAAAAATGAAGACTTAATCCTTTCTCCCCAGGTCTGCATCTCCAAAATGAATTTGTTTGTACATCATTTTCTAGTATGAATTTCAAAGTACTCGGAGACTTTGCACTCATACTTTGTTAGAGAGGGATAATTTTCATGGCTGTAAGAATTATCTTGTCCTACTGACAGGTGCTTCTGAGAGTGGAAATCTGTGCATTGCTGATTGCAGAGAGAAATGAATATGCTCCATTCAAGCAGGAAGCTGTTTCTACAGCAAGGAAAATATTTGATCCTTGAAAAGGCAAGTCTAGCAGTAAATTTTTTTATAACATGTCAGCAACGAACTTTCATCTTTCTAGTGGCTATGTAGGAGGAAGGACACAAAGGGCAGAAATTTCAGGTAGATTTTTTTGGTACAGCCAAATTCAATTAGCATCTAATCTCAGACAAGAAAGGCATGTAGAAACACTGTTAATTTTGCCTTGTTGGCCTTCCTTAATGGTTCTGACCTGAAGGCAGCAGAAGGGAGGGCTACAGACTGCACAGTATGTGTAGAAATGCCCTAGAAGTGTACTTTGTTGTTCTGCCTGGACTCTGATACCATCCCAAGAGGAACCAGCTGTTGCAGTACCTTCTTGCCTTGAGAGCAGATTCATCCTGTCAGATCTTCTGAGAAGGACCAGCTTGATCCAGTGCCCCCCAACTTTTACAACTTCTAAAGAAAGTACCCCAAACAGCTTGGGTAAAAAGGAATTCCCTTGTTCTACATGCAGTTTTTACCTTCTCAGCCTGTGTTTGGAGGGGCTAAGTAGCCTTGTAGCATTTCTATCAGGAGGTAAGTTCCTGAAGAGTATTATTTCTGCAAGAACTGCACTGTGGGATAGCAGTCAAGCAACAAGGCTGCGGATCACGAATTCTGAGTCAAGACACTGATTTGATGCAATATCATAAATAAAGTCCATATCTATATATCTAGATCTAAGTCTAGATCATCTAGACTGGATGGTGGGATTAACCCACCACACTCAAAACCAAAGACCTCATTAGAGGACTGACAGGTCTCTTTCCTATCGTAGTCAGAAACACAGACCAGACAACCAGCTCAAGGGCACTAACTTTTTCCCTCTGTTCCTTCCCTCCAGCTATCCTGTGAGGGTTGTCTGCTTTATTGCATTGTCCTGTATGGCCAAGGACCTTCCCATTTCCACTGTTACTCCCTTTGGAAACAACTGGAGAATTAGAGAGTCAGTGGCAGGGCTGCACCGCTGGGACTGGGCTGACCTGAGAGCCTGTGCACATCCCAGCAGCGAGAAAAGCAAGTGCAGGACAGACCTGAGGGAGGGTGAGGAGAAGTCACCTTGGCGACAGTCATGGCTCCAAGGCTGTGCTGTCTGCGCCATTCCCTGAATATCTGAGACCCCAGGAAACGCTCAGGACAGCTTCAAGGACTTTGATGGGATGGACAGGCAACAGGGCTCCACCCTGCTACTCCTCCTCACACTTCTCCCCTGATCCAACGTGGGGTGCTCCATGGGCTGCTGTTCCTTCAGAAAATACCCACCCCCTTTGGTATGGTCCTCTCCCTGGGGCTGCAGGGACACCCCTGCCCCACCGGGGGCCGGGGGGGGGGGTCTCTCCCGGGGCCGAAGGGCCATCTCTGCCGGGGAGGGGGGCCTGGAGCACCTCCTGCCCTCCTGCCGCTCTCCCCTCGGGGCTGGCAGGGCTGTTTCTCCCCCCGTTTCCCTCAGCCCTTTTGCCCTTTCTTGCCCAGGCTTTCCCCGAGGCTGAGGGGCTCAGCTGTGCCCGGCGGTGGGGCCGCTGGAGCCGGCGGGAACCGGCAGGAACCGGCTGGGGCCGGTCTGGCCCAGGGCAGCCCCCAGTCTCTCCTCACAGGAGCAGCCCCAGTACAGGCTGATGTGCTGCAGGTGCTCTGTTCTGAGACCTGGAAGCAGAATATCAGTTAAAGAGGCAGAACTGTGCTAGCACACCCTGCACACTTCTTTTTCAGGGGCTAACATAATTCTCCACAGTGCAGAAGTACCCCCGGCACCTTTGATCCAATGGGTTTTTTTGTTTGTTTTCTACAACCTCATTCAAAGCCCAGCAAAGAGCATCTCTTACTTTAAAGAAAACAAAAAACTTTACTCAAGCAGTATGTCATGAGTCCACTTGTTTCTGTACGCAGCGTATGGGTGTTTATGAAGTATTAAGCATCTTGAATCCAAGGCTCGCCACGTTTTTGTGACAGAATGCATAAGCACGAAGAAAATGGGTCCATGGTCATGGAATTTATTCTACTGGAAGAAATATTTTAAAATTATTTTATATTTTCAACCTATAATATAGTCATTTATATCAACAGCAGAAGTAGTAAAAAACTGTAAGAGTGCACAGTCCCTGTAAAGCAAATACTAATGTTAACAAATTAACTTAACTATTTCAGAAGAAATTACAAGCAAAATTTATTCATAATAAAAGACAATATTCTAGGTAGTATTTTCTCTTTCCCATTTCAGTTTCATTCCCAAATAAATCCTGTGGGGTTTTTTTTTCCTCTGGAAGTGGCAGTCTTCTCTAGAACCAGATTGCTTTCTAAATTAAATAGTTTTAAAACTGTTATTTTCCAAATAGCAATACTGAAATAAGTGAAAACCTGGTGCAGAAGGTTTTGCTGCTGACTTCAGTCAAGTTAAATCTCTGTTTCTGAAGAAAACGTCAATTCAACTCTTTACAGGATTCAATAGATAAAAGCATGGACAGGCACACATACTTTTTATCCTCAAAAATATGTAAAAATGAAAATACCAAGCTAATGTCATACATTAGGGATATTATCTGAGTCACCAACGAAATAGTCTAAGGCAAAATAAGACAATATTAATGCAACAGAGTATAAATATAAATTATATTCTGTGGATGTGGCAGAAGCCATAAGCTGCTCTAGAGAAATGATAGAGGGATGCCTGGTCATCTCGACCACAGCTGTTAAGGAAGATCACTATGTAAACTTAATGTCTTAATGGCATTATTGAAATAATTTTTTAAAAGGTACAATGCAACTCAGGAACATGTCTATTGCTCACCAAACTCCATCAAAACAAGTTTAATTGCGTAAAAGAAATCAATTTATTTTAAGAAATTATGTATTTTTTTTTTACAGCCACTTAAAAGACATCAGGTGAAAAAATACATTTTATAGACAAAAAAATAGTTTATCTTGCACTAATTTTATGAAGCAAGACAGTAAAAATAATAATCACAGAACTAATCTGAACAAAGCCAAACAGGTAACAGTTCAGATGCAGCTGATTTGGAGAAAGCAACGCAACTCAAAACTAGCTGTTGGTCAGCTTGGGTTCTAGTGCCATCTGCTGAAACAATGGTATTTTTCCCCTTGCAACCATAGCTAATATGCAATTTAAATTAATTCACTGCATTAGAGGGCAAAACATCAGGAAAGGTCACAAAGAAGATGAGGTGCTTGAGTAATCTAAGTGCACATCCAGAGTGCCATACACTGAACCTAGTAAATTGAGAACCTTCTCTTGAATGATGTCAACCTGCTCTGACGGACAGTAGTCATCCAGACTTGATCTGTAACAAGGAATTGAAAAAAGCATGAGAGAGTACAGATATCACCACCATCACTACATTTTGTATTCTTGTAATGCTCTGTGTCTAGGCTGAAGCTACTTTCAAACCGTGCTGAGTTCTGCCTCCCAGTATTCCTTCAAAGCATAGTGCTGTGCTTCTCCTCACTACTTTCAACAGTAACAGTTTGCATGAAGTTGAATAGAAAGTCTGGAGCAGATTAGGAACGTGACCTATTCTTCCTTTCAATTCTACTCTCTTCCTGACTCCGACCCAAGATAAGTTGGCAGTCAAAGTGCAAGCAAATGATCCAATTAAAAGACTGGCGGAAAGTTAAGATTGAAAAATTCAAATGCTACTAGTAAAATAGGTAGCAAAACTTGAAAAACATATCTTCACAATCCCTGTGATACAACATTTTGTACAGTAACTATTAATGAACTGCAAACAGACACTAGTAAAAAGGCAGAGCTGACACTTCTTGGATTTTTTTTATCTGTCAAGAGCTACATAAATGATTCTCTATTTTCTCTGCAACAGTGGATGATGACTCTGCAGCTGGCACAGGAAATACAGCCTTCTTTTACTGCAGGTATTAGCCTACTATTTCTTGTTGACAAAAACAATTTCATGTCAGCTTCTGCTATTGTTGCCTGCCCTTTAATGGCACACTTAGTATTTCTGAAGTGATTAAATTACAACAATTTGTCAACAGATACACTGTGGTCTTCAAATTAAGTCTTCCCAGGGCAGATCCCTGGTTCTCCCAGGTCCCTGGCCTCAAAGTCCACCTCGTTCTCCCAAATAATTCCCATACAGTCCTGGAAGTGTAACTTTTACCCCATGCAAAGCTTTACTAGAGCTTTCTAGAATATAAATCCCTTTCAGCCTATTAGATGAAAACCACTTCTATCACAAGTTTCACTGAAAACAGAAATCCTATCTGTAGTACCATAAACCCTAGAGCAAGAGAGTAAGGCATGTGTGATTTCAGCCCAGGCAGGCTTGTCCAAGCTAGCTTTGCTCTAACTAGCACAAGTTAATAAAAGTAGCAGACATCTATGAGCCTCAGTGACAGCTATCAATCTCAACACACACAAGGCCTCATCACAGGCTTTATAAAGCCTGTGCTGAGGCTCATTAAGTCATCATGTTTTCACTGCTTTTGAAATCTGTGCTAGCTACTCTAAAGCCCAGTAAAACTAGCCCTCAGCACAGAACATTCCCTTAGTTGTGTAGATACTGTCACTGCCTTATGATCAACATTTTCAACTGTCAATTTTCACTACGCTGTAAGGCTTCCACTTTAAGGCAGAATTTAACATGTGCCAACCAGTGCTGTATTGATAGAATTATTTAGCTTTGTAAACACAGTCTGAGCATTTTAAAGTAAAAGTACCTACACAGTCTTACCGAGCAACTGTCACAAGTGTGGGCTTAGGCATATCTTTTAGTAGAACTTTAATGGATTGTATGAGGCCTTCGATCTCATCTTCAGTGCTAACATGGTGAGGAAGCTCCATATAATCACAAGTCAGACCAGCCTGATGGACCTACATGTAAATTAAACAGGATTTAATTTCTATTGATGAATTATTGATACAGTTTATCTGTGTAAAAAGTCTCTAAGATACCATCCCTAGACCAGCAGGTAACTTACACCTCTTCAGGCAGTTAAGAGTTGGGTTTTTTCCCCAACTTGTTCTTTAAACAAAAAGAATAAAATTCTGGAGGTTGTATGGATTGTTCCATTATCTCCAGTACACTGTACCTCTCCTATGAATTCAGAGTATGCTGCAGACCTTGAAGATGACAGGTCTGATCTTTTACAAATAGGTACCTTAAGTTCTATAAAGTATATGAACAAACCCTGGTGAAATGAAACCTTCCTTCACAGGAAGCAGCCTGAGACATCACAGTCCTGAAAGATCACATTAATATCGCCTAAATATAGACAAGCAGAGTAGAATTTTAGAAGCTTTACGAAGAAAAGCTGGCCTAATTAATAAGACATAAACCCCCCCCCTCAAAACCACGAAAATCTCACAAAGTCCTGAATCAAGAAGCAAGTCTGAAATGAAGCATGATCTTTTCCCTCCTTGTTGAAGCTATGCTTTTGAAATCTGTCTACTTTCTGCTCTTTTACCTAGTCACCTACCATTTCATAGTCTGGGCTTTCCATCCTGGTTTTCAAACTGTGAACTAGCTGAACAAGCGACTTCATTCTGGAGTGAAAACAAAACCAGAAGTTATTACATAAAGAGCTAGAAACACATATATTTACCTCAAGAGGTTGGAAAAAAGAAAAAAAGAAAAAAGGAGAGAGAAAAAAGAAGAAAGTAGAAGTTATCGTGGCCTAGGATTTGAAAATGTAATTTGCCCCTCTGTGTCATCTTGCACCTGAGAAAAATTAAAATTATCAGTACCATTGTACTGTTTCACCAGGTCTTTCTTACAAAGCCCCTATATCTGCCTCTGGCAAGACCTCTTTGCACTTCTTTTAGGGTAGACCTGGAGAGAAGCTGTTGTACCTCAAAGTCATATGAACTTGATAGGAAATGCTTGTGGTCAGTGTTACACAGGTCTGGCAGTAACTGCTGCATTTGATGGGGAAAATGAGGGCCTTTCCTATCAAGGGAAAGCCCAGACTTTTGCTCTTTCTTTTCAGCTGAAAACATTTAGTTTAAAAGCATAGCAGATGCTGCTGAGATGTTTTGTGGACACTGTTGCTCAGGTACAGCCTTTCATTCACTTCCATTTTCCCACAAAAAAGCAGAACCTTCAGGACAACCAAAGTCCTTCTCCACATCATCTGTAGTTTGTTGCTTTTTTGAGAGCTCTGCTTAACAGAGATCACTAAGTTTTTAGTCACCAAACGTGCCTCCCTCCACAGAAAACAGAATTTGCACGAAGCTATACAAGGCTGAACTTGGAAGGCTTACCATGGCATTGAAGACAGCAGATGGCCTTTCCTTTTGTTCTGTCTGACTCTTCCTCCTCTAGAACTAAAGGAAAAACGGTAGCCTTGCATAGATCCTATCCAGGCTCTCTCCTTTTCTGTTACCAAAGTGCTGGGCTAATCAGTTCCCAAACTACTGTTTGCATTTTAAGCCATTCAGAAGTTTCCTACCCAGGACAGGAAGCCCACTTCTGTAGGGTCTCCTCATCATCATTGTCACACAAATCTGCAAATGCTGCTTCCAGATCTTCTAGCTGATGAACGCGGTTTTCAACACAGTCCAGCAAGCCCTCCTTTAAATAAGCACATACAAAAGCATGTTAGGAAAAAAAGAGGTAAGAATGTCATGGCTTACACTATAATTTAAATTCTGAAATGGTTGATCTACTGGAAGTGGGGAATCAGAAACAACTGACTCATTACTACAGAACATTTTTTCAAGAGGATCAGAATGAATGCCTGCAGAAGCTGTTATACATTCAGAATATCACCTCTCTTTGCTCTGTCTTTCCCACAACAAATAAAAAAAGTGCCACATCTCTGTTCTGGCAGTATACACTGGGGAGAGCTAAGAAACTGTATATGACCAATTGTTAGATTTGTTTCTATAGAACTGAAATATGCTCAGATGAGTACAAGCTTTACATTTCTATAATGAAAGGAAAAAATAATTTTTTTGTTTAAAAATATTAAGTCAAATGCATTTGCAGAAAAACAAAACAAAATTTCAGATTTTGAGCTTCTTTCAACTGCATGCCTGAAAAGACATGGAATTAATTTAAAATGTCAGTTATTGCTCTGACCTGCAAAGCTTTATGCCCTTTCTTAAAAAGTTCAGAACACATAAAGAGGCAATCTTCTTGGAGATTGGCTACATACATGAATAGTTGTGCATGCAAACATTTGCAGAAAGAGATCCTACATAACATATCAAATGAAAAGCAATGCTTGGCACATTTTGTATTAAAAATGCTCAGTGCAGTAGTGTGTGAAGGAAATTACAAAGCACTTTGGAAAAGATAGGTAACAATTAAGAACACAACAATTCCCTCTTAGGATTCTGCTGGCTGTATCATATAACAGATGCTGCTCCTTTTGGCCAGTGATGTCAACTTTGGACTAATTTTTAAGAAGAGCTGAGGGGGTATCAATCATACATAAAGTACAGATTTATGATCCTATCCTGGGGCATGAATAAGACACTTTTCTAAGCATCACCAGTAACTAACCTTAAAGACATGTCCCATCCCCCGCTATGCTACTTAAAAACCAAAACCAAACAACACCCCCTAAAATACCACAATAGTATAATGTAGTATGATACAAATGTAACTGTACTCAGGAATTTTAAGAGACTAGAGATCTAGGATATTTTCTGAAATTTTGAAAAGCACGAAGTTCACTAGTTTTCTACCTTCAAATCCTTTAAATTTACTGTCTCACTATAAAACCATCCATGAATCTGGTCTTGGCTTGTTCAGTTCTATACCTATCCATTACACACTGTCTGCTAACCATTTCAGTTGCCTCCTATAAATTTGTTGGCTTTTGTAAATAACTTATGCCCTGAAATCACATTGGGAACTTAAATCACAAGCGTTTACCCCTTTCACATTTAACTACCTTTTAAATAGGTAACTGTTTTTATTGCCGATTGACTAAGAAATATGAAAATCAATTTTACAACCTTCCCCATATCTCCATTTCTTTATACACACATATTAATTAGGATTCTTTAATCTGTGATAATTTGATGTGTTGAATCTCTCTGTAATAGTGTTCAGATGAGATTACAAAAGCAAAGACAAGATCTTGATTAGAAATTACTTGGTGTAGTGACCATTAACATGGCTGTCTCCAAGGTTTGGGCTCAGGGCTGAATGACTGTTTTGGCAGCTACAGCAGACTTACATTTCCATGATTCAGAAGCATACAATGAAAAGTACATTACAGTGGTATATAACTGTCCTTTCCACATCTAAATAAATAGGTAAAATACCAGTTAGGCACTCAGCACAGCTCTATCAAAGAGCAAATACGGGAAGGAAGGGGAGAGCCTGGTGGGAAGTAAAAAAAAAAAACCCAAAAAAACCCACAACAAACCACAAACCACCCCCCCCAAACAAAAAAAAATACCCAAACCAAAGCCCTGCTGAACCATAAAAAGAGTAAGATTGCAGATCATTTACTATGTTTTAATTTCTTCCTTGTCAATTACCACTTGTTTACAGAAATTAATTTTCACACTCATGCTAAATATTTATCCGGTTCACAAGTTCAAACAAAACATCTAATAGGAAAGAACTCCTAAGATGCTGCTGATTAGCATTCAGCATGCTGCATAGCTTAATTGGAGACCACTTAATTAAGCACCTTTCACAGGTTCCTTTCTTGTCGTAACTGATTTTTATTGGGTAAACCAAAACAATCATTCCCTCATACATCCCACACAGAAATACCATACCTCTGTTGCATTTCTATGAGGCTTCTTGAAATTGTACAACTCTTGCAAAAGCTCATATTCTGTCTTTGGAAAAAAAAAAAAAAAAAAGAAGAGGCAAAAAATTAAGTCTCTTCAAAAGAGAAAGAAAATCCTCCAAGCCCTCCTTCAAAAAAAGAATTTGACCATTAAGATCATTCCTCTACTCTAGTACTGCAGCCAACTCTCTATAAATGCAGGTGAGGAAGAGGCTGTAAGGCTTGAGAAAGCAATACTTCATGGCCTCAGCCAAACATTCTGCAGTAGCTTAACTTTAAACCTGACTTCAAGAACACAGCTTTAAAAGCTAAAGATTTACAGTCTGTTAGTTAAAGAGTCTCTGAAACTAGACATACATGTTGCTGAACTAAGGTCCAATAAGATGCCGAGTAAAACTGAGATGGTAAATTTAGGCAGACAAAACCAACAGGAAAGTATGATTGTAAAGGAAAACAGGATAGATAAAGACATCAGGCTAGTTTGACAAGAAGTTCAAAATTTGGGCTTGTCAGCCCTACTCCTTAATAATATTCAGGTCTAATTAATCAAGGCTAAAAAGATCTCACTATTTACCTAACAGCATTAAAAGGTGAACACTCACCTCTCTGTTGCCATGCTTACCTGTGTGTACATTTCTTTGAATGGATTTTTAACTGAAAAAAAATCTAAATCAATGTCTAAAACATATGCATCCCCTTTCTGCAGTACTTGGCAGACATCTTTAACAACTTCCCTTATTGGGCATTCACTATTTCCAAGAGAGCTTGAAGCTGAGCACTCTGACAAGGTTTCTGCCCTGTTCAGGGCACTTGAATTTTGTACTTCCTTTTTCTCCACACTTGGGGTGCTGTGATCAAGGTCACCAGGAGCTACTGATGAAGAGGCAGAAGTGGTGCTTGCTGTGTCATCTGTGTTTAGCTTCAGTCTCTTAGCAGATGCTACTTCACCATTTTCTTCACGGCTGTTTGATGCTTCAGTAGGATTGATGAGAATGACATGTAAATTTAAAGGCTTCTGGTTTTCTAGCTGATCAGCAGGGACATAAAGACCATCACTTAAAAAGTAATGATCTGTACCTGTAACCCTACAATTGACAATAACTCACAGTTAATACATATCTTTGCAAAGAGCTTAGGAAAAAGCATACATACTTTAGGGATCCTGAGAAGAATGAATAAATGCTTGATGGGTAACAAGAGCAATGAAACTGTGTACACAAAAATATTTATTTTAATCTGCAGGTTTTTAAATTGAAGTTTTTTTCTACTTCTTTATTGCAGAATAAATATATTAAAATTCACTCTATATTTTTTATGATAGCCCATGTGGTTTTAAGGGATAACAAAAAGATTCTACGTTATGTGCTTCTAAGATTAATTTGCCATTGAACAGCACTTTAAAGATAAAATCCAGAATTTAACAAGATATTACCAATATTATGGCATATAAGACTGCAAAGCTATGGATATTTTGTCTTGGATTGCCTAATTTTTAAGGAAAACTCTGTTAGTTGTGTTTGAGAAGTGCCCTGAAACCCACAGATATTGATTTAGTAAAATATTATAAATTAAAAGGTAGCATTTAACTTTTTGTTACCACCAATATAGATTTCCTATTCTAAGTGGGGGAGAGCCAGTAACTTGAGGATAAATAGCTGCATATCAATGGAATCCACTTAATTAAAAAACCCCAACCAAACAAAACAACCACCACCACCAAAACCTCCACTTACAGTGAAAATTTAAAGAATATAATTTTCAAGCCATATTTCAGTACATTAAGCCTTAAGCATCATAAGTTCAGATTAAAAAATAAGCTTAAGAAGAAGTGTGAATTTCTGCTCACTTGTGTTAAGGCCTCATTTGATTACAGGGTATAACCATCAATCAACCACAAAGACAAGTAATTCCATAAGCAGCAGAAATTTGAAGCTTAGTTCCCCAGTGTCCTCTGGCTGGATTATCCTGAGCTTGCTAAAATGACAGCCTGGATAACAACTTCATCTTGTTGATGGGGCATTCACAGGGTCTTTTCTCAGAAATTCTCCAGGGTTCAATACGAGCTCATGCTACCGCCTTTCCCTTGGTGGGACACTAAGGTATCTATTACCTATCCAACCACCTGTTGTCAACAAAAGTTTTAGGAACTTCATATTTCTGAGGATTCCTTCCCTTTCTTCCTTCATGATTTTTGTAAGCCTAGAATCTGAAGAAAAGGTACCTGACCATTTTCAAAAGGCAGCTTGAAATGTTGTTTTCAAGAGTGCTAAGGCAACCAGAGGATCTGTGGGAGAGCTATTCAGCCATCGTGAAGTATTTCTATATGTGTGCTAGTTCTCAAGGTTAAATGTAACTAAAAGCACCAGCTGTTGTCTTATTAGTTAGGTTTACTTTAGGCCTCAGATTCAGAATTGTAGAGCTTTAGTGTTTTATTAAAGGTGGTAAAACAAAGCATTTCTCTGCTGTCTTCTGTTAAACTTGCTTCAAAATATTTATTCTGATATGCTGGCAAGAGACAGGATTTGTAAATGTCCATTCAAGTTATACAAAATCACAATGCAGTGCATATGGTGAATGCGAAATTGTCATGGACTGCATCCTGCTGAATGATGAGGGGGTCTGATCAGAACTTGAATCACAGAATGATTAAGATTGGAGGAGACATCTGGAAGTCTCTAATCAATCATCTGATTCAAGCAGAACTAACTTCAAAGCTAGATGAGGCTGCCCAGTGCCTTGTCCAATTGAGTTTTGACTTTATCAAAGGATGGAGAATTCACCACCTGCCTGTGTACCTGTTTCAGTGCTTAACTAGTAGATTAACGTCAAAAAAACTGAAACAAAAAAAAAAAAACAAACCCACACCAGAAAAACAGAATCCTGGCTGATACCAAGCCAAAATTTTACTAGCAAGACCAAAGAGATACAAGTTGAACTGCTTTCTCCCATCCACAGAAAGAAGGGGGAAAAAAAGAAAAAAAAAAAAAAAAAAAAAAAAAAAGAAGGAAGCTTTACATGCATTAAATGCCCAGTTTTGTCACAGTAAGGACGACAAACACACTTTGTCCTGATTGGTACATTTAGGTTCCATTAAGAAAATAAAATAAAAGCTGCCCTTCACTTTCTGTCCCGTTTTGGTTTGTTATAACTCTACTGAACGCAAATCTCTGAACTTCATGGGTCAGTCACTCATACTGCATTTAACCATGTAAGCTCACCCTGAAGGGAAACTTATCAAAGGAACTAGCTGAAAACAGCTGAATATGAGTACAGAATCAAAGCAGAGCAAGTGATTTTTTTCCCCACATAGCCCAAATGTGACTCCGCTCTCTTTTGATCCAGAACAGTTAAAAAAAGTTTGTCTTAAAACACATAGTTTTCTTAAGTATGTTACTATGAAATAGAATTGTGCAAAAAGTAATTATGAACTTTGTGACATTTGCTAAATAATAGTATCCCCTTTTATTTCTGGTCAGTTTTATCAAAGTGATCTTATTCACTTAATTGTATCTTTTTTTTTTTTTTTAGACTGTACAATGAGCTAGGTTAGAATTTGGCATTCTATGATTGAACGGTAAAGCAAGGAGGATATCCCATCAATAATTCTGTTTTAACTGGAAGAGAAAATAATGGATGCACTATTGATAAAGTTGAAAAATTAAGTTTCTCTGAAGCTTAAAAATATTTAATGTCTATTATCATATGATCATATGTATATAATCCTTCATATGTACTCACTGGATGCAGTATAAGGTGGGTGAAAAACTGGCTGGACCAACAGTTCCATGGTGGTGACCAATGGTTTGAAGTCTCACTGGCAGCTAGTTGTAAGCAGTGCTCCTCAGGGATTGTTACTGTTTTGACATCTTCATTAATGCCCTCAGCAATGCACTCAGAAAGTTTACAGGCAGCACTGACCTAGGGGTAGCTGATACACTAGAAGGCAAGGTTGACCTGAATGATCTAGACAACCTAGAGGAACAGCCTACAAGGATCTCATTAAGTTAAACTAAGATAAATACAAGATCCTGCACCTGGGATGCAATAACCCCATGCAGCAGTACAGGGCTGGCATAGACAAGCAAGGACCTGCAGAACAGGAACTGGAAATCCCTGCAGAAAGCAACTTGAGCATGCGTGAGCAGTACAACCCTGCAGTGATGAAGACTAATTACAAAATTTCATTGTATTAGCAAAAGCATAGCCAAAAGGTCAAGGGAAGAGATTTCTCCCCTTATTCAGCACCATGGAGGTCACATTTGAAATAATCTGCCCCCAGGACAAGAGAGACATCAATAAACTGAAGATCTAACAGAGGGCTGCTAAGGTGATTAGAGGTCTGCAGCATGTGATGAACAAGGGGAACCTGAGGGAACTGGGCTTGTTTCGTCCTGATAAGGGAAGGCTGAGGAGGATCTAATTGCTGCCCTCTGTTACCCAAATCCTCTGTTAAAAATGACTGCTTTCTGAGATTTTTTTTACTTCAATGAGAACTAATCTAAAACCTGGGTAGCTGAAATGTGAATAGCTAGAATTACCTATTAAAAAAAAATAAAATTAAGGCACAATATTCACTGTGCCCATTCAGACAGGTAGTCACATTAGGTCCTAAGCAAATCACACGTACAAATTAAATTTTCATGTTTATCCAAGAATATAAAAAAAATGCTCATGAAAAGCTATAGAGATAGCTTTATATTACTAATATAAGACAGCAGACAATTTACCTCATTGTTGTTGTTGATATGTCTTTCCCAATTAAAAAATTGTGTTTTCCTTCTGAGATCTGCTGAGCCCAGGGTGGGTGAAGCCATACTACTTGAGAAATATGGCCAGCGTAAACAGCAGGCATAATCCAGTTCTCAATACTTAATTCACTGTAATGTATGGAGAAAGACAGGAGCAAACACTGTTACTTTCCCTGGAAGTAAAACATGGTCAAAACCGCCACAAACACCTTCCATGTCTTGAAAGCCCCCATGCAAATCATCTGAAATTAGAACTCTGTGTAAGGGTCACACCATCAAAGAAAGAAAAAGAGGTAAATCTTTATTCGTGAGACAGACAAAAATCTCCATAGTAGATTTTAAAAAGTTAGGATTAGAGAGTGCAATCAGCTTCACTTTCAACATGGCACTTTGTTTATAAACCACATGGATTTGTTGTCCTTTTTCTTTTGCTACATCAGACAGAGGAAAGTGCAAGGAGCATCACTATTCTAAATAACTTCAAACTGACCCTATGAGAGTATTTTATTGTAAACTGCTCTAAGTACATTTTAAATATAATCTCAGTGATTAAAGTGAGTCAGTCAGCATCTACAGATTAGCATCTTTCCTCATTATCAACACCCTATTTTTTTTAGGTGTACGATATAGCTCACAAAACTTCTTACTCATCCAACAAAGAGAACAAAATATTGACTGTGGGTAGGATGATACAAGTACTTACACACCAATTGCATCAGCTTGTCCTTGCTGTAAATCACCACAATACTGAAGCAATCAATATTTATTTTAAAATGGGAAGAGAAAGACAATAGCAGAGATCACTCTGTGGCTTGCTACCTACCTACTTATGAAGCGGGGGGAAAATACTGGTCTTAATGATCTTAATAGGAAAGTCTTGTTCAGCTTCACATATTCACCATTCAACATAAGATATGTTATTTCAATCTCAAAGTCAATTTTTCAGTGTGAAGAGAGAAAGGCTGTTTTAAAACGACAGCTCTTCAGACAAAGCATCCACTCAAGAGTGCTCTCCTGTTACCCAGAGGAACTACCTGGGCTAGTAACATGATATACTACTGAACAACTAAACAAAGGAAATTCATACATCTTAAACTGCTTGATATGCAACATAAACATTTGACCCCATTCATAAAACACAAACGTAACTTTTTCTGTTCCAAAAAATAAAGTTTTCAGCAAAAGCGAACAGACAGAAGATACAACTTGAACTTGACTTAGATCTTTTGTTCATACTTCCTACGCAGTCATACCAATATTCACTGTAAAACAAAGGCAGCAAGAAGTAAACTTAAAGTATTCTGAGGCAGCAGCCCGAACTTACCTAAAAAGAGCTTCTTTGTCAAATACAGTGTCTGCAGGCATATTCACAGGAATAAGAAGGTCTGGATGGGAATCAAGATGAACAAAGCTGATGTTACTGGCAGGAAGATGCTTTGAACCAATGGCACGATAGATGAAAGGCAGCACCTAAAACAACATGAATAAAAATATTTCAATTATAACCAGTGGGTTGAAAAATGCAACAGCTTTAACAGCAAAAACACTAGTCCCACTCTTACTCCTTTTGAATTTGGATTAGAGGGATGGGGAGACAGAAGACAATATAAAGGGGAAACAACTCCAGTGGCAAGACAGCTCATGAACTGTAATCACTATGAGCCCAAGTGTTCCACGTGAGAAGCTGCTGAAGAATTACAGCTTTACTCCTTCTTTCCCTCTTTATAGAAAGTCTTGTTTGCAGTAGCTCTTCTCACTAACCATTCAGCTCAATTCCTAGATTTTTTTTCATTTACAACTGAACACCAGGAATGCCTTTCCTCTTCTGCAGAACACTGCCCCTGCATTGCCTTCTCCAATCTAAAAAGCTTCCTCACCATGCATGGGTGCTATGGAGATAAAAACATTTCATTACTTGTGTTTTATAAGTTAACTGATATAGAGTGAAAAATGACCCTACCATGATTTAAACTTTAGCTTATCTTTAAACCTATCCCCCTTGATGAAAGAGCTTAATCCCTAATCCCTACATGACTTAGTGGCTGCAATAAACAGACTACCTTTCTCAACTGCCCAACTTTAACCCCTGCTGAAGGTCTTCACTGAAAGGTGTGAAAAACAGGAGATGAGGCAACTCATCAGTTTATAGCATAGTAAACCACTGAAGTGCAATAATGTAGGGTGGTAAAATGAGAAAACTGATGGATGATTCATGATACCTTTTACACTAAACTGCAGTACATGGAGTCTGTCCCACAGTTACAGGAAAAGTAACTGCTTTAGCTGCCAGAACAAATCTAGCAATGATTGTGAATCACAGCCCTATTATACAAGGAATGTGAAGACTATAAAAGGACTGGGCAACAAAAATTCCATTTGATCTCTACATTACAACAGAAACTGAACTACTGTTTTTGGCAAAAAAACCCCGATTAAGATGACAAATCCTGCGTACTACATGGGCATAGCTGTAAAACATGACTGACACCTAAAATCTGAACTGTATTCCATCTGTCTAGGAACAAGTTCCCCAGTTTACCCACTACATACGCAGTAATATGTATACTACTGTAATAGTAGATAAAACAAGGTTAAAAATAAGAAGGTTCCCTCATCCATGACTTTTACTTTTTTGGAGAAAGCATGTAATCTGGCCTACCTGAACAAACTAAAATCTTTGCAATTAAAATTAAAGTTCATCTCAGGTAAGTGTCACTATAAATTGTGAGACTAGGAGAGAATGGGGGAAGATGCAAGAGATTGACATCTCTAAAGTTGCAAGTTCTGCTGCTTTGGATTAAGAACAAAATTCCCTTTACACCAGCTGTATTATTATTCAGTGCATGATGCATCTAGTGACACCTTGCCTTAGAGGAACATCAGTGTCAGCAAAGGACTATATAAAGTTTCTGTGAAGTTCTTACACTTTGGGATGAAAAGCCATTTATGTTTTATGCAAGACAGACCGATGCATATACACATATATGCTGAAAACACAGCATACACGTTTAGAATGAATAGACTTTGTTGCGCTGAGAATAGAAATATAGCGAATAAAACAAAAAATAATCATTAATAGTAATCACCTCAGTATTCCTATTACAGCAACACTCTTAAGTCCTGGGTTACCACAAAAAATCAGCTATCACAGACAGCATCATATATTTCAGTGAGTCTTAGCAAAACTGATCTGCGTTAAACTACTTACAAAATCAGAACATTACTTTCTTTAATAAGCTTCATTACGCTAGAATTGTCTGTTTGCAAAGAATCTGCTTACTTAGGACTAAGGCCTCAGCTTACGCTACTATAAACAAACCATACGGGAAGCCAGAAACAGCAGTTCAAAAGCAATTCCTTCTTCCCTCCCCTTTTCAATTACTTAACGAAAACCGCAAAGTTCCCAATTTAACCTTTCTCATCACGTGGCAGTCAATCTCCTCGTCAGGACGTGATTACATTTACCAATTTGCTGTCGACACTGCGTAGGTTTGGGTTTCCAAGTACCGCCCTAAAGCCTAGCTGGTTCTAAGAGCAGTGTAATGTAGGTGTTGTTTCCTTTTAACTACGCAGAGAAGAGAAGGAACAAAAAAGGTCGCCCACGACCGTTACAAAGATGCCAAAATCCGACCACGGCATTTGTTAACTTGAATCACCGGGTCGGGAAGGGAATTCGGGTCACCCGAGCGCTGAACTCGATTCATGTTTCCGTGGCGAAAGAGAACGCAGGGGTGAGCCCCGGGCGCGCCTGGCGCCGGTCCCACGGAGCCGCCGGCAGCGGGCAGGCCCCGGTGACAGCGCGGCAAGGCGCGTCCTCCCGAACGAAAGACCCGAAGCAGCTCCCCACGCACCACCCGACGGACGCCCCGTTCCTCCGCTCGGCCCGGCCACTCACGTCCTGGTGGTCCTCCACCACCCACACCGGCAGCGCCGGGTAGGCCCGCAGGCAGCCCCCGCGGGACCGGGAGCGGGCCCCGCCGCCGGCCCCCGTGTCCCCGCCGCTCATGCCGCGGCGGCTACGGGCCGGGCGCGGCGAGGCCCCTCAGCGCGGCCCGGCCCCTCAGCGCGGCCCGCCCGCCCCGCCTCCCTGCCGGCGGGCCGTGCTTCCGCCCGCAGCGCCCTCCCACCGCCTTCCTCTTCCGGAGCCGGCGCGCTGCGGGCCGGGCCGGCCTCGGCGGCGGGGCGCCAAGGTGGGCTCGGCGGGCCCGGCCGCTCTCGCCTGGGCTTGGGGGGGGGGCGGGGGGAGGAAGCCGCGGGGCGGGCGGGGGTTTCCCTTGGGGCGCTCCGCTCCGCGCGTGGTGCCGCGGCTCTCCGCGGAGGAGCCGGGGGCCGGGGCGGGCGGCGGTGCTGTGGCGGGGGGCCCGCGGCCCAGGAGAGCTCTCCGTGTGGGGAGCGGGGAGGCGGCCGGGAGAGCCTGCCCGGGCGGGCGCCGGTCTCCCCTCAGTTGTGCGCCGACCCTTCGGTGGCCGTTGGCAGGCGGCGGCGGGATGAGGCCGGGTCTCGGTGCCCTGTTGCTCTCTGCCGCGCGTCCGCGGGGAGAGGAGTTTTCCCGGCGTCTTTTCAAGGAACCTCTGTTACTTCTGTGTGACGGCTTCCACCCGCGCAATAAATCTCCTGTCCTAGGCGACGGGAAGAGGAGAGTTTGTCCCTTCCAGTGTTTTTGAACTTACTTAAATTTAAATGCGAACTTGAACGTGACCGAAGTTTGCAGCAGAGGGAGCTTTAAAGTAATTTGGATGTTGAAAATAATTTCATCTATCTCTTTCTGTCTTTTTGCGGCAGTGATTCTGTGCGTTCTGAAGCGATGAAATTAAGGTGGTAGAACCAGAGCAGTTCTCTGGAGTTGGGGAGGACTTAGAGCTAGCTCTATTTGAGAGAGCCGATAAGCAAGACCTTTTGTTCGAATGCTATGACATGTTAAAAAGAAATGGCTTTAAGGCAAGGCGCTGTGATACAGTGGCCTTTGCTTTAAGTTGTTTAAGGTAGTAAGAGTTTAGCTCGGCCCATTTAAATAAAACGTGTATGTAAATACCAGCAAAGTATAAAACAGTTTTCTAGTACAAGCCTGAGCTATGTAAGATCATGACTGGAGAACTAAAGCAAAATTGGTTCAGCATCTAATGGATTAGAGTTAATAATGACAAAAGGTTGCGCTGTTGCCGGACAAAATAATGCAAATGGGCTTTTTCCCCTCTCACCCTGCCCTGTTGTTTCTTTTTGAGAGCTCTTACAAGGTTGGAGGGTACTGGTCGGGCACAGGCTGACTGGAAGGAGCAAGTGGCTTTGCCATCATGGCCGCTACCTCCCAGAAACGCAGGATTCTCACTTTGGCCTTTGGTTGCTCTGGAGAGGGAATGAATGCCACCGCCACCACCACCAGTTCCAGTGGCTTTCACTAAGGCCTGTGTGTATAAAGAGAGACTTAGGGTGCTCATGGTTCCTCCTCTCATGTCAGTTCTTTCCCCCTTCATTTCTTTTCCTTTCTCCCTCTGGTTCACCAGAAGCTGTCTGCTGTCTCTCAGCAAGCTACATCTTCTGCAGCACTGGCACCAGAATGCAGCTGAAAACAGTGCTTTGAGCA
Source organism: Astur gentilis (assembly GCF_929443795.1). Lineage (NCBI taxonomy): Eukaryota > Metazoa > Chordata > Aves > Accipitriformes > Accipitridae > Astur > Astur gentilis. The sequence continues at coordinate 11,456,921 of NC_064899.1, read as the reverse complement.
GTCCAGGTTGGCCATGTTGCATGGTAGCAGGTGAGAGAACATTCTGTGCCTGTACTTCAGCATTAGCAAAGCCTTAGTAAAAGGCAGTAAAAGGTAGGCTTTGTTTTCTTTATCTGGTGATCTTTACAATTACGTTTGTGTCTTTCCTTTCTTTCTCTCTCCCCCTTATGGAAAACAGGATTTCACTTCTGCGACTGCTTAACTAATTATTTTTTCCTCTCCCTCCATTCCAGCCAAGACAACATGAATGTTTTATTTATTTTAAATGTTTTTTTTTCCTTTTTTCCAGTTCTTGAAACGTAACACTGCAATTAAAGAATGAATTTTAACTTAATGAAGCACAGTGGTTTTCATTTATAAAATTAATACAATGTATTAAATTACATGCATAGTTTTGAGCAAGACTTAAGCCTACTTGAAGCAGTGGCAATTGCTGGAAAGGTAACAGGGCCAGGCAAGCAGGCAGCAGAGGGATGTTTTGGGTACCACTTATTTCGATGAAATTGGAGTAATGGCAGAATCTAAATAATTTTTTTTTTCTGTAACCTGTAAGATTCTCATTCCACAAATCTGTACCTACCTAACTTAAAATACTTTGAAGTGTTCAGTCCTTTACTAAATTGGGGTCTCAATTGTGAATGTAAATTGCTACCATCTCATTTAAAATTTGCATGATTTGTTGGACCAGGTAACTTGCAATGAAGTGTTAGTAAAGTCATTCTGCCTGAAGTTTAGAATCATGTTCTAGAAAGTCCTTGTTGGGGGACTTTAGATCACAATTGCAGTTGTTAAAGTGAGTGGTTTCTTTGGTATGGGGTATCTGAAGGCTTTATATCAAAGGGTCTAGTGAGTACTAGTAGTGGTGCTTGTATCCTTGGCCAGTCATCATATCAATCATTTGTTGAAATTAACTTTGCCCTAAGTCAGAGAGCGTGGTCCAATTTGGATTCTGGATTAAAGGCAGTAGAGTGCTTTCGTGGATTAGAAGCTTAAAGAAATAAAAGGGGCATAAATGACCTGCACTAGAGGTCCAAGGAACACAAAGATCCCAGTGAAAGTCAGTGGACATCGTTCACTGCTTCTGTTAAAGGAAACTGCAGAAACTGTAATTTCAGTACTTTGGGAGTGGTTGCTGCAAATGCATTAAGGACATCCTACAAAAATTGTGTGACACTGGACTTTTATTTTCCTCATTAAAGGTGAACCATGTCTTTCCATTCCGGGCGAGGATGTCCCCGTGCTCAGGGGGGACCAGGAGCAAGAACTTCAACACAGACCTACCGCCCTCAGAACCTACGGCAGCTTCACCCACAACAGCCTTCTGTACAATACCAATATGACCAGCAAACTGCCCCTCCAACAACTTATTCAAACCCTCCAACCACTGGTTACATGCCTCCCAGGCCAGACTTTGTGCCCTATCCTCCTCCAGTACCCCCTTCCACACAAAATCCCATCAGCCAGTGTCCCATGAGGCCACCGTTTCCAAACCACCAGATGAGGCAGAGCTTCCCGGTGCCTCCATGCTTCCCTCCCGCTCCTCCGCCAGTGCCAAATCCTAGCAACACTCCTGTGCCAGGAACTCCTGCTGGGCAAAGCACCTTTCCTTACATGATGCCTCCTCCCACGGTACCGCACCCTCCCCCGCCACCAGTCATACCACAGCAAGTCAACTACCAGCCTGTGTACTCTGCAGGGTATTCACAGCAATCGTTTCCACCACCAAACTTCAACAGCTATCAGCACAACTCTGGCTCCTTTCCGAGCAGCACTACCAACAGCAGTGGTGGCAGCAGCCATTTTCGGCACACGAGTCAGTACCAGGGAGAGAAGTCGCAAAGTGATCGACGATCTCCAGACAGGAGCAAGCACTATGACGAACACCGACATCGTGAACATGGTCACATCCACGGTGACAGGCATCGGTCCGCTAACCATGGGGATCGTCGGGATCGAGGCCGGAGTCCAGATAGGAGGAGACAGGAAAGCAGTCGGCACCGGACAGATTATGACAGAGGAAGGATATCGCCTCACCACAGAAGTTACGAGCGTAACAGGTAACTTGTTCTGCCTGCAGAGGGAGAGCTGTCATCATTGTCCCATAGTATTTGTTTGCATCAATGTTCTTCCCTCGCTCTAGCTCGGGAGGTAGCCAGTACTCAGGTCTGATGGAGAGAGCTACTGTTTTGACACCTTTCAGGTACACTGCTTCTCCCGCACCTTTGTGAGCTGGCGGACTTGTTGCCCTTGTCCCTTTAGATAGCTGGAAGCAAAGAAGCTCTCGTTTGAAAACTGAGTGGATTGCTGAGCAGTGTTTATTCTCATACGTATTTACCATAGAAACTTACGCAGATGTGGCATGAAAGTAGAGTTGGCACAACTTTGTGCAAAAGACTGTGTTCAAAGTTGAGCCTTACAAATGGTTAAATCCCAGCACTTCAAATTTCAAGATTGAGGTAGCAGAGTTAGGGTTCCAGGTGTTAACTTGAATTTGGTCTTTCTTTGAGTGAGCCCTGTATTTGTAGAGAAACAGCACTTGGCGGTATTTATAGCCTGATAGGTGCACATATCTAATCCCTGCAGTGAGGTGGTTTAGTGAAAAGCATGTTGTACGGTGTTCTTCATCCTGCTCTATCCTCATCGGAGACCAGCACAGGTATGTGCAGACTTCACAGCACCTCCCTGTGGGTGCATGGACCTGCCTCTCTGATTCTGTTCAGGGTGAAGACCTCAGCAAGCCAGCCTGTGATCTCAAGAGAGGACTGAGGTGAAAATTAGCATACACCAGTTAAAAGAAATAGGCAAGTTGTAGGCTATGTTGACATCTTAGGATTCAGATGGATGAGTGTGGACTGCTTATTTTGGGATGTGTCATGAAGTTTCTGTCCCTCTGCTTCATAGAAAAACAGCTTGCAAATTATGAGCTGACCTGATGCAGTTTGCGTGGTGTTTTAGAGCAAACCATCATCAGTTAAATCTTTCAGATGTCTTAGATTTGCTCTCTTCATGGCTCTTTTTGTGTCTAATGATCTAGGTCACAACACTCAAAGAGAGATACTGGAAAGTTAAGTATTTAAATATTTATCAGGGCACCTGGATCACATGCTGTAATTTTAGAAGCTCTGAGCTTTCTCATGTCACATGTGAACGTGAATTTACGCATAGTGCCTGTGGAAATGAAGCCACTTTGATTTAGATATGCAGAGATTTAATTGCAGAACTGTAGATAGATGTATTCAAGACAAAACCAAAAGAAAACCAGACCAAAAAAACAACCCAAACCTCACATTCAGTAAGTTTGCTTTGCTTTCCAAAAGAGGATTTTCCTAAAACTGAATGCAGCTGGCGTTAAGGCACTGGCCTTTTCTTGTATGATGAGCTTGTGGAATTTTCTGCCATTTGTAAGTGACTCAAATATTTACCACATAATTTCACAACTTGTTGCTTAGAATTTAAAGTTCAGTTTTAAGTTTTGAAAATGCATGTTTTCAGCAGCTTTCCCAAACTTTTGTGGAGTACTGCTTGAGGCCAGCGGCTTCCAGGTCTACTTGACAATGTATCTGCTTATTTTAATGAGAACTCTTTGCCGGTCTTGGTGTGTTTTTTTGCACAACATCCGTCTCTCAAGCAAATCAGGTGGCATAGAATATGCTCTCTCTGAAGATTGAAATCCGTGCTTGAAAAGGCACACACACAGAAGGATGAATGGGTGTGGGGAAGAACAATAGATAATTTATATGAACTTTGTGCTTTGTAAATTTGCATTCTATTTCATGTTATGCATATGGAAATATAATATATATGTTCATAAATAATCTTGACTCATTCTGTTAGCCCACCAAACCGAGGCACATGTTTATAATTCCTTGTGTATCAGCGGACTCATTTACTAGAAGATTTGACAGATACACAAATGATTGTGGACTAACAAGTTGTCAGGTGTTAGCAGAGTAGGAAAACTGCTTGTGTAATCTTTGCTTGCCTCATGTACACAGTAATTTCATAGAATCATTTAGGTTGGAAAAGACTTCTAAGATCATTGAGTCCAACTGTTAACCTAACACTGCCAACTCCACCACTAAACCATGTCCCTAAGCACCACGTCTACATGTCTTTTAAATACCTCCAGGGATGGCGACTCAAACGCTTCCCTGGGCAGCCTGTTCCAGTCAGTGCCTGACAACCCTTTGGTGAAGAAATTTTTCCTAGTATCCAATCTAAACCTCCTCTGGTACAACTTGAGGCTGTTTCCTTTTGTCCTGCTGCTTGTTACTTGGGAGAAGAGACTGACACCCTTGCTATAACCTCCTTTCAGGTAGTTGTAGAGAGTGACAAGGTCTCCCCTCAGCCTCCTTTTTTGCAGAGTAAACAGCCCCAGTTCCCTCAGCCACTCCTCATAAGACTTGTGCTCTAGACCCTTTACCTGCTTTGCTGCCCTTCTCTGGACACGCTCCAGCACTTCAATGTCTGTGTTGTAGTGAGGGCTCCAAAACTGAACACAGGATTCGAGTTGTGGCCTCACCGGTGCTGAGTATGAGGGGACAATCACTTCCCTAGTCCTGCTGGCCACACTATTTCTGATACAAGCCATGATGCTGTTGGCCTTCTTGGCCACCTGGGCACACTGCTGGCTCATATTCAGCTGGCTGCTGACCATTCCCTCCAGGTCTTTTTCTGCTCAGCAGCTTTCCAGCCACTCTTCCCCAAGCCTTCAGTTAATTGAAAGCTCTTCTGCCCCAGAAGTATGTCTGGGTGGTCAAGTTCTATATGTGTATATGCAAGTTGAGTCTTGTAGATGAGATTCATAGTTTCAGCATGATGCAGCATTTCTGTGTCTGTCAGTTTTTTTGTGTGTGCTTGAGGTGGCTGTCAGGAAGAGAGGGCTTGCCTGAAACACTTGAATGGTTGCAGTGCTTACAAAACTATTGTGCATGGAATAGGTTTTCTTTCCCTTTCTTGAGGCATTAAGAATGGTTAAAGATACAATAATCTTACCCTTTGCCATTCTTAACAGAAGAGGAAGAATAGCAACAAGTACTGTGGTAAATTTACAGAAGTTACCTCTGTATGGTATGAATTAACCGTCATAATGAGATAGATGGCCTTATGACAAAGGCGGAGGAGATAGGTGACTGTCTCTTACAAATTTCTTGAAGGTCAGCATTAAGAATATCTGTTTTTTTAGCAGTCAGCATGTGTGTGTGTCATTTAGCATAACATGATTTCAGCCTGCTTCTGTGCTCCTTTCATGTGTGGAATGTATGAAATGCCAGATTTCTCATTTAACTTAAGTTTTGAACTCTCCAAGGGAGCGGGAGAGGGAGAGGCATAGGCACCGTGACAGCAGAAGATCACCATCACCAGACAGATCCTACAAAAAAGATTACAAGAGAGCAGGAAGGTAAGGAAGGTTACATTCGGTCTTTTGTGTATTTGAGGCTCTGTGCATCCACACCTGAGTTTTTGTGTATGTATATGTGCACATGTGCCTGGTTTGAAACTGAGAAGAGAGTGTCTTAAATTTATAACCATCTGTTTATATGTGCAAATGTCAGTTATGTCAAGACCTTGGAGAGTTAGAAACAGGATTCATCTCTGGAGAGAGGGCTTCACTGCTGTGTCCTAAAGACTCCTTTCCTTATGAATCCTGTGTAGCTGAAATCAGTGCAACATTATTGGCTTTGTAGGCAGAGGAGATAAAAAAATAGTTTTCCTACATTCAGCTTTTGAAAGCATTACTCTTGCAACACATAAGGAATATCACAGGTTGTGTTGTTCAAAGGAGTGCCAGAGTTAGAGTAACACAAGCAGTGTGGCTTCTGTATAATCTTTCTAATAAAACCCTAATTCTTTTCTCATGCAAGTAGTTTGTGGGCTATGTATTAAAACTTCTTTATATTTTAACTTTTAGTTGTGAGTGATGTGACTTTCAGTTTTTAGTGATGAGTTTTCAACTTTGGAACAAAATTAAAAGAAAGTCAGTTAGAATTCAAGTAGGAATTTTAATCTAAAATAACAGGTATTTTTCATTCTAATTCTTGAATAAGGTTTAAAATACAAAAGCACTTTCAATTTTAAGTCATTTTTTATAGTAGGTCAAAACTACAAAGTACTCTTTATGGTGCAAGTTAAAAGCAGGAAGAGGCAGTTGGATTTTGCTGTATTTGTTTGATAGAATGATGTACTGATCTGAAGCAAACTATTTGTTTATTATAAAACTGTCACTGTTAAAATAATAAAGAGCTTTGCTTTTGTTTGGTTTGTCCCACTAAGCCGGTCTCCAAGCAGAGAGAGAAAGAGACCCAGATGGGAGGAAGACAGAGAAAGGTGGTCTGAGAACCAGAGCTCCAGCAAAGAGAAAAATTATACTGCTATCAAAGACAAAGAATCAGAGGAGAATGCATCTGAAAAAAATGAAGAGGAAGATGAAGAATTGCTTAAGCCAGTCTGGGTTCGCTGTACCCATTCTGAAAGCTATTATTCCAATGACCCTATGGATCAAGTGGTATGTTTGTCAGAGAACTCTAAAATTACTCTACACAGTCCTTTATTGATCACTTGATTAATATGAACCTTTCAGCAGGTTCATGTTTTGTGTCGTTTAATCCTTCTCTCCTCCCAACCATCTCAGTCTTTTAACCTTGTTAAGGGCTGTATTTGTTGGTATTCTTCTCTATTTTCATCAGTTTCTTCTGTCTGCATTCAGATTAGTGGTACATGGAAGAGGGGTACTTTTTTTTGTCTCCAGGAGGGAGGGGTGATTTTTTTTTTTCTCCCATTATACCTGTGTTTGAGCAATGATGCCTGAAGCACCATATATTCACACAACCTTGGAGACATTTTGTACAGAAGCAGGAAGTCAGGATTCTTTGTACTTGACAATAACACTTGCTGGTTGAGTAGTGATGGGGGGGGAGGTTTCTATGTTTTTGTGGGCTTTTTGTGTTTGTGGCTGGTTGTGGGGTTTTTGTGAGAATGACATGGAGAGTGAATTCATGGTGATTCAAAGCAGGCAACAAAATGAGCTGGGTTTTGTGTTTCTTGTGTGTGATAAAATTCTTTTTAATTGTAAAATACTTTCACAGGTCTCCTGTTTCTTCTAAACCTGTTAAAAATCAATGCTGAGCTCTACTAAATACGCTTAGCCATATCTCTGCTTTGTTAGGCCAAAGGTTTGATGATAATGCACTAGCAAATGAAGTAATTTCTCTGCTAATTCACCTGGTGGAGCAATGTATTGATACACTAAAGCCTTAACAAGTATTTCCATGTTTCATTGAACTACAGAGATCTGCCTTTTCCCCCTCTTGCTTTCATCATGAAACAGTGGTACATGTTGTGTTCTCGTGTTATTTCAACACTGTCTTTTTTTGATTGTTGTTGTTCTGTTTTTTTCATTAACAGGGGGACTCTACTGTGGTAGGAACAAGCAAGCTCCGAGATTTGTATGAAAAGTTTGACGAGGAGTTAGGAAAGCGACAGGCAAAGGCAAAAGCAGCCAGGCCACCGTGGGAGCCACCAAAGACCAAGCTGGATGAAGATTTAGGTAGGCAGAAATGATAACAAAGGTCTGAAATGGAATAATCTGTAGTTAACCTGCTTTTGGCAGTTGTGTGTATTTAATAATGTTGTTAGGTTAATCTCTATTTTTTAAATCCTTCCTTTGCATTGCATATCTAAGGGAGTTTTACTGTTGCTTTTGACTGAAGTAGAGCTAGATACTTTACCCAGAAAGCCTAAGGGAAAATGGAGAGTATCCAGCACTGCATTATGCTAAAGTCTCTTCCATGGCATGAAAGCACCCTGAGCATGATCAGATAGGCCAAAGCATGGTGCACAAGAGGCTTTGAGGAGCTCCTGGTCTTCTATTTCTAAAAAGAAAGGAAAGGTAGTGGTGATAAACTCGTATGGCTGCTTGTTATGGCACTGAGTTCATCTTTCTTCTGGATTGTATTTTGGTTGTGCAAATCTGCTTGGTATGATCTTATGCAGAAGTATCAGTTTTCAAAACGTAGTTTATCTGCATTGTCATGCACCACCTGTATGGATCTTCTTGCAGTGAAGTCTGTTAACTTTATCGGTTATTGGGGAAATACTGGTTGAATTAGCAGGGCATACTTTTTGACAGCAATTTGTCTACTTGGGAGTCAGTGAAAGCTATTTTTTTATTTTGTTTTGTGAGAACTGTTAGCTGTTCCTTTTATACTTCCAGCATTTCAGTGTTTCACAGTGTATTTTTCAGTCAGTTGCATTGGTTCAAAAAAGTCTTAGGCATATCACGTTAATTTAGATACTCTGTTGGGCTTTCCCTTTAACTGATGCTTCATGTTTGCCCATTGAGCTGCTTCAGACTCTCATATCTGAGGTTAGTAACTTTAAAAATCACATATCAAAAATTCTAAAGTTGAAATACGGGTATATAATGATATGGTCAGTTACAAGCTGGCAGTATAAAAGGATACAATAAAGGTGAAAGAAAAAAACTGATTAAATAAAATGGGAATTCACTATTGTAAAGGAAATGCCTTTCTTACCATTTTTTGAACAGTGGATTTGCACATATTTAAATTCAGTCAAGAATCGCTAGCAAAGTTAACTGTAGGGTTTTTCAGGAGGTATATTTTCATGTGGATGAAGCAAGGACAAAACTGCTACATTCAGCATACCTGTGTAAAGCTTCACTTCCTCAGATCTCTGCAGAAAGAGTTCCTTTGCTGCTCCAGGCTAAAATATGAGAGGGCCAAGAGCAACTTACCTGTGTTTCTTTATCCACTCTTTCTGGAAGACCTGAAGGCTCTGTGTCTGCACTGGTCCCCTGGGCTGACTTGGTGTCTGTGCCAGCTTCTTCTACAGTCATGCTTCTATAAACAGTTTGTCTTATTTTGTACTCAACTAAATGCTCTGTTCTGCCTTGTGTTAGCAGTAGTTGTGTGTTGTAGTGAGATAGCAATACACTGCAAGAGCACTTGTAGATCATGAAAGGCTGATTTCAATATGTGAAATCCAAAAGTTCTGCATTGGTCTTTCAGAACTCCAGCTTACTTTCACAGGTCCCACACTCATTTTGCACCTAAAATTAGACTTATACAACTGATTAATGTTTATCAGAGAACTTTTAAAACTCGAGTGTTTGCGAATATTTGTAGGAATATACATGTATGTACATTTAGAGAAAACTTGGATTTCAACTGAGCACATATGACCTATGTAAACTACATGTCCCAAGCATGTATTTTAATAACACCTTAGGCTGAATTATGGACTGTATAAAAATACATCTTGATTATTCTTTTTTTAAAAAGAAACATTTTACTAGGAATATTTTCTCTCTCCTTTTTCTTTTAACTAAGGAGAGTCTGGTATTCAATAAATACACATTTTAAACCATAGTTGCACAGTATTTCAAAGCACTGGCAGTGTAGTAATATGTTTTCTCTTAAGTCAAAACTTAGAAATGGAAGAAATGTTGCATCCCTCTTTCCAAGAATAATAAACCTTACTTGCATCATGGTATGTGTCTTGGCTATGAGGGTACTTATTTAAGTTGGAGCTGGAGAGATTTATGGAAATGAGTGACATTACGTGCATAAGAAAGGGAGTCGCTTCTAAGTACCACAGGAGGTTAGAGATATGTAAGGAGGAAAACTCACAGAACAGGGCTTCCAAAAAACTTACAATGGGATTCTCAGCTAGTAGTAGTTCCAGGTTTTCTTCTTGTCTGTGGTTTCTAACATGTGATAATGGATTTATTAGAAATAATTGATTTTGAAAAATGAGTCTAACAGTACATGTTCTGTAATAATTCTACACATGTGCTGTTTCAAAACTCTTAAATAGATAATGTTCTGCTACAGACAGGAATATTTTTAGGTAAAAGGAAACTAGACATAAGCACTTTGCTCATAGCAAGCAGAATTAACTTTTAAACAGCAAGACATTCTGTTTAGCTCATGCTTGTGACCTTATGTATATTCTTTCTCTTTTCTCTCTCGTGTTTTTTTCCCTTCCCTGCTCTCCCCCCTTCCTTTTTTCCTTTACAGTAATACTTGTGTTGGTTATAGCTCTATAATCTTTATTGTCGAGTAACTGAAATTGTTCTTCCACAACTGATCAGCGGTGCTCCTGGACAGCCAACAGCCATCTCTCATGCATGCAAACAGATGCAGTTGTTATAGGCATTTAATATCCATAGCATTTGCTGTCATTTTTAATTAAAAACGCAGTTGCTGTTCCTCTTTTTGTTAGTGTGAATGTCATGCACAGCTTTAACTTCTGGTATGCCACAGTTAGCTATGTCATGGTAGAGAATGGATTGCTACTGGAGAAGAGAGTATGTGGAAGTGTTTTTCAGCTGACTTTATTTTTCCTCTGTGAATCAGAGAGCTCCAGTGACTCAGACTGTGACTCTGAAGAGGACAGCAGCTGCTCTAGCAGTTCAGATTCAGATGTTTTTGACGTCATTGCAGAAATTAAGCGTAAAAAAGCACACCCTGATCGTCTCCATGAAGAACTATGGTACAACGATCCAGGACAGGTATGGTGAGAGGAAAAAGTACTGTGTGTCTGAAAGTCGTTCTCCTCTGTACACCATAAATTCTGCGTTGTTCTCAAACATGCTGAGTGACATCTATTTCAATACGCATTTTTTAACCTCCTTTCCCCTTTTCTCTTTCATCTTCTTCAAAGCACTTCACTTTTGATTTCAAGAGTGTGGTGGCAGCTCATGAATCCTGGGGATTATTCAGCTGGAATCATATCTGACAGTGTTAATAAAACCTGAATTGCTAACAATGTACTAAGGCTGTCCTCTTAGCCCTGAGATAAAGGTACACAGATGAATTCTGGGATAGAGAAAAGGCAACGTGTTTACCTCCTTTACAAATTTTTCACCTAAAAGCCCTCACCTCGTAATGATAAATAATGTTTTAAGTATGCAATTAATGTTCCTAATTTCTTGTCTAATGGTTCTTTTGTAATTGCATGGATATTATAGTTCTCATTAAATGTAATTGCTGAGCTCATGAAGTGCTGTTTTGAATGTATACATGGCACAGAAGACTAGTTTTTGTTTGCAAATTTGCCATCTTCATCTTTCTTACTTAAATATTTTACAGTTTATTCTAACTCCTTGTCAAGTGGCACCTCAGTAAATTTATTTTTCTGGCACTTTGCGTGATGCACAAGTTTAGCATGCAACAAATCATAAAGCGAAGAGTTACTGCAATGCTTATTGCCACTGTGGTAATTCAAAGGTCTGTTGAATATTCTATTACAGACCCATATTTATGCTTCTAGTTAAAAAAATAATAATAATTTGAGCATAGCTAGGTGTTTTTATTTGTATGGAAAACAAAATTAGTGAACTGTTTGGATATTTAACTAAAAAAATGTGTGGCTCTTGGGCACACTTCAAAGTAATGTTCTAGGCCAGAATATTAGCTAAATAAAAAGCGGTGGAATAATTGTAGTATGAATAGATTCAGGAATGTGTGGTTTATAAGTTTCCTGCTGAAAAACTTTCTTTCCCCAAAACTTTCTTGAGGCTGACTCTTCATCTTTCTTGAAGAGGATCAAATCAGATAATGGTGAGCTTGCCAGTGCTGTACCTCTTCTGGGTAGATTTTATTTGAAAATATTTGAAATTTTCCTAGGTATTTATCTAGTATGCCAAAATGCTTTCTATCTATCACTACATAAACCAGGATTGATTGCTGTGCACGCTGGCACGTACAAGTACACTGTCTGACACGGAACTGGATTTTTAGGATGGATCTTCCCAACCCTTCAATCTGAGCAGTGTGTTTGTTACTTTGGATAATCTCCAGCAGTGCTGGCAGTTGCCAGAAAATAAATTGTTAAAGCCGATGCCACCACAGTGGCCTTTTTCTTACAAGTGTTATCTGCTTGTTTGTGTTGCCCTGATGGTCAGAGAAAGTTAGAAGCCATTGCTCATGTAAAATTGTGATCTTTCAACATCATTTTATCATCACATCTTGAATGTTTTTACTGCATTGTTTTTCCATGAGTGGTGTCATTAGGGACAAGATAGATATGTGTCTGACTTGCTTCTCAAGTCCTGGGCTTTACAGGTACTTCACATCTCTCAAGTTAGGTCTGTGCATTTAGTGTAACAGAGGCAGTTAGTGCTGAACAGAGCAAAGAATTAAGGATGAGATTTTCAAAAATAAGTGATTATTATTTTAATAGCCTCAGTAGGCCCCTATTTTTGGGGCAGTGTTGAGCAATTTGGTATTGACTGCATTTTTTAACTCTTCTGTTTTGTGGCTGTATAAGCCAGTGAGTAAATATGCTTTTACCTATAAGCATGATTCAATTTCATTGAGCCTATACTTCCCTTAAGGGTCTCAGAGTGTGGAAAAGAATGTGTGAACGAAAAGCCGTCGTGTCACTCTGTTGTTGAGATTACATGACTTAAGTTCCCAAAGGAGATGAGATGTGCCCTACTTCTTACATTCCTTTGCATGTATGCATTGTGCCAGCCTGAAGAAATTAAACTGAGATGAACATTCAGAGAATTAATGTCAAAACTAAAAAGTTGCCTCCCTCTCCCAATTGTCTAAAGACTACAGTAACAGCAGTTTGGTAGTTCTTGCTTCCTGAGGTATCTTCACTTTATATCTATTGTGTGATGATACTATTTAGCCCCACCATGGATGCTGTTTACGTTTTAAAGATGCTTATAATGGCATGGAAAGTTCTGCTGGTTTTTGTATTGCATTGCGAGGTTTTTTTTTCCTAAGTCTAAAAAACATGCTTCAGTCCTTGGATTCAAACTTTGAAAAACTTCATTAAAGCCTGGGATTGGGAACTTAATTTGTTTCTCTGGTTTGGTTCTGGATTTTTTTGTTGGATTTCTGCAATGAGCATGATGTTAAGAGCAGAAAGCTTTAGGTATTGTAGTAATTGATAATCTGCATTGAAATTGATCATAAAAGTGGAAAGAAAGACACTAGCTTTATACCGTGTGCAGTGGCCCTTTTTGTTATAGCTACTTGATGCACCCATAGAGAATACTGAAGTGGATATTTTTTCCCCTTCCTCTTTTTTACTCATCTGTTCATAGGATGGATTTGAAGTGTTCCCATTAGTTCTTTAAAGTACTGAGTAAAAATCTTCAAATGGTCTGCTTTGCATACTTGGGGTGATAGCCTTGCCACATGGCAGAGGGCTTAGTCAGGGATGGGATTTCAGTCAGTGAATTTAGTGGAACTGTTTGAACATGGAGATTTCAGCATGTAAATATTTGTATATGCATGTTTAGTACCTGAATTTTGTTTTAGGCAGACAGCGTGCTGTTTGTACGTATAAGAAGTGGAAAAGATGTATATGATAGTAGAGTAGTACAATTCTGCTGAGAGCATTTTTCTGTCTTGTGCTTCTGAAACCGTGATGAAGTTCTAATGCGACTGTGCAGTTTTCTTACATTAGTCTATATTGTTTTCAGTTTTATTGGCTTAAGAACATCCACTTAATCTAAGCATGACAGGCTTTTAGAAGCATCAGCACTCTGGGCATTAAAACCAACATACTTTTCCAAAACAATTTTTCAATAAAAACAGAATCCTATTTTGTTTTTGACAGATGAATGATGGACCTTTGTGCAAGTGCAGTGCTAAAGCCCGACGAACGGGAATAAGACATGGCATTTATCCTGGCGAAGAGGTAAGTAATTCTAAGAATTGCAATTATGAATACAGACTTGCTGCTGTAAGGTCATACTTGGGTTGATTTGATTTTTTTTCCCATGATTTACATGCTGAGTAAAAACTCCTGTGCAACTTTAAATCACTTAGTTGTGTAACCTTACATTTAAAATGCAATACTGATAATGAAATCCACCTGAAAACTATGGAAAACTTTTGCCTGTGTTTGTTTAGTTCTAGGTACTGGTTTTGTTTTTTTTAAAGTTTCTGAAACGCAATTACATTAATAAAAAAGAGCTTGTGGTCAAAGATCTACCATCTTCAAGTGGATGATGAGTATGTTCTGAGGGCCCTCTTTGTGAAGGGACTGCTTTAAAAGTAAAAGTAAAACAGTAATTCTGCTGCTGACAGGAGCAGGAAGCTTGTCAGAAGGTGTTATTGCCTTAGCACTAGAATGTGTCTGCACTGCAAACTGTCAAACAATCTATTACCTTCTTTGTGAATACATGATTAGACAAAATTACTCCATCAGCTTCCTGAAACACATTTCAGAATTGTAGTGCCTTTCTTTTGAAAAATGTTGTTGAAATAGTATTTGGTTATTTTCCTTAGACATATTCATTGTACAGAGCATGCTTTGTGATCAGTATTGTTTCTGGAAATAAAAACAGTGCTTGGATGGCCTCAAGCTTTTTTATTCTAAAAAACTTTGTTTTTGTGAAGGAATTGGAGAATGTTAATATGTAGGGTTTACAATTTACCTTTTGTAATTTTTCTTGAAGAATTTCATTTTTTAATATGCCTTTTTACATATATTTACTGAAACATTCTTTTATTTCTCTGCAGTTAAGGATTTATGAATGTTTCTGTAAATTATTCCAGTTCAGAAAAATAACTTTGGTCTGAAGCTTGCTATAAATCACTCCAGGATCAGTTCCTCCCCACATTGTCTTTAGTGTTTTTCTTGCAGAGAAGGGAGAAAATTTAGGAGGAGAAAACTGATATGTAAAACTTGCTGCATGAAGGCAGCTGCTCCCTGGAGCAAGGCCAGCTGGGAATTTGAGGTTTCAGAAAATCTTCTAGGATATCATTACAGAATCATAGAATGGTTTAGGTTGGAAGGGACCTTAAAGGTCATGTAGTTCCAACCCTCGTGCCATGGGCAGGGACACCTTCCACTAGACCAGGCTGCTCAAAGCCCCATCCAACCTGGCCTCGAACACTGCCAGGGATGGGGTATCTACAGCATCTCCAGGCAACCTGTTCCAGTGCCTCACCACCCTCACAGTAAAGCTAAATCTACCCTCTAAAGCCATTAGCCCTCGTCCTATCACTACATGCCCTTGTAAAAAGTCCCTCTCCAGCTTTCTTGTAGGCCCCCTTCAGGTACTGGAAGGCTGCTATAAGGTGTCCCCGGAGCTTTCTCTTCTCTTCTCCAAGCTGAACACCCCCAGCTCTCTCAGCCTGTATTCATAGGAGAGGTGCTCCAGCCCTCCGATCATCTTCACGGCCCTTCTCTGCCCTCACTCCAACAGGTCCATGTCCTTCTTATGTTGGGAGGTCCCAGAGCTGAATGCAGCACTCCAGGTGGGGTCTCACCAGAGCGGAGCAGAGGGGCAGAAACGCCTCCCTTGACCTGCTCGCCGCGCTTCTTTTGATGCAGCCCAGGATATGGTTGGCTTTCTGGGCTGCAAACGCACGCTGACGGGTCACGTTGAGCTTGTCAGCCACTGTACTAGTTCTCTTCAACCAATGTGCTAGTTTTTAGTGTCGTGTAGATAAAACTGCCTAGCTTTAAACTACCTGGTTTGTAACTGTCTTGTCTCAGCAGCGAGAAGCTCAATTTGGGGACGAAGAGCCAGAGTAATTACCCTACTTACTGGATGGGTTTTGCAAAGTGCACAGAGCTGCATAGTGGTGTAGCTATCTTGCCATCTCAATCAGGCCAATTTTTGTAACACTGTTTAAAGTAGTACCCTGCTTGCTGCAGTGATTTTTTCTTTTTTTTTTTTCCTTTTCTTTTTTTTTTTCCATGCAGACAGATGTATTCCAAACAGGCTGGTGGCAGCCTTTGAACTACAGCAAATTGGATGTAGGGCATAGGAGAAGCTGGTTTTGTCTGACTCTTGAGGATTTTAAAGGTCTTTAAAGGTCCTTTTAAAGGAGGTCTTTAAACTGGACTGCTTCAGAACAAGCTGGAAGAAAACATGAATTCCAGGTGTTTGCTGTTGCATCAGAGTGCATGGAGGACTGGCTGCCTTTGGACCTCACAGGCAGGCATTACAACCTGGCAGACAAACCAGGGTTACCAGAGCTGCCTGTGGTGATAGATTAATCCCTTCTCATCAGGCCCCAGATTTGCCCCAAGCAGATGAGCTGATACATGTCTGTCTTGATAGCATACTTTGAGTTTTTCTCATGTGAGGTCCAGGTTCATTTTTGTAAGGTTTTTATAATCAGTTTCCTGAAACAAATTATTCTGGTATGTAAACAACTAACTGCTGTGTGCAAGAAAGATAGAGAGTCAAAAGGAAAATGAAAAAACTACAGCAATGTTTTTCACCTTTTTTTCCTTTTGAATAGCTTTAAAAATATTTCTGAAAGTGAAAATGTAGATAAGGCCACATTTTCCCTCTTCCCAGAATGCTTAATTATGACTACCTGCTTTTATTTAATTTTTCCTAGTGCATATTTCATGGCTATTAGAAATGCTTTATTCTCTCTTTTAATCTAAATTTGCCTTGACTCTACACATAATTCTACTTATCTCTTTCTTTAAGCCCATTAAACCATGTCGCCCCATGACCAACAATGCTGGAAGACTATACCACTATCGAATTACTGTGTCGCCTCCCACAAACTTCTTAGTAAGTATTTTATAAATAATTCTCACTAGGACTCTAATTTTGTTTCCAGTGATGAAAGTAGCACTGCTTCTTGCTTACTCCCTGGTGGTTTTGTTTGCTTTTTTAAGACAGACAGACCTACTGTTATTGAGTATGATGACCATGAATACATCTTTGAAGGGTTCTCAATGTTTGCACATGCCCCACTAACAAACGTAAGTATTTTCATTACTACATACGTGGGATTTGTTTGGAAGGTAAGTTGTTTCTGCCCTTAAGTAGAACTTCTCTAAAACAATGATATGTGTATGTTACAAACATCTCGCCAGCACTGGGGACAGGGGAAAGATATTAGTGCTGATGAGTCTCCGGTTTGGTCTTGACTAATTGTGGTGAGCATTGTCTTCAGACTGTGATGCACATCAAAGTAACGTTTTTACATGTTTCACAGTTTGGAAGTAAAATAAATCATGGAATAACTTGTTAAAACTGTTAATTGGATTTAAATTGGGTGAGCAGGTTTGTTAAGTTGGAAAAGCTTAACAAAACAGCAACATCAACAAAAAAAGGTTTTACCTTTAAGTGACAAATGGACTTTTTTCAGAGATCCGCTCTAAAGGGATTTCTCTTTTCTAAAAACTTACCTAGACGTATCCGCTACTTTCCAACATCTGTTCAGCTTCTTCAGGAACTAGGCAAGTTACTATTTTTATTAAAAGCTGTACGTATTTAAAAGCAATTAATTTCATGCTTTGAAAGCAAATATAACAAGAAAAGGACATGATTGGTCCGTGACTGCCCTGCTTTTCCAATATAAGCTGAGTTAGCCATATCTGAATGAAAAAATATGCCAAGACTTAATTTCTGTACACTTGAAGATTTTTTTGGTATCTTGATATTTCAAGAACTGTTTTTTCAAATGCTGTAGTGTTTATTTGTTTCCTTCATTTTTCTACCTATTACTAGCTACACCTTCAATGCTAAAACCCAGTGTAAGAATGGTTGTCAGTACAGGACTGGGATGTAAGAATACTGGAACTGAGAGGCACTGAGAAGGAAGTACTTTTTTCCTGACAGCTTGCTTATGTAAAACATATGACAACACTTTACTTCTGGTGAGCTGGGGAAAGGACTCATGTTGGCAAGAAGTCAGTGAGAGTGGAGTTCAGCCTGTGGTGTGGCAGTATGAAGCACTCCCGCCCGGTAACATTAACTCAGCCTTGGGGTTCAAGGCAGATTTGACCCAAGGCTTTACGTTTTCACTTTGCAAATGAGTAAAAAGTACTGTTTTCATTTTACTCCCATTAAAAAGATAAAGAGACCACCTTATCTTTATAATTTTTGTGTCTACTGCATGACAGAAAGGCAAAGAATTGTGGAAATCTTTAATATAGAGAGAACAAGGAAATCTGTGTGTGATATGAGTAGTTAATGAAGACATTTTGTTTACTCTTCCTGTAAAGTGCACGTGTGTGTTTTCTCATTCCAAGTAGGGGAAGTGATCGGTAGCAAATGATTACTTTTTTACAGAGTTAAATACAAAGGAACACTGTATTGTCAGTTCCGGTTACTAACAGGTATAAGGACCTTTGGAAAGAGTCTTTTGCTGTCTTGAGATGATTTTTGGCAACATAGAAACTGCTGTTTGAGAGACATTTTGGAACACATTTGATAAAAGGGAAGTGGCAAAGGGTAGCAAAAATAGAGATCTGAACACCAACATCTTTAAACCAAATTTCTGTAATCTGAAGTCTTACCCTTGCACACAGAAGTCTTATTGCTGTTATTACTATTACTCAGTAATAATTGAGCAGGTCAGATATTGGGGAAAATGGTTAGTACAGTCATAAGAGAAATTATAATTTTCTTAATATAACTATCAAAACAATTCTACAGTACCAACCACATGTTCCTTTGCTATGTATCTGCTTGTGTATGTGGAACTCTAATTCATGGAGATTTTGGTTGTAGTCACTTCACTAAAGCATTCATTTTCTACTCAATACAAAGAAAAATACCTCAGGCTACTGAGTTTCTGAATCAGAGTACCTTCCCCTGGTTGAACTTACATGTTAGAAAGTAAGCGAATGCTCCCTGTATTTTTTTATTTTTTTTTTAAAGCCCCGCTGATTTAAATGTAACAGGATTTCCGCTCCTCGGATTCTAAATGGGACATTTCACTTCCAAGGTTTTTTTATTCTTGTATTCGCATGTCGTATTGTATCAAATTGTAGGAAATGCAATTTTTTGTTTGGTTATTCGGTGTAGCTTCTTAGTTTATCATGCAGATATCAACAGATTTTTGTAGACAGAATAGTCATATGTTTGACAGTGGGCTGCAAGAAGATGCAAGCAGAATATTGCCCCTGTGCTAATTCCATTGATTTCAGTGCAACCCCAGCACTGTTCAGATATTTATTTGTCTGCTTAACAATGCAAAATAACCTTGGGTTGCCTAACTTTCACAGACTGTTGACTTGTTCTAAGATTCTTTTATGCTTGCAAGGCCAGTGAATAGTAAAACCTGCTAAGAGCTGTAGATGTGTAGGGCAGGATTAGGCATTTCTGTAGTCTTTCAGAAATTTAGCTTTTTTGCTTAAAAAATCCCATTTAAAACACATACCTTCAGTAGTCCATGGACTTCACAAATGAAGGAACTTTTTTTTCAAAGGTGAAAAAAGGAATTAGATGTTTGTCTTACTAGTTAGTTGAGTGAACGTCTGAGAATATTTATTGGATGAAATTAGAATAAACCTATAAATTTATCCTGAAGTTCTTACATTGTGTTGCTATAACTTAAAGCCATATTTTAAGACAGTATAGCTAACAGAATTGGCAGTGTGCTAAAAACGCCCTGCCTTCGGGTCACTGTATCAATCTGACATGTTGTGTCACCAACAATAAATTCACTTCCAAATATACAAGTGAGAGAAGATACAGGTTTACTGAGGTTTGCTTTTTCTTCTAAACAAAATTTCATCTCCAGTAGATGGCATTATTTAATCTTCCTTTACCATCCCTCCTGTCAGCACTGTGTTATTACAGAGGGGGGATTTAGAACTGTTACTTCTCTTGCACATGCTTGTGTTCCTGCCTTTGCATGATCCCCCAGAGCAGCTGTTTCAGTAAGTGCCCTTTTCAGCAGACAGTAATGCCTTTGCAAACAAAATTGTATTAAGTATACATTTGATGCTGTATAGTTTTTCATGCTGAATTTCTGTTTTCCTTCCAGATTCCTCTATGTAAAGTAATCAGATTTAACATTGACTATACAATTCATTTCATTGAGGAGATGATGCCTGAGGTAAGAAGGATAATTAGTCAAAAAGTCAGAGTGGGTTATGAGTTGTCGATATGCTTAGTGGATTAAACTCTTCAGAATCCCATCTCGTGAAGTCTCCAAGAGACAGGCTGTACTCTGAACAAATGGCTGAAAAGGAACTTGCACTCACAGGTACTAGCATAAATCCATCTACCTAGGCTATCATATATTAAAATCAAATAGTAAGAAGTGCTTATATCCATAGCTTCTTTTCATTTTAAGTTATATACAGCTTATGTCAGGTACTCTTATCTGTAAGCTGAGTTAGGCGTTATCCTTCTTTTACGGATGACGAAAATAAGGCATATGGAGGTGCTGGTTTGCCAGGACCACGTAAGTCAATGGCAGAGCTGAAACTTAATCATGAGTTTGAAGCTCTGAAGATTGCTTATCAGTACTTAATATAAGCTGTTGCCAAAACAAATTTCCGGTAGATACAAACAAAGCACATTGAGTTCATGATTTTTTTTAATTTTTTTTTTATTACAAATTAATCTCTGGTGAAGCGAGTTTGTGAAGTAAATTGTTGCAGTGGAACAGCATGCATAGGTACAGAAACACTCCTGCATATTAACTACAAAGATCAGTGTTTAATTTGGTCACATTGTCATGGTTTAACCCCAGCTGGCAACTAAGTCCCGCACAGCTGCTCGCTTGTTCCCCCCAGTGGGGTGGGGGAGAGAATTGAAAGAGTAAAAGTGAGAAAAGTCATGGGTTGAGATAAAGAGAGTTTAATAGGTAAAGCAAAAGCTGGGTGTGCAAGCAAAGCAAACCAAGGAATTCATTCCCCACTTCCCATGGGCAGGCAGGTCTTCAGCCATCTCCAGGAAAGCAGGGCTCCATCAGGCATAACAGGTACCTGGGAAGACAAAACACTGTAATTCCAAATGTCCCCCCCTTCCTTCTTCCTCCCCCAGCTTTATATACTGAGCATGACATCCCATGGTCTGGAATACCCCTTTGCCCAGTTGGGGTCAGCTGTCCTGGCTGTGTCCCCTCCCAACTCCTTGTGCCCCCCCAGCCTCCTCGCTGGTGGGGTGGGTGAGAAGCAGGAAAGGCACTGACTGTGCAAGCACTGCTCAGCAGTAAGGAAAACTTCCCTGTGTTATCAACACTGTTTCCAGCACAAATCCAAAACATAGCCCCATACTAGCTACAGTGAAGAAAATTAACCCTACACCAGCCAAAACCAGCACACACATACATTTACATTTTTCTTGCTAGATATCTCTCTTTTTTGTTGCTCAACATCATTGAAATATATGCAAGAACTCTGAAATTCCTCAGCAAGATTAATGTGATCAAAACAATTCTTGTTACTGAATCTGCTGTGTTGTCTCCAAATCTTGTTCTAAAACAACAAATGGCCACCAAACAAAATAGGCAATTTGACATTTTTCTGGAATACTGGTCAATTGGCTACAGCACTGTTTGCAGACCATCTTTACTAATGCATTCTTGCGAAAGAGATAGGGTTTTTTAGGTTTGGAATTTACGGCTGGTATCACAATACAATTTATATCAACCTGGCCTGATTTTGTTCATTAAGGAAGGTTTTTTAAGTTCCTTTATTCCTGAATGAAAGCTCTTTGCTTTAAAGGAGTTGCCTCCCCACTTGATGAGAAGACTTTTTTTTTCTCCTCTCTTTTTTTTTCCTATCCTTTCCTGTTGGCTTTGTGTTGTACTGATATTTTGGTATGGAAGTGATCATGGTATCACTGATTTATAAACATTTAATGTGAACACATAGGAAAAAAGTGAATTACAAGAAAGATCCTTCTGAGAAATATGTCATCTGCTTAGCTTACTCGGGTGAAGGGATTTTAGTGCATGGTGAACTATCGCAGATTGATAATTTCTGCCTATAGTGTTGATTTGGACATTGACTAAAGAGTCTTCATTATAATGCTTTCTTGACAGTGCTTTCTGAAGAGATCAATGTGTTATGTTACAGTAGGTGATTACAGATATATCAATACTGTTTCCAGTGTCTAGCAATTGGTAAATATGAGAACACTGGTTTTTTCATTGTTTTGTTTAAATATATGTGAGTGGCATTATCTATATTACAATATTAAATAATTCTGGTTTATTTGTTTCCCCAGAATTTTTGTGTGAGAGGTCTTGAGCTGTTCTCTTCATACCTATTCAAAGATATTTTGGAGCTCTATGACTGGAATCTTAAAGGTAACTTTTAGGGGGAACCCCCCCCCCCATACAAAAACCCAATTAATTGCAGCTTTTGTAAATAGGACTCTGTTTTGTTTTGTTCTTTAGTTTAAAAAGAAAAAAAGTGAGGAGGGACCTCAAAAGAACAAGTCAAATGCTGGTTTATGTGAGGGACAAACTTCCACTTTGTTCTTCAAGAAGATGAAATATATTAGAGTTCATTAGTGTGGGCTGTAGCAGTTAAAATGCACAAAATGGGTACTGTATTCCTGCAGACTAAACTTCTTCCTTAATCCAAAACTGTTCTTTTTAATCAAATGGTAAATATTATCTCTGTAATATTGCACAGTATTGTGTGCGTGGTATTTGGGAAACCAAGGTGTCAGGTAAACTATTCTCTGTTTTTACAAGCTAACAAACAAGTTACTCGTACAGCATTTCTCTATAGTCAACTTGCAAAGCAGTGTCATACAGACAGCCATAGAGGGATAGCGTATCATTATAGTTGAATGTTTTTGACTTGACAAGATGAAAATACATGTTTCTGTGAAGACTGCGGCAAAGGAGAATTTCAGGGATGATTCTTCCCTTGGTCTAAAAGAAAACTGAGAATATCAAGGGAATTTCATTTCAGTCTCTGTAGATGTGTTTTGGTGTCTTGACTTTGTCTATGGAGATGCACTCTGCACTTATGCAATTAGACCGAGGAGCATACAAGTTTCACACATTGTGTGTAGCCTTCTTTGGTTTGATACTAGATGTATTCTAATATCCATGTTACCTTTCATATCACTGGTTCTGATTGTTCGTTCTTTTTTAACACCAGGTACTTACTGGTTTTGCATGCAAAGCTTTGGACGATGAAATAGGAAACAAAAAAACCACAAAATAGCATCAAGGAAATTTCCTTGTTATCTTTGTTGTAACCAAAAAAACCTCCCCACTAATTGGGAGGGACTAATAAGCTAGTGCATTATTTGGCACATTTCATCATAATTTTATCTGCAGCAGGGTGGCCTTCTTTTTTTATTTCTTTTGCAAAAATGTTGCAGTTCGTAATTTTTCTGTGTTTCTTTCATATTTAAGGTCCTTCACTTGAAAATGATTCTGTTAGCTGCCCCAGATTTCACTTCATGCCGCGATTTGTGAGATTTCTTCCAGGTAATGTTTGTATTATGTAGCTTTATGGAAATTAGATCTGAAAACAACAACAACCCCCCAAAAAACACACCGCCATTAAAAAAAAAAACAAACCAACCAAACAAAAAAAAACTTGCTGCAAGTCAAATGGTTCAGTCAGTGTAGAGATCTGGTGCTTCCCTCTGAAGTCTTTAGTGCTTGCTGGCAGCCTGGATGGTTTACTCAGAACTGGGATTCACATGGTCAGGCCAAGTCTTGCTTCCAGCTTTTGTCTCTGTTGTGGTGATTTTAGGCAGTTCTGGGTCATCCTTGTCCTGCCCCAAGATGGAGCTGTGGCATGTGAGGAGTGCTATTACCTAATCTCACATGTGAAACTGAATTTAATATCCCCTTTGCTTTTCAGGGTACTGTGTGATTGCATTAAAATTCCTGATGTGCGGTTTTGAGTGTCAGCATGATTGGCACACCTGAGCACATGTTGTTCTGATTGTTTCTTTCTTTATCTTAATGTAAACTTAGACCTTGCAGCAAATGTTGAACGACAGAAAAACACCATTCTGGTGCAGTTCAACACTAGCCTGCCAGCCAAGGACAAGCTTCACTGTGGAGCGTTACGCTTATTTTGAGTGAACAGCTTGTGCGGGCATTTAACACATCCTAACGTACTAGGACGGACTTTCAGTTGATATAAATGTCATGGCTCCATTGAAAATGTGTCCTGCTGAGATCCTGCCAGTGATTGCTCCAGAAGGGTTGTGTGGACAGGAGGATGTGTTTCAGCTGGAATGAGGGTGCAGAGGAGACATGGAACAATCTTCATCATGAGGGCTGTGGCCTGGAGGTGCTCTCTGCTCTGGGCTTTGAAACTTACTTGGGCTATTAATTATAGCTGTAACTAAATGAGGTTTGGCTCATTACTGTGGAGAGTACTGATGGCTGGATGACTATATTTCTAATTGTTGTTCCTTCCTGGCTGCACAACACTGTTCAATCAGAAGCAGAGCTCTGAGGCTTGGTAGCAAACATTGATTTGGTTCTGCTGAAGCAATTTACAAAATAAGCCATCAAGCCACATGTGGCTGATTAACTTGACCTCATCACAAAATGAGAACAAGTTTGACCTGCCTGGTTTGTGTAGCTTGAGGGTGTTTTCCTGTTAGTTTGGGGTCTTTATATTCTTATTTGTTTTGTTTTAGTTTAGAAGTCAGCTCTTTCTGCACAGCTGGATTGTTTCCTGATAGGGAAAGATAAGTCTTGATAACATGTATTCCTGTGTGTTTCCTCTTTAAGGTTCCAGCCTTCTAACTATTTTTAAATGTGTCTTTTTCCTGATATCTCTGCATATGTAGTTGCCTTTTAGCATCTTTATGACAGATATTTTTTTTTTAATGAAGTTTGCATTTTGTATTGATTATATTCTGCGATGTCCTTGGAGATTTTTAATTTCCAGAGAGTGGGAATCTATTTCCTCCAGGTACGTTTGCAGAACATTATATATCTATGTCTATTCAAAGAAGATATATTGGTGTAACAGATCTCCACACATCCATCAACTGTCTCTTTAACCACAGAAATGAATTGCTGATTTCCCATCCCCTCTACTTTTCTTTCTTTCTTATTTTTCTAACATGGTCTAAAAATATGAGGTTTGTGATGTCAGATTTTCTATGTGGATTACTTAGAGACAGGCCTTGGATAGCTCTGAGCTAATCATACCAGGTTTACTGAATGCCAGAGGTGCACAGCACACGGAATAGTTGCTGTATTGTATTCATTGTGATAGATTTTTATGATGATAAATATATTTAGAGAGTAAAAGACTAGGAAAAAAACATTTGAGGTCCCAAGTACTGCATGTTCTGACCCAGGAAAGGTCAGGTCTCTAACTACTGTTAAGAACAGCTATCTATAGCAACCTGTACCCTTTCTGTAAGCAGTCTTCAGTGAGTAAGGCAACGCTTTTTTTTTTAGTGATTGTTGGACATGGGCTACCTCTTGTGTAACAGTATAATCTAGTTGCTGACAAAGACAAAAGTCTTGTAAACTGAGTCCCCCTGTAATTTGAAGGAAAACTTTGCACATTGAAAAATCTGCCCCTGTAGCTATTTGGAAGTATTTTCTGTTTCCAGTGAGGTTTGGGATGTATTTTCCCTATTTAAGGTTCCCTCTTGGAGTTTGAATGAGGTTAATTGTTCTAAGAGGCCAAGTTGCATCATTCCCTTTCATCTTTTCTGTACCATAGTGCTGTAATCCCAGCTGAAGTAAGAGAAGTGCTTGTTCCCTCATGTGCCTTGTAGAGGACATCATCTTATGCTGCACTGCTGTTACAGAGCAGTTCTGCGAGGCTTTTCTTGTGTGCCTGGGATCCCATTCCTTGTGCTGTGGCATCATCCACCACGTTGCTCTAAGGCTTTACTTCTGGTTTTTCTCCATTTTTTTGTGTGTGTGTAGTGATAGAGAGAATGTACTCAGTGGCAGGACCAGATTGCTCCTGCTCCCTGGGGAAAGGAAAACAACATTTGTGCTCTGTGGGGATGAAACTTGAAGATGCCTCCTTTACTACAGACTAACACCTTGTTGTTGGAGGGGGTTGGAGAGATATGTGTCAGAATTAAAGCACTGTACAAACATGTCTATCTTTTTACTCATATGAGCAAACATACTGAATTTGAATAGTCAGTATCTTCTGAGTGGTGGTCTGTCAAGACCATCACTTGTTTTTCCTGTTTGCATCTTCACATCTGCAACTGGCTACCTGGAGCCAGTCAGATGTTTATTATACTGTCTTCCTTTGTTACAAGCAGCCTTTGTTGTGCATGTTTCCTGGGATCTCAGAAGCATTTAGCAGTTTTCATGTGCCCTTGATTCATTTAGTGACAGATGACAGCATGAGGCTCTTTAGTCTTCATTACTGCAGGTAAAGCATGTAAGCACTATAGATGAGTTTTAAATGCAGGGATAACTTGCTACATTCATCCAGAAGTATCCTGTAAAATTTTGAGTGTTCTTTAAAAAAGCTGCATAAAAGCCTAAAGGCTTTTTAACTACCATTGTAAAAAGAATTACAAAAGTGTGAAAAGGAAGATATAACTGGACAATGTAACTGATTCTTCTGCCTGCTCATTTTAAAGTTTTTTTTAAGGCAAGTTGAAACTTCAGCTTTACAGTATGATGAAACTGTTACCCTTGCTACCATTACTGTTAGTGCTTCCAGTTTAGCAAAGTGTTTATGCATGTGCAGTATTCATCAATAAAACATTTGTCAACTTGCTTAAGCATTTTGCATTTCATTTTGCTCATCCAAATATTTTATGTCTTCTGCATATTTTCTCTTTTGCTCGTACTTTAGGAGTGAATTTCTGAAATGTGCTTTATTTATTTATGTTTTTAAGATGGAGGAAAAGAAGTGCTCTCAATGCATCAGATTCTTCTCTACTTGTTACGATGCAGTAAAGCTCTGGTACCTGAAGAGGAGATTGCCAACATGCTTCAGTGGGAAGAACTGGAATGGCAGAAATATGCAGAAGAATGCAAAGGGATGATCGTTACCAGCCCTGGCATGGTAGAGCAAATAATTCTGATATATGAAGAACCCAATGACACGTGCATGTCTTGTTTCAGAGGGTTTGCTACAGGCTGAATTGGAAAGGGAAAATATGACGAATGACAGTTGCAGATTGCTATAGGAACAGTTCATTGACTTTTTCCAACCCTGGGAAGAATTGCACCCACTGCAGCTCTACTGAAGGGCAGATTTCCAGACAAGCACTGTTTCAATGTGCGCGTTAAAAGGAGTGGCTATATTTTATGTATGTGAAACTGTAGTTTGCTCCACTGCTTTATTACTTTCTCAGAAAGTCTTTATGTTCATGATCTCATTCTCTTTTCCCTGACACAGGACCGGAAAATTAGTATCTATTTGCTATTTTCTTTCATCTTCCTCTTTTGACCTTCCAGCTCTATTTAAAGTGCACTGTCCAGATTCTGCTGTGAATATGGAAAAGGTGTTTTCTGCCTATGTGGTTTTTCCACACTGTTTCTATGTTGCTCTTGCTCACACTGAGGAATTTTGTGTACGTTAATGAATGCATCTATTAATTTTTAGTGCCAAGCTTGAAACCCCTATGGCCTTATTATTTTTGGAACAATTAGTATTTTAAAGCATATGTTCTCTGAACACAGCTCCTTTCAACTCCATTGTTTATGTGAATTCAGCCTGGTTTTCTGACTTTCACACTTAAGAAATGTGGGTCACAAGAATAGATGATATCTCCTAAAAGCTGCAGGGTTCTGTGTGTGTGGCTTGGCCAGTATTGCTAAGTAGTATCTCAGTAGTAGAGGCATGTTTTGGATCTAAGATTTTAGACTGCCATGCAGCTTTCTTGGTTGTAATACCTTTCTTTCTGCTAATTAATTTTCCTCCTTTCCTTCTAACTTAACTTCTTAGCTTCTGCAGAAAGTGTGACTTGGTATCATGCCTCAGGGGAAATTTAGTTTGCTAACTGAAAAACCTGTCCCCAAACTGCAGCCAGGGTGACTTCCTAAATATATTTTTCAAGTTCATATTTTTAAGTATGGCAGCATTACATTTAGTAAACTACTTTATAAGCTAATCATAACGTCGGCAGGATAGTTTATTTTTCCCTTGATTTCATTCTGAGTGTTTTCCTTCTGGCTAAAACTTTCTAAACCAAAAGGAGAATATGATCATCTGTGGGAACATGAAATACAGAATACATGTGAACTCTCACTATGGAAAATTCTACCTGAGCTAGTTAAAACTGAGTGCTAAACCAGAATCTCATAATAGAAATTGTTAGACAGCCTTAACTGCTTAACTTAACGTGCCTGTGGTTTCTGCTATACAAGGCACATGCTAGTGCACAAGTCATCAGCATCTGAATGGTATATGCTGACATAACTTCAGTGGTTTTGCTGAAGATCTGCTGATTTCAACTGGTTGAAAACTTGCTTTTTTGTTTAGCATGAAGGCAGGCATATATGCTCCTTCTGTCACTGAACTGTAAATGTCTGTACGCACAAGGCAGTGCAGTTTGTGAGTGGTAGTGTTAATTTTGAGATTTTGTGTGATTTTTACTGAAAAACTTTGCATTCTACAAGATAATGTTTTTAAAGATGCGTGTGGACATGAAAATATGTAAGCATAAAAGAAATCTGCAGCACTTTGAAACGTCATGTTACAATGCCATCATTAGAACATGTTTTTTCTCTCAGGAAGATTGCAATGTCTTCGTTTGTGGGTTTTTTTCTGCTCATTGCAGCATATTCAATTGGGTATGAAAGTAAGCAAAACACAGAGTATGAAAGCATTTTCTTTGCATTTTACAATGTTAGAAGATAAAACAGTTCTGTTACAGAGACAATGTGAAACTGTTTTAGAAAATGACAGCTCTTCAATTCAATTTTATCCACTTGACACAACAAAGTAAAAACACTAAATTTTATTTTGCTGCTTTCCTCCACGACATCACTTCAGAAATAATAATTCCTCTTATGAGCAGATCTAGGGTTTATAGATGTATTTTATTTTTTTTGAAAGTAAGGTGAATATATGCATGATGGAGAAGGGAAAAACTTTTGATAGGCATATAAATCCCATTTACTTAAACAACTAACAATAGTTTAGCATTATTTAAAACCATTTAATTTATTTATGGTCTTTCATTAGTTCAGTGAAACTTTGTGTTGGAATAATTTTAAAGGTTCACAAATTTTAATCCTCTTTAATACTTCACTCTTTCTAAAATATTGCTGCTTTTTTCACTAATACAAATACATATGTATTTTAATATACTTTTGAACTACATGTGCATGCAATCTCATGTCTTCTAATATCAGCAAGGCCTTGATTGATGAGGTTTGGAGTAGGAAACAAAGGTAACGGGCCTCTGTTCTGTTAGAATTTCTTTGGTTTTGATGAGATTTTAAAAGCGAGGTTGTGATTATTAGATGGTCTCTCACAGCACGTCTTTTAAAAGAACATGGGGATAAAAATCTGGAAGAGTAACATCCAATTTGATTGCATCCTGTCTGCTGGTGTGCCATTTATACTATATGTTTCTGTACAGTGCTGTTTGTTCATTTCACCTTCAGAAGCGGCACCAGAGAGGAAGCTGGTGTTCACCATGCTGAAGGAAAAAAGCACAGCCTAGCTACGCTTCTCTCATAACTCAGTGAAGGAACAATTGTGATTAAGTCTTAAACAAGGAGTTCTTTTGTCCTGGTTGTTATCAGGCATCTGTGAACGGCTGTGTAACTGAGTGACAAAACTCAAAGGCAGTGGCCTATCAATTAAAAGAAAGGGTCTGGTTTTGAGTGATCCTGAGGCCACATGTTTCACACAGACCCTGCTGTAGGCCTATCGAAAGCTCTTCTCCCTTTCACACTTTTGAGGATCAGATTACTTCTATTTAAGTGTCTAAAATGTGAAACATTTGAATAGGAAAACATTGTCTGTATTTTTTAAATATATTGGTTGTAACTGGTGTATTGAGTACAATCATTGTTTCATATTCTGTTAATCATATTTTGCTGCCTTGGTTCTCAGAGGAGATGTGTAGCAAGGTTGCTTTTTTGATTGGGGGTGGGGATCGGAGAAGGTCCTTATTTTTAATGTTAAGAGAGGGGGGAACCAACAAACAACTTTTCTGAAGATAAAAACTTTTTAAATTGGCTTTACGCAAACCCCGCAAAACCAGATAAACTTAAATTTCAGGACTTCAAGCTCTGGTTTAGAGAACAATATTCTGCCTGCTACAAGTCCTCCACATGTTTTTCATTAGATTTTGTTGTCCTAATCCCTCTTTATTAGAAGTGCTGTGGGGAAAACCTTTTCTCTTCTTTTTTTTAAGCCTGGCAGCATGAGCTAACTAACTTAATTTTTTTTTATTTTTCACTTTTTTTGGCTGAGGAGATGTAACATTATGTTCAGGCATCATGTCTTAAGGGAAGCTGATAAGCATTTTTCCCTTGGAAAATGTTTCTCTATCTGAATGTCAAAGTTCTAAGTAAGTTTTTGGGGTTTTAGAATAGATTGGAAATGTGGCCACCTGATGAGGCTTACCTTTATTTATAGAATTGGCTTTGCTTATCCATGCAGAAAATGATTCCTGTGAACAGTTCTACCAAGGTGGTTTGAAGGATAAAAGCTTTGTTCTTGACACAATTTTTATTGTTTTGTGAAGAGAATGGTGAGAGCTGTTTCTGTAACTCTGAAACTCATCTTTGAGAAATTCACAATACTAAATAAGAAGTTTTGAGATGCAGGTAACTAGAAGTAATGCCCTTTTTCTGAAACCTTAGACAAGCAGAAAATATTGGCCTCATCCAGCTGATTGCAAAGTGGGGAGTAAGCAGGCACATAACAAAGCAGCTTGCCAGGTAATGGAGAAAATGTTTACTTGGAGACAAACTGTGCACCTTCAACTGAGTTTTTAAATGTTAGATAAGTGATCGAGAGCTCTGTAAGCAGCATGTCTTCTGCAGTGATGTGCAATTACTCATTTTTTGTGTTTTTTAGAGGTGAAGTGAAAGTTGCCTCCTCTTATATTGTCCTTTTTAACTATAAAAAGAACTTATGTTTTGAAGTATAAAAAGGACAAAAGTATCCTCATTATATGAGACTGTATTCCTCATTCTACACATCAGCCTAGGAGCCTTTTTTAAGAGTAGCGTGACAAATTTTTTTAATGCTGTTTAGTCAGTGTGATTGAATGGATCTAATAATGGCTTAACTTGCTTTGGGAAATCAGGAAACAAACTAAAATTAGAGAGGTAACCTGATCTTGGTGAACTGGTCAGGCTTGTGGGAGCTTGCATGCCAGAATGCTAATCCTAATTTTATTTCCAGTGTGATGTTCGACCAAAGAAAGTTGCTTTAAGTTCTCGGAAATAATCAAACGGTAGATTTCCTAATTTGTAAAATGAAAATAAAAAGACTTCCTTTTTTCACTGAGAGCGCTAAGTCAGTTAACTTTGTTTCAGTCATTGTCATTACCAAATATTTATTACAATATTAATCATTAGTTTTATGTGTATTTTAATAAGCTTGGAATAATGCTGTTTCATGTTTCCTAGATGGTGTGGGCTAGAGGCAACAAATTTTCCATGGAGCTGTTGTCAATTTTTATATTTTGTTGTTTCTCCTAGAAACCCAGCTCAGTTCGTATTGATCAACTGGACCGCGAACAGTTCAATCCTGATGTAATTACTTTCCCCATTATTGTCCACTTCGGGATACGACCTGCTCAACTCAGTTATGCTGGAGATCCTCAGTAAGATGCTTTTCTTTCCACCTTTTGTTCAGAAACTCATTACTGTTGTCATTTGTGGCTTAAATAGGGCTTGTTTATGTGCTTAATTGAGTCCAACATAAAGCTTGGTGCTTATGACATTGGACACAAGCTCTCGTAAATTAGACGATATAAGGTATAACTTCTTTTTTCTGGCATAATTCAGGATCTGCTGAAGGAAATGTGTATGCATGTGCAGTACGAAAATTTCTCAACCTGAGAACAGGTCTTCTAGGTCCAGCCAAAAGTTCCTCAAGCTCCCTGTTATTTCTCTGAGAGGCCAGTTGCAGGTTTTCAGAGAGAAAATAGTGTAACAGGAAGGAAGAGGGGGAGAAATACTTACCCGGGCTTCCAAAGGTCTGTAGCATATGGACTTCTGAGTTAGAGGATGTATTTAGATAGTTATGCTTAACAGTCCCGAATGGACCTTCCTTCTCTAAATTTCTCAAATCACTGTTTGAGTCTTTTTATGCTACTGACAGGGAGAACATTCCAGGTAATCGCTTCCCCAGTAATATTGTGCATCATATAAAAAAGACTGACTTCTTTTTCAGAGCTGCTACTTGATTGTTCAATTAGATGTTCTCAGGGTCTTAGATCTAACAGTGAAGAATATAGCCATTTTCTGTTTGCTTTCTTCACGACATTTATGTTTCTTGCACCCTGCCATATCCTACTTAGTTGTCTCTTTCTATGCCTTGAAGGATCAAGCCTACATACTGTTTCCTAGCTTGGAAGCTGTTGCGTCCATGCTACTTTCCTCTGTACTTTTCATATCCTTATAGAGATTGGGAGGAATGTAATGAAGGAGTGGAGAGGGAATCAGAACTTCAGGCAGAGCTAGAAATACTGTTTCACTGTGGATTTGTGTAGTGGCATTAAAGCAATTGCTGTATTTTGTTCACAATTATTTTCTTAATTTCTGACAATTTCAGGGAACTCTTCCAATGATTTGGAGATCTGTTTGCTGAATGATTACAGACAGCATAGAGCCCATCTCTTGTGCATGTATAGTTAAGGTTGTCTTTCCTCGTATATTTTCCTCCAGTGTCTTTTAAGGACATTGAATTTCACCTGCAGTTTTGAGGCCCAAACACTCATATGTGCATGTATGACAGACATATTCTTCTACAACTACTTGCTGAGAATTTTAGATTTAATATGGTGGGAAGTGGGAAAAGGGAGTGCTTATCCAGATAATAACATATTTTCTTTTGGCTTTGAGCATGACTTTTAATCCTCCTCATCTTTCAGTTTTCTTACCCATAAAAAGAAAATCATTGGACCAAAGAATATAAGAACCACCTCTATTTTGATGCTGAATTTCTAAATATTCATAAAGTTCTAGTACTTTGCCTTGAAAACAGTATAAAGATACAAAAATTATTCTTCCCACACTTTTTAATTTTAACTTTCATTAAAATTTCCATGGCTTTTTTTTTTTTTTTCCCCAGAGCTGCTTAAGAATTTAGGCATGCTGCTTTTTTATCATAGTAACAAAGCAGTTTTTGTGAAAGACCTTTGTGGTGCCATCATAAATCTCAGGCTTAACTCTGGTTTATACGTGAAATAGGTAATGCCCAGTAAAGATTTTCCTCTAGTGTGTCTTTTCTTTATGAGGTCTAATACGGATTTTTAGTTATTGTAATCTGTTTATTAATTCTCAAACTTAACTGCAATAACAGAGCTCGTTTGACCCATCTTAATACTAGTAGTAAAATAAATATTGTAGATCATAGATTCAGGTTCTTTTTTGTGGGGTGAAACCTCCTCATGGCATTTGTTTGTTTTCTGGTTGGTTGATTGATTTGTTCATTAACTCATTTTTCTACTTTGGATAGGGGTTTGTCAGAAATAGATGTGCTATTCTGCAGATTGCAGAAATGTGGAGAACAGATCATAAGAAAAATCTATGGACTGACAATTTTAGATGTGTTTATAGACTCAAAAAATATCAGCATCTCTAGAGGCAGACAGTATACATTCAAGAATGCTGTGGAGAAATAGCTATGGAAAAAATGCCGATAAGAAAAGATCTGTTTGTGTGCCTGTGAATGTGGGATGCTGGGAAGATTATGAAATAGTAGAGAAGCTGCTGCTTCATTTACTGCTTTGCCACTAATGTGGTAACTTCCTACTAAAACCGCTACTCTACGTTGCTGCTGAGGAGGATCATCTTTTATAATGTAAATATAAAAGAAAATAAATTACTTGAGTAAACTTCTTCCATCTGTCCTCTAATTCCCTGCTTCCTGTTAAAAGTCTGGTTTTATGGGTTTTCCTGAAAAAACTCTACAGAGGTGATACCATTTTGAAGATAGCATCATTTCCTAAGGACACAAGGTCCACGTCGTGATTCTCTTGGTCGCTCCTCCCATAGTAGCTTTTGAACCTGTTGGTCAATTCCATCTGAATATAATGGTGGGATGTTATCTTCAAAGAGAGCAAGTTCTTACACATTTTGTGAAAATCTGTGATAGACCGCATAGGGACTCCCACCAGGCAAAAAGTTCTGTTATTGAAGTTCATCTGTAATGAAACACCCCCAAAATAAGAAAAGGCTAGATGGTTGGAGAAAACCAGATATGGAAAAGTATATGCTAACCACAGAGAAAACTTGACTTGCTGTTTCCATTCAGCACAAACCCACAGGGAATGAAACTTTTATTTCATTGTTCACAGAATGACTTCGTGTTGCACATGACTTGTAGAGCTCTTCCTCATGTGTTTCACTGAAATGTTTCAGCCAGTGTAAAGACAGACACTTCTTGGGAAAGGTTACTACTGCTTTTCAGTGAGTGATAGGTAAACCCTGTGGAGAAAAGGGAGTTTTCACCTGCCTGAATTGAGATGTCATGCTGCGGGCAAGTCTTTTCAGCATGCAGAAGTGGCTCTTCAGAGAGGACGGGTGGGTATCTGGGAGACCTGGGTTCTGCCCTGAGCTTTGCTGGTCACTTCACACTGCGCACTAATGCCTCCTCTGCTGCTGTGTCCAGCCTGCCGGAACAACTGCAGAGGCACTGCCACCTCTCTTGGAAAATGCTTTTGAGATTTTTTTTCTGGAGCAAAAAGATGCTTGTAGATGATCTGTGTGTATATGGGTGCAGCTGGTGTGTTCATAAGGACAAACGATGAGAGATTTTCGTTGTATCGACCAAAATATTTGTTTTCTGGTTTTGTCTTTCAGATACCAAAAGCTGTGGAAGAGTTATGTGAAGCTGCGTCACCTGCTGGCTAATAGTCCCAAAGTCAAACAGGCTGATAAACAGAAGTTATCACAAAGAGAGGTATGCTGGGCCTTCCTGTAACTGATAATTGAGCACAGTAATTCAGGGTGGAATAAAGCCATATGACCGCCCTGTTTAGGGAAACAGTAGAGATCCCTCACAAAAGATTTTCTTTTCAGGCTGTTAACACTGATTTTATTTTTATCTTTGCTTGTTAGCGAATGGATTCTTTTTCCTTTTTTCAGCTGTCAAACTACTGCAAGTTTTTTGCCCAATTATAAAAATGATCATTATAGGACCATAACTTCTTTATAGCTGTTGCCATTAATGGTTTCAAGAGCTTAGCATAGAGAAGGAGTTTTTATTTCAGAGTGCACTTTTAGCTGGCTCATAATTTTAAACATTTCTCTTCTGAGATAAAAACTGCCACACTTGTGCATGGTTTTAAACCGTAATTTATTAGGCAGTCTTAGTGACATTCCTTAAGATCTTTGAGTCGAAATCATCTGGTTGTTGTTATTTTCAGTAATCTTTAATGACAAATGAGGCATTTGTTGAATTTTTGCCTTTCCTATCTTTTTTTTTTTTCCCCTGAAGTGATGAGCAATAAGCATTTCCTAAGTGCAGATGCTCAACCAATTGGAAATTAAAATCAGAAAAATAAAGTCACCTAAATATAGACTAAAGCAGCCTGCTCTCAGGTATCTATTTTTTTAACATCTTGGACTGAA
The DNA here is from genome assembly GCF_929443795.1 of Astur gentilis. Classification (NCBI taxonomy): domain Eukaryota; kingdom Metazoa; phylum Chordata; class Aves; order Accipitriformes; family Accipitridae; genus Astur; species Astur gentilis. The sequence goes on along the minus strand of NC_064899.1, from coordinate 11,421,510 downwards.
GCTTTGAATTTGTCTGGTGCATGTCTACCAGGCACTTTTAATTGGACAACTTATGTAAAGAGTGCATAGAGGAGAAATTAACTTCTTTGGTACCAGATGAAATTTAATTAAGTGTTGTTGGTTATTTATTTATTGATTAGAAACCCTGATGATTCACAGAATCGTAGAATATCCTGAGTTGGAAAGGACCCATGAGGATCACTGAGTCCAATTCCTGAGTCTTGCCCAGTTTGCTAACTGTGTAGCTTTGGTTGTGGTAAATGTTTGATACTGTTGACATTGCACCTGATTTTTATTATTACTGCAAAGCATAGTATGCTGTTGCATGAGCAAGAGCCTTAGTTAACATTTTATTAATGCTGATAAGCCCTTAGCTTCCTTACCGGTAAATGGGGAAAAAACACAGTGTTGTGATTTAACTGTGCCACAGTTGTAAGGAAAAAAAAATTTTGTCCCTGTAGGAGATGACTTTGTTTGCTACATCGTTCTACACTCAGAGCAAGTAGAAGGGAAGACCGTTGTTATATGGGCATCTTTTCGTTACAGGCTGATGGATGACTTATTTGTAAAATTGCAGTGGATTGGATGTAGGGGGGGATTATGTTTTGCTTCAAAAGATAAAATGCTCCTTTGGTATTTATCACTTACTGAGTGGTATGCTGATTGTTGTTTCTAGACCTTATTATCTAGGATAGTGAGTTTATCAAGTAGTTTGCCATCAGAGAGGCATACAGGGCTGAAACAGAAGCTTTATGTAAGGATAACCTATGCATTTTGCCAGTGGAGGTGTCAATAACTTAGAAGGAGCTGTAGGGCTGCATCTGACTGGTACACGGGCTTTTAAAGATTATGAATCATGTATTATGAGTAACACTGGACTTCTGATTTTCAGTCAGCCTGAAAATACAGCTAGGTCTCGCAAACACTGTAGCATCCATCCCAGAAAACAGCCAATGACACAGCCTTGAAATGTGAATTTTACACAATGTACAAGGGGTGCAGTGCTGTAAGCATCTCTGTTCCCTCTGCCATCAGTCATTCATTACTATGAGGTTGTATGATGTTATTATTTGTGACAAGGTTGTGCCTGGGGGCTTTGTTCCTCTAACCTAACTTTGAGCATTTACAGCAGGTGCATAAATTGGGACCTGAAGGCTCACTTTGAAGTCAATGGAGAGAGAAATGCATTTCTTGAAGCCTTTTATCCCCCTTCATTGAATATAAAAGGAGCCAGGACTAACTACCCTCCTCCCCTAGACACCTCAGTATTGAGGTGTCTGAGGTTTGATGAATGTGTGTCTGGATAGATGTACCTCTTGGAACCACTCTGTGAGTCTCTGCAGAACAGAAGACAGAGCCCATTCCTGCCCAGAGATGCTCACAGGCTTCAGACTGGAAGTTGGGAAGAGACAGCTTTGAGCAAATGCCCTGTACTGAAAAGGAGAGGGAGGATGGGTTGCAGCTTTGAAAAGTTTCTTGTTCTGAAGAAGGAAGAGCACTGAGGGAGTCTTTACTGTTAGTGCACGCTGTGTGGGGAGCTTGCATGCTCTGGGGCCTTTGTAGTATTGGAACCAGGAGATCCTGATCCAGGGATGGTTTATTTTAGCTGTTTTTCTTTCATTCAGTTTTTACAGAAAATATTTTCTTTTAATGATTCTGTCCCTTTCATAGTTTCTAGAGACAAATAAACTGTTTACACAATACCAAACGGCCAGTGGTCAAAGCAAAACAATTAAAAAAAAAATTAATTGAAATAATATTGGTAGATTTCATCATAACAGGCTCCAGAGCTAGTGAATGCTGAACTCCTTCCCCAGACTGGGAGTACTGACAATGTTGAACAGGAACTATTATGAAGTTGTCATGGTTTAACCCCAGCCAGCAACTAAGCACCACGCAGCTGCTCACTCACTCCCCCCCATCCAATGGGATGGGGTAGAAAATCGGGGAAAAAAGTAGTAAGACTCCTGGGTTGAGATAAGAACGGTTTAATAGAACAGAAAAGAAGAAACTAATAATGATAATGATAACACTAATAAAATGACAACAGTAGTAATAAAAGGATCGGAATGTACAAATGATGCACAGGGTGATTGCTCACCACCCGCCGACCGACACCCCGCCAGTCCCCGAGCAGCGATTCCCTGCCCCCACTTCCCAGTTCCTAAACTAGATGGGACGTCCCATGGTATGGAATACACCGTTGGCCAGTTTGGGTCAGGTGCCCTGGTTGTGTCCTGTGCCAACTTCTTGTGCCCTGGCTGGGCATGAGAAGCTGAAAAATCCTTGACTATAGTCTAAACAATACTGAGCAACAACTGAAAACATCAGTGTGTTATCAACATTCTTCTCACACTGAACTCAAAACATAGCACGGTACCAGCTACTAGGAAGACAGTTAACTCTATCCCAGCTGAAACCAGGACAGAAGTAGCCAAGATCATGAAACAAAACCTCTCTTTACTTAGCCTGTTTTACACCTACTGAATGCTTCAAACCAGGACTACTCATGGTGACAGACTTGAATGAAGAGGGTTTTTTGCACACAGGGGTAAAGAAGGTGCTTTCGTTGTATGGACCTTAACTTACTTATGTATCATCTTGGATGTATGAGTTGGACTGGTTTGTTCTGTCATTTGCAGTAAAAAAATGTAGTCACCGCTGTTCTCTTCTTGGTCTATGAAAATTCTCCGTCTACACTGTACTCCAGCACGTCCACCACAGTTTGTGGCTGGCAGTTACAAGATTTGGACTAGTCCTAGAAACTGCTCACCAAAAGTGAACCTTAATGGGTATTGTAAACGCAGTCACGTGTGCATTGATACTGCTTTGTTGTAGAAAGTTCTTCACAGGAGCTCCGTTCTCTCTCTGTCTAGGAAGCACTGCAGAAAATTCGTCAGAAGAACACAATGAGACGTGAAGTGACCGTCGAGTTGAGTAGCCAAGGATTCTGGAAAACAGGGATACGCTCTGACGTCTGCCAGGTGACTAAACCGCAGAGATGTCTAATGTATTTTCTTTCTCGATAGCTGCCATTTACCTCTTGCAAGGGTTTGCTGTGATTCTAGGCTGAAGAAGCAAATGGAAGTGAATAACTTTATCTCAATAAGATCTGTTGATTTAGGGGAACTATTCTAGTGTCCTGCCCACCCCCTCCACACACCAAAAGAAGTTATTTTAAAATTTTAGTTTCCTTGCCACTCATTGATTAGCACAAGGGAGAGGGTGTAGGGATGAACAGCTGGAGGCTGGAGGTTAACCAAACGTTGAGTCTAGCGTGGAACTCCAGGGACGACTTCATCCATCAATTGGGTTGGGTTTAAATATTTTTATTTTAATGTATTTTTCCATTTAGGTATTTTTTTAAAAAAAAACAAATTTTGCAGTGAAGCATGAAGAAATATCTTTTTGCTTGAAAGAAAAAAAAAAAGGCACCACAACTAACTTTTGGATTAAAACAGGTGACCCTCAGTAGAAAGATATGTTTCAGATACTCTGTTTCATATGTATGACATCTCCAAGGTACGGATCACTTCCAGATCCTATTCTGAAGCAGCTGACAGCCACCAGCTTTGTGATATGATAAAAACAATGCAATTTTAATATAATATTGTATTAGTAAAATTCAAGTAGTTATAACAGCCAAATAAATATACTAGGGTATAATTGCATCATTCTTCTTTTAGCTGTTGTTTTGCAGATGTTATTTAGTAATTAACAGGCTTATAATTGAATATTAACTTAACAGTATGAAGTATAAACTCTGGGTGTTGCTAGGCAAAGGTACAGGTAGAAATCCCGCTGTTATCTTAGAAGTCTGGTAAGGCCAAAGGGGAAATTCTAACAGGAGAGAAATGCTAATAACTAAAATTGCTTTTCTTCTGTCTGAAATGTTTCTTGTGATTCTACTATTGCTTCTGAAGTCAAAGAAAGAGAATAGTGGAACAGTATCTTCTCACATAGCTGAGGAAATTACAGCCCTTTTCTAATTTTTTGTTGTGAACTGTATCTATTTTTACAGGTTAAGTAAACAGTGTCAATTTCTAATTTAGGAGCTTTGAAACAGTTCTGTGTTATAATTTCTGTGATTCATCTCTTAATGTCGTCTTGGATATTCCTGTTTTGTTTTGTTGTTGAAGGATGCCAAAGCACCAGAGAATGATGAAAGTAAAGCTATTTCGCATTTTTGTGCCCACCTGCAGCCATAACGTCTAAATGAGCCAGTTCTGGTGTGAAGGTCCTTTGATTTGATTTCCTTGAGAGGCCAAGAGTAGGCAAACTGTATGTCTGTAAAATGAAAGACTGCTGCTGTTGCTACATGCTTTTTCCCAGATTAAAGAGACTAAACCTAAATACGCATAAATCAACTCTGTGGGCAGAGCTAAAGTGCAGTGATTTAAAATTAATGCTTTTAAAAGCATTGAAGAAGATTGAAACTCTTTTAAGTCACTCTGATAGCTTATAGTTGCTTTAAGTTCCATGTAGCAGTAATGACACTGGTCTTTGCAGTCTCAGAAGTGAACTGCTTGGAGGGGGAGGAAAAAGCGTGAGTGAAATGTTCCAAAAATATAAAATGGCTGTGTCCTGCCAAGCTCACTTAAAGTTATCCAGTAGATGAAGTGCACAACATGGCACTAAACCGGGCAGCACTTACTATGCAGTCTGGCAGGATGGGGCCATGTTGAGAAGATACCTCCCCCTGCCCCGCACCCCCCCATTGCCTGGATTGTTGCTGGTGTGCCCTCAACAGCTGTGTTAAGTGTTTAGGGTAAGGAGAGAAATGATGCATTTCAAAATATTTTAGCTCACCTGGTTCTTCTTAGTAGGTTCAGCTCAGGAGCATCTGCCAGCCTGGGAGATGGTGGCACTAGCTGGGAGCACCCAAGAGATTCCTTGCCTTGCCATGCCAGCTGCAGCAGGAAAAGAACATGCATAGTTAACATGGTTACAATCATATATATTTTAAAACAAAAAAAGAAGTTACTTGTATGTTTATAACCAGATGCAAATACCAAAGTTATGGGCTAGCTCCTGTGGCCATATTGTTTCAGGAGACTTTCTTTTTAATCACTAGCCATTCTTTAGCCTAATACAATTTTTTAAAGCATATATTTTATTTTCTTATAAAAAGATAAATACATAAAACATCAGAAACATCAAATAGTTAAAATCCTACATAACACATTAACTGAATCAATCAAGTATTTAGTGCCATGAAAGCACCACTTTGTCAATATAACTGCAAGAGTCAAATTAAAGGCCTTCTGTGTGCTCCTAGGCAGATGTCAATTCTTCATTCACTGCACCACAGCTGACAAAAATCTAAAACTATATTTCAGCCCTCAAACTTGGGGCAACAGGTATTGGTATAAAGAATATTAAACCTTGCTTGAGGGACTCTTTCTGCCTGGTGCAGTGGAACAGTCAGGCAGGGAAGCAGAGTTGTCCCATGAAACAAGTTTTGGGTTGTGTTTTCTCTTGTTTTTGTTTGGGTTTTTTTAATGAATTCCTTCTGTGAAGGAAGACATAGGAAGTACACCTGTACAGTTTATATGGAGATAAGAGGGGTGTTCTCCTAGCTTGTAAATTACCCTCGGAAAACTCTAAATGAGTGACATGGTATAGATTGGATATTAGGAAAAAATGCTTTACTGAAAGGGTTGCCAGGCATTGGAATGGGCTGCCCAAGGAAGTGGTTGAGTCACCATCCCTGGAGGTATTTAAAAGACATGTAGACGTGGTGCTTAGGGACATGGTTTAGTGGTGGAGTTGGCAGTGTTAACAGTTGGACTCGACAATCTTAAGAGTCTTTTCCAACCTAAATGATGCTATGATTGCCTTCCAGCTGTCTGTTCAGTTCTCAAGAATTTCACAGTCTTACTTAAACAGAAATTATTGCCATTGGTTATTCTTAATTTCTCAGTCTTTTAACATTCACCTGTTTGTATTTTCTGCTGTTCTTAAATGACCTGCAGAAATCCATAACATCATTTATTCTGTAAATTATACATCATCTGCTTTGTATGGTTTTTTCTTGCATCTCTCCATACTGTGTACTCATCTTCTGTAATCATACACATTCCTCTTTCTGAAATTAATAGTGACAGCCCTCAGAATTTGATTCCCTTAAAACACGTCATTCTTTTGAATATATTCATGTCATGTCACTAATAGGAATGATTAGAAGAACTGAAATTTGATTTCAGTGTCACAGAAATGGTCACATGCATAAAATTCTTTAAATACATTTCTCATGTAGCTCTTTTAAATCTTATGCAAGATTTTTGACATTGATATCGTACTTGCTGTACTATTTTACTGATAAACTGTACTACTTGCTTATTTCAACCTAGATCCATCCAAAGTCAATATTAGTGTAGAATTCCTGCTTTAAAACACCAAAAGAGGGGGAGTTTTGGCTTTGCAACATAATTAGTTAAATTTTTATTGACATTTTCCCTAACAGAAAAACATTATCTGTTTCCTAGATGATCAAACAGCAACCTTATTGATATTTTTTAGCACATTAAGCCAGGTTATGCCAGACTACAGCATTTCAAAAAGCCCCTAATACTTCCTCAGAAGGAAATGAAGCAAGGCACTAATAACTGTGCTTGAAAATCAAGTAGCTACTGCTGTTTGTGGAAAACTGGTTAAAGTGATATAAAGTGGTTCTTCCCTAATGTTATGAGGAAGAGGGGAAATGCTCTTTCTTCATCTTTGTTACTAATGTAAAACTGCAGGGTGTTAAATGAGAAGGTACAAACGTATAGCGTCATATTCAGTCACAGCTTACTGAAATTTGATGTTACTGGTGACCAGACATTTTTTACCTCATTCAAAATACGAAGTAGAAGACTGGTTTTATGTATTTATTTATTTAATCTGAGTGGGGCTGTGTCCCTCCTGTGGTTATGCAGATGGACAAATATGATTTAAGTGCTCTGATGATGAAGTTTGGGAAAATATGATTTATTTTTTTTTCTCTCATTTAAACCAAAGCAGTAAAACTCATTGTTGTGACAAATGGAAAGTGTTTGTATTTATAGCTTGGTCAACTGAGTACTCTGTACACTGAAGTTGAATGCTTTTCCTTATTGCAATTGTTTTTTAGCATGCAATGATGCTTCCTGTCCTTACCCACCATGTCCGCTACCATCAGTGTCTGATGCATTTGGACAAATTGATAGGCTACACTTTTCGAGATAGGTGCTTGCTGCAGGTAAGATATGAAAAAAATTAACTACTTGCTGGTTTGTCTTCCTAATATTATTGAGTTTATCCATAATCCTGCCTGATGTACAAATTTGAGAAATGCACTGCATTGCCACAGCTTGGACGTACTTGTTACTTGCACTGCAGATCTTTCAGAAATTTCAGTGATCCCAAGAGACTTGTAAATAGAGACATCTATTGTGCCTGTAGACACACACCTACCTTTGCTCTAGTGGTAGGTCTGGATTTGCTTGCTGATGTGTAGAAAGACAAAGATGTGCTTACTGAAAAGACTGTCGGGTACATTACTCGTTATTTCCATCTAAGTTCTTTTTTTTTAAGTATCTGTGAAGAATACAGTGTTATTCTGTAGATGACCGTACACGCCTTTGTTCTTCCTTTTATAGTCTGTTCAAAAAAAGAATAACTTAAGTGTTGCCTTTTTATTTTGCATTTATAGCTAGTGAAAAGGAGTTGGCAAACTTCTGGTCGGCTCTTGATTTCTACAAGTACATGATGAAATTTTTGCATTTACAAACGGGGCAGGAACTGGAGAGGAGAATTTCTTATTTGTTCTAAATGCATCCATGTTGCATAACCAGTTATTTATGTAAGTGCATATTTGGAGTTGATCAGCTCCAGAAGGCTGACTCTTGGCATAGTGGCCCCTTTCCCTTTACGTTTTTTCTGAAGTTACTGAAGGGAAATGGAGACTTCTGTTCAGGATTTCCCTCTGAAATAAGCATCATCTCCCTCCACTGACTGGGGCTGAGAAAGGTGAATTTTCTTCAAGTTCAAAACATGCAGTTTCTGTATTTGTATGGAGACTTTGCTCCTGAACTACTTTAGGCTTATGAGGAAATCTTTTCTCACAGCTTCTCTGTTTTCTAGAAGTTGGTTCCAGGACTAGTCCTACTGAAAGTTACAATAAATATTTTGCATCTTATAGGATTTAGTTGTTTGCAGACTGCCTTAGTTTTAATATGAAAGATAAAAATGCAATGATGGAAATCTTCAAAATATTGAGACCAAACACACAAACCAAAAAGCAAATTGCAATCAAAAGGGGAGAAAGCATGAAATCAAGTGTCAGCATTAGTCAAATTAATGTTTAGTTATAACAAAAGTACTTTTAAATGCTTGATCCCTATGCAAATTTATTTAAAACCTACAAACTTGTTCCAGAAGATAAAGAGCTTTTTAAAAATGTATATAGTACCAATCACCTACTTAAGCATAGGCAATATTAGCTGTGTAATTTTGCACCTGTTTCTTCATGATGTATTTTTTTTAAAGTACAGTCTGGGCAAGAAAGATTACACTAATTTAACTATTTAGAGAAGTTGTCATGTGTCATCCAGTTCAGATGGAGCAGAAGTTGAGAATGTGCAATTATGACAAACTTAACTAATATTAGTGAGGAATTAAAAAGGACTTGGAGAAAGTTCTTGTTGTTGATTAAATATAATTTTACTCTCTAAAATGATTAACATAAAAACTTCTCTAAGTCTTATGTTTGGAAAGCTACAGACAATGTTTGAATGAACTACTGGAATCAATTTGCTCATAGCCTGCAGTACCAGTCCTGCAGGTGTTTAAGAAGTAACTTTCTGCAGCTTGAATTTGCCAATGTCTCTTGTTTTATATACAAGGTGTGTGTACACATACATTTATACATGCATAATATTTTTAGATGTGTCTGTGTAAAGGAGGAGAAAATGTGTGAGTCTGCAGGATGGAGTCATAAAAGCTAGCCGTAGTTCTATTTACTGCTGCCATTTTTGTAGTGGTTGTGTCAGCAGATGATGCTAGATGGTACAAATGTAAACCAGAAGACCAATCCTGCCATCGCTGTTCACTTCCAATTGAAGAGTGGCCCTGTATAGTCAAGACGGAAAGAGTTCTTCTGTAACTAACCAGAGATAATCCACTTGTTTGTTTTTTTGAAGTAGGAAAGTTTTATATTTAAATAACCTAAATCAAATATGTGAATGGTTGAGAAGCTCTTTTAGTTGTTCATATTTTTAATATGAATGTTTATGCTGCAATGTTAGTGTGAATATATGTTTAAATAAGCAAATGTATCGAAATCAGTTCAGCAAAACTGGTAAACAAAACTCTTAGGGCAAATTGACAGTTTATGCTTTTTCTCTTCTAAACTAATTTTTCTTTAAAGAAAAAAAACTGTTGAAAGTTAATTAGTTAAACTGATGATTGAGTATAAATGTTCTTTCTGACATCTGAAATAGTACCTCTTACATTTAAGTTGCTGGAACCAAGCTACTAATTGATGATGTCACTTTATAGCCTTTCTTCAAACTAAAAAATAACAATTATTAGCTACCAGTCTAAGATATTTTTTTTCCTTACATTTGTGAAAATACATCTAAGACTTTTTTTCCTGTATGTGCTACTTTATAGCTTGCCATGACTCATCCAAGCCATCACTTAAACTTTGGAATGAATCCAGATCATGCCAGAAATTCCTTATCCAACTGTGGGATTCGACAGCCAAAGTATGGAGATAGAAAAGTTCACCATATGCACATGAGAAAAAAAGGTATGCTGTTACACCACTACCATTTTTCTCTCACTGAACACTTAGTCAGTAATAAAACCTTTTGTCCATTATTATTTCGTTGGCCATTGTTCTTCTGAGAGCTTCCTTCAGTGGAGGATTTCAATGGTTATACATAGACACCAGTGAGATCTTTCTAAAAGACTGGATTTTGCAAATTAATCAACAAGTAGAGAGCTGAGAAAGAGCAAGGATAAGAAGTGGGAGGATGTATTTTCTTTGATCTTTGGCAAGTATTGTTTCCTTAATTTGCTGCTCAATATGGTGAGCAAACTGGAGGATATTTTGTAAAAATGCCTTATTAATGTGAAAATATGTGGTCTGTGTGCTGCAGAATATTCCTTACCCCTTAAAAAGTATATTCAGCTGTAATGAAGTAAATTGTTTATGTAATGTTTGGAATGTCTTTTTCATACAAAGGTGGTATTTTAATCAGGGTGTCTGAATGCAAAAATACAATAGTATTGTAATGGGGCTGCAATCAGTTAGGCAGAGAGCACCTGTAAGGATTATACTTGCTCTAAGTAAACCCTGGAAATAACAGGATGATCTTGTGGACAGCAACTACAAAGTATCATTTTGAGTAATTATTTTCTAAGTCTATTCAAATTGAAATAGTCGTTGTTTATTTAATAGTGTGTTGTTTATATTTCTAGGGATAAACACCCTGATAAATATTATGTCTCGTTTGGGACAGGATGATCCAGCTCCTTCCAGGTAAGGAAAATAATTGTTTGCAAGTAGGAAAGTTGTTGCAGAGGGAGATATTTAATAGACACAACCAACTTGCTGCCAGCAACAGCTTTTGCAAATAGTTGAAATGAAAAGTCATTTTCAATTCACTTTTATATTATGAAGATGTGCTGAACCTCCATTAGCAGTGACATAGTAAATGTTTGGTCATGCAAGCAGAAAACTCCTGAGGAAGGTTTTAACAGATATCACTTTTTGTTTATCCTTGAAATGAGGAGGACTAAAAGGCTACCTTTTTGCTTTCTGCCAAATAAAATAAGATTTGTTGTTATTGTTATCATTGCTATAAATTGGATACTCCATCACGTTTCCTCACAGTAGTACCTTCCTGACATGGCACCTTGTTAACATGAGTGTGATACTGAACATGGGCTTTGCTGATTTACTGGTCCAATTTAAAGACATATGCAAAAACGATTAATGTTGTAATGTAATAATCCTTAAATGACCACTAAGAATTCTGTCCAAATAAATAATGTTTAAGATGTGGTTTATAGCCACAGGCACGATATTTAGCCCGAGTGAATAAACAAAGCTCATAGGGCTAATGCAAGAAACAGTTGCATGTGAAATCTCCTAAATGTGTGAACTAGAGGGCAGAGTGTATTTTAGTGTATAACTAGTGCTGTAACTGGGCCTTTTAAGAGTCATCAATTTGGAGGAAGCTCGGGAATGGGAGAAGTTGAATTCTGAATAAGTTATTGTTGCAGTGTTCCCCAAGTGCTGTTTCAGCTAGACCATGCCCTTTTCTTTGAGAGTCAGCCTCAAGCTTATTTCAGCCCTCTATAAGATAATGTGAGATAAGGCTAAATTGCATTAACTCTCACAAAATAACACACAAATATAAGATCCCACTTCTGAGAGATCTGTGTTTTCTGCTATATTGCTACACAGAGGAGTTGTAGTTTTGCTCACACTTTATTGTTTTACACAGCAGAGGTACTTAACTTCTTTCAGCGCATAACAAAGTCCCGCTATTTTAGAAATTAGAGTAACTGTATAATTGTTGGGAGAGTACAAATTATGATAAAAGCTGTCAGACTTTAGAGAAGGATCTTCTGGATGGAAAAAAAAAAACCTCTGTGGCAATGGCCTTGATTCTGTTACAATCATATGTGAAGTCAAAATGGTGCTACTTACATGCTTTGATGTGTAGAGCAGAAATTTGTATATATTCAAAGACAAACTCACGTCCTTTTTTGGCTGCTGTGTCCTGTTAGTCCTTTGTTACATAAACAGGCAGAGAGCTTGGAGGAAATGAAACTTTATGCAAAATAAAGGAAAATCAGAAGCAGTGATAGAAGAAAAGGAAAGCACAGGAAATATAAGATTCTACTAGCTTAATGGCATGCTTGAATGCATCATCTTGTACAGCCATTTTTTCTTTTGAGCTTGAAAATAGTTACAGAAAACAGGGCATTTAAAGGTGCTATGAAAAATGAAAGTACTTAACTCCATTGTAGCTCTGCCATACCAAGGAATCTGTTGCAGAGTCATCATACCCTGCTGGTGTTGATGTTAAGTATATACATTTCCCTAGTTGCATGCACAACACTGAAGACAGGCTGTTTGTTTCAGTCTCCTGGTGCTGTCTGATGGACAAAGAAACCCGACCTCGGTGCCAATCAATGGTACTGTTTCCTTTCTCCATTTATTAAGCTCTGACAGTAGCTCAGAATGGAACATCTCAAAATTTCAAAGGTGGTGGTGTCAGTCCTGGGTTTCAAGATTCAGGTAGTTGTTATTCTGTTTTAGGAACGATTGTAACCCAGAGAAGGTGGGGGAGGCTGCAAAAATGTCTATCGTGGCTGATTAGCAATCAAGTCTGATTTGTTCTGTTTTAATTGCATTGTGTAAATAACCAGCATTTGTTATTTAGATGATAGTAAACCTTAAAATGCCTTTTTCAGGATTAACCACAACGAGCGTTTAGAATTTCTGGGAGATGCTGTGGTGGAGTTCTTAACAAGGTAAATGGGGAATTCTTCAACAGTCCTCACCTTTGTACATTACTGTCATACCATTGGGCTTGTTAAGCTTTGCAGTGTCTACTTGATGACTGTGTATGTTTGCAGTCCTGCCTGATACTTAGAGCTGCACATCTGCACGCAGCTCTCCTGAAAATTCCTTCAGTACTGATGGTACAACAAGGAAGATTACAAAATGAAAAGCTAGAGTTTCTGTTTCATGGAGTGCAATTTCAAGTTGATTGGGGTTAGAGATTATTCAGCTACAGACAAGTTGAACTTTGTACCCTTTTTTTAAAGGAAGGGTATTTTTCTTAGCATGCCATTTTTTTTCCATGCGTTCTTTCTAGTTGCAAGTGAAAAGCATTTATTGGTAATATTGAATGTGTTGCAATTCTTATATTTCCAGTTATTAGGGCTGTAGCTTCCATAATGTCTGTATGTAAATAAAATAGTTGAGCACAAATGTAATTTATTTAGAAGTAATAACAAAAAAACATGATTCATCAAAAACTGTTCCAGGTTTGGTCTGCTTTGAGTATACTGAAATCAGTGAACAATACAGTGATATTATCAGTTACTCCATTGGCCTCTCTTACCTGAGTTACTAGAGGCAGGCAGTTGCACAAAGTAAAGATTATAATCCATTTTCAGCTGTTTTGTTCTACTGTTTCTAATAGGGGAGTAGTCTTGTGTACTGTAAAGCTTCTCTTTAAGCAAGTTTGTTATATGAATAACAAAACTGCCCTTATATCTCCATTCTACTACCCATTAGCTACTCAGTATTAAAAGCTATTTGTCTATAAAGGTCTTCAGTGCCCTTAAAACCCATGGCCTTTTCTCTCGTACAACAGTACAGGCGGATAAGATGGAAGACTTGCTGATTAAAATGTCTTGCATTTTTCATTGTCATTGTTCATCAACCATCAGGTGACTTTCTGAGCTAACTTTTGTCTCGAGTCAGAAAAAAACTGAGCTACATTTCTGTTCAATAGAGCATGTAAGCATCTATTTAAGTCTGAACTTTTTTTCAAACTCTCTTGACTTCAGGTCTCTGCTTTTGTGAATTATGATGCTTGATTAGATTTAGATTGCTCTAAGTTTTATAGCAATTTTTGTCCTTAAATAATCCTGCATCCATCTGCACTTTTCTCCCTGTGTACTGGGTTAATAAAATATTTTAATAATTAGTGCCATCCACTGCTTTATTTGTGGGATGTTGAAAACCCTCTCTGTATTAACTTCTTTCTGACATGGGTTAGGTAGTCATATATGAAGATATCATTTATCTGTTACTCAGATCTTGGTTGGATCACTGAATTACTTTTATTTGTTTTGTTTCTGTTCTATGAAGTATCTTACTTGCATGATAACAAATATCATTAAAGGCAGTAGAAAGCTTATAATTTTTACTCTTTTTTTTTTTTTTTTTTACCTGTGGTATTAATGACTTCACATATTTGATAAATACAGGTTGTTGAGTTCTGTTCTTTGGCTCCATTAGCACCTGCTAAAGTGCTGTAAGAAACTTGTAAAACAAATACCGTGAGTGGTGGTCCAGCCTGCATCAGTAGTATCATCTTAAAGCACTGCGTACCTGCGGCACAGTTTCTCAAGGCTGATGGTTCCCTGTGCTTTATTCCTCAGCATCCTCTAGGTGTCAACCTTGCTGAACCCACTGCTGCTGATAACCTTCAGATGATGGAACTGCATGTCATTGCAGGGATTTAGAGATTATGTGCTGCCCAGTAGAGAAATGGCACTCTTTCTCCCCTGCTGCCAATGCTATCCAGTCAAATATTATTGAGCATTGTTTTAATGCTTGTTTCTTTACCTTACTTCAAGCTGAGTTGCCACCTCGGGAAAGGACCTGTGTTACCAGCTAGGAACTGAGGGAAAGGCACAGTTCCCTAGAGACACATGTGCTTCATTTTTAACCAAATGCTGACAGCATCCGATTTGATTTTTGTTTTGCCAGTGTCCACTTGTACTACCTGTTTCCCACTTTGGAGGAAGGAGGATTAGCAACGTACCGCACTGCTATTGTACAGAACCAACACCTGGCCATGCTGGCTAAGGTACAGTTTTATACACCTCTGTATTTGACACCCATAGGTAGGGTACTATTAGTGCGTGGACTGTTTCTTGAGGGATCTGCCTGCTTTGAACATCAGTGTCTTTACTGTGTTTTGTGTACAAGATTTGGGATACAGGAACTCTTTTCAATTTGAAAGTAGATTTTAAAGATGAAGTAGGACTTAGTGTTTTCTCCAAACCATGTTTTTAGGAGGAGCAATTTTTGCAGGCAGAAGGAGAAGTTTTAGGATGCTTATGTTGAAGGTGTGTTTATATTTAGCTTTAAATTGCACAGGTAATGAAGTGGGTAGTAGAAATTTAGTGAAGAAAAAGAAACAAATTGGTTGTTTATAAAGGACTTGCTGATAGAATATATGGGGAAAACATGGCAGCAGGTGGTACAGAAAGTTGGGGGGTGTGGAGGGAATAATTTTGTCTGCTCCCTAACCTACACAGTCATTTTCAGATTCACTGTGAAAGACAAATATGTTAAAAAGGCTTTTGGTGAAAAGCTCTATTATCTCATGGGAAAAATTGAGATGCCTCTGAATTTTATTTCATTTAATTCTGTGAATGACAGAGCTTTTTACATTTCTACATGATATTGGAGCACGGGAATATGATACAGAAAGTTGATTTAAGTCTCTATTCATAGATAATTTGGTATTCCCTTATACTTGATTTTGCTAGCATGTTTTTTAAAGAAGTCTGAGACTTACTGATGTAATGTATTAAGCTGTGCATGCACGCATGCGTGCAAACATGTCCCCTGTGTACTGCTGATGGTTTTCAAGTGCTCTTTTAATCTTCTCTGTTCATATTCACGCAGTAATTTAAACAAGTATATCCAGTCTTGAGATTTTGGCAAAAACTGTGTGATTTCCAACATGTCATCTTTTTGCTCATTTCTCAGGAGAGGCATAGGGAGGCAGTGAACACAATAATTTTTCTCTAAAGCTTTCTTTAATGATTTAGCTAAGCATGAATTGATTGAAATGTTTCGAATCGGGGTTTTGTTTACAAATATGGTATTGAACTGCCTGACATTTGAATTCATGTTACTATTTTAAAACCTGCATCAGGAAAGCTCGTATATTCTTAATGTCTGCTCACAATCTTTAACATTGTCCATGGACAATTTAAAAAAATTGTTGCGACATTTTTTAAACTGTATTTATTTATATTAGATTAAACTGTAAATATTAGATATCTGTTGTACATTCCTGACTTACCAACTTACCCTTCTTTCCTCTCGTATATCTTATACAATGTTCCTGGTTTCATCCCCTTTAATTATCCCCTGCAGTGTCATGTTGCATTCAGTTTATTTACTCAATGTAATTCTCAGCTCATCATTTTTTCTCCTGTGTGTGGAATGCTGTTTTAATTGAGGATCAAACAATACATTTCTGTAGCTTCTAAGGGACATTGTAGCAGAAATTTTAAAAATAATCTGAAACATGTTGTGATCAAAAAATGAGAAGCAAAACACATGCAAAAAAAGCTGAATGCAAGCTTTGAAAATGGAGATAAGCCATTGGAGGTGCGGGAAACACACCAACACCCAAACAACACCTGTTAACATGAACAAATGACAATAAACTGTAAGAAGCTTAAATTCGATATAAAACAATTGATGTTCCACTTTTAATGTTGACTCTAAAGAGTGCTCCCTGCACTCTATGAAGTGTGATGGAACATTGTAAGTGGCAATTCCCTGTGTTGTGGAGCAGCGATTAGGCTCTCATTCATTGAAAATAGAAGACTCCTTTTTTTGAATTGAAATGTGTCTAAACCATGCACCTCAAACAACTTAGTCTCCACTTTTACCTCTTAAAGATACTCCAGGAGGATGAAGTTGAAAGTTAATGAAAAATTAGTCAGTAGAAACTTACACCCAGTCGGGAAGAACCTATTCTCATCCAAACTTTGCGAGATGCACAAATCTATTCTTTAAAAATCTCAATAATGGTTTTGTGTCAAAAAGATGAATATGTAAAGAGAATCTAGTAGCTCCTGCCTGCATTTCTATAGCAGAATTATCATCTATTATGTAAGATATCTGACTCACTACCTGCGATTCTGACTGACAAGCAGAACTATGGTTTAGGCAACAGATGAATGTTAATGATGCACGTTTGAAAGGAAAAAGAAAGCTAGGTGGCACTGCGGGTTAAAATATCAGTCTCCTGCTTGCAGTGCCCAGAGGCTTTTGTTACTGCCACCTGTTGGCACTCTTAGAGGAAAAAGACAGATGTTCAATGGATTGTGTCTACCAGAGTCCCTGTTCCTTGCGGTTCTACTTTATCATCTTCTTATAGGCAAAATCTTTTCCTCAGTGTTAACTCCCCTCCCTTTGAATGTTCCTTTGGCATTTCTGAAGGCAAATCACATGAGGGCAAACTACCAGCAAGAAACACAGCACATTGCACCATCCATCCAGTATCAGGCTATTTTTCTGTCACACCCTCAGCCCTCCTCTTGAACTCATTCCTAAATCTCACTAGTAACATGTTTTGATCTGGCTTCCCTTGACAATTTGGTTTGATAATTCCTAGCTTTCCCACACTATCACACTCTAGTTGCTTGCCTCTGATAAACAAATATGGAGTCTTCTAATTTTAGCCTATGTCTGAACTGAAACTATGGAGAAAAGCTTTAAAGTTCCCTCAGACCCGGTTGCTGCATAATAATAGTGTAATTGAACTCTAGTGACTAGAACTGGTACTCTTGTACTTCTAAAGCCGTGGTTTTAACTCTTTGCACATATTCTGCAGAAGCTGGAACTAGATCGATTTATGCTTTATGCTCATGGTCCAGACCTTTGCAGGGAATCGGATCTCCGCCATGCCATGGCCAACTGCTTTGAAGCCCTAATAGGTAAAGTGTGTGTATTCGTGTGCGCAGACAGTTAAGTTTTAATATGTCTACATGCCATGTTGACAGTGATGGAGGAGACATGGGTCTGTGTTGAGCACTGTTAGTAAGGGTAGGCGATAGTAAAGCTTCTTAAATCTTCCTCACCTCTTCCCATCTCCTGCACGTATGCTGCATGTATAACATGAGTGTGCAGTATTACAAAGAAAATCTCATCTGTATCCTGCCATTTCACACCATTGTGGTGTGGCGCTTCTGTCCGTCACCGCAGAGCTCCACCTCTCCTGCGCCACCATGGCCCGCCACCTGCAGTCATCTGGGGGGAGCAGTTCAGTCACCATGGCCTGGCAGGAAAAGTACAGGTTCGCTGCTTCCAATAGTACTTGCAGAGGCCTGCAAAATGTGGAGTCACGTTTCAGCCCTCAATTTTAAACTCTGCAGCTTGCTTTCTGAATGCACCAGGCACTCCCAACCAAGTCACCAGCCCGCTTCCTCTGTGTCCTGCTGACCTTCTGCTATGAATTAAACATGACATTTGCCAAGTAAATATTTTTTGGGCTTTGTATTTTCCTTACAAATAAAAAGCATGGTAATATGCCATGGCTGGTGTAATAAACCTACCAAAACCCTCTAGCTGAGGATGAAGGGGAGTTGTGTCAAATTTGCTGTTGGGCACTCAGATGCTGATTAGTGACTGGCTGCGCTAGTCGATAAATTTATGTTGGAGAAGAAATCAGGACTGCCTGACCACGGTGACCAAATAAGCAGGAAGGCGGAAATCTGATCTGTTACATCCACACGAGCTCTATTTTAAGTAGCGTGTTTTATAGAACTTCACTTGTTTGAATACACAAAGCAAGCTAAATCTCACTGATTTGGCTTCATATTAATCCAAACGTACTGTACATCATATTAGCTTTGGGAATGGTTTAGCCCTGATCCAGGTCTTTACATGCTACACAAGCTCCTAAAGCGTTTTGTCCTGCTTTGAAAAATAGATCATAGTTGGCTTAGTTGTCAGCAGTTCTGTGCATTCTGCCTTGGGCCAAATTGCATTTCATCTTATCAAGAAATAAGAGTTTTCTTTTTAACTGTATTTTGCTTTCCGTGAGTGCTTTGATCTTTAATTTAAAAAAAAAAAAAAAAAAAAAAAAAAAAACAGAAAAAAAAAACAAACAGAAAAGGAACACTAGATATGTATCTGTGGCTTTGTTCATATACTTCAGCTTGTCAGAGGATGTAATGATGAGGATGTAATGATGAGGATGATTTGGCAAGCATTGTGATTCGTAAGAGAGCAGGCTTGCTGTTTAACCTCCAATACAAAGTGGTTCACAAAGTTAATTGAGCAATAAGATTTTGTCAGGGCCATAGCTAAAATCTGGGAGCTTGTTAAGGGACTATAAAAGTATATGTGGGGTCTGGAGCTCCTACCTGAGAACCTTTCTAAAAGTCTGGTGCTTCTTCCCTGTGATGAAAATAATAACCAAAAGTATAAGCAGGCTGCCTAGGACCTGTTTGAAATTCTGTGCTCTCGTAATATGCCTCTAGCAAGATAGTCTTACAAACCTCCAAACTGTTCTCCAAAGAATCCAAAGAAAGTAGTTGACCTAGAGAGGAATTAAAAGGAAAGAGAGAGGGAAAGACAGCAAGGCAAACCACGTTCTCCCTGTATGTGGGAACATTGTCTTCCTTTCTCTGTGTTCTTCACGTGGCTGCGTATTCCCTTTGCTTTTATATGGATGTGCTTACAAGAACTAGTTTGAGGTTTTTAGAAGCCCTCCTGTAAAGAGTATCAAAGGACAAAATGTTGATACTGAATTTATAAAGTGCCTGTGCAGATACAGAGTGTATATGGTACACCCAAACAATATAATATGCTAGCACAAGTTTTGCAGAGGTTGTTACTAAAGGGCATGTGTTACTAAAGGGCTGTATATGCAGTTTGGGGGGAAAGGAAAAAAAAAAAGTATAATCTCCAGAAACTGAGAGATGCAGAGGTGCAGTTTCCAGTTCAGACAATGTATTATTGTTATACTGGGGAGACATTGAGGTTTGGAATAGTCCTGATGCATCGTTTATATGCCAAATGTAATGTTGTTGAAAGTACAGAATAAATGACAATTATTTGCTAGCTATTGAAATGTATTTCATGGCTTTCATTATCTATGTATATGGTTTAGTTAGCTGTTTACTGGAAACTACTTTTAGAAATAGATTGCTTCTGGTCTAATTTGTGTAAACTTCGCTCTTTAGGTGTATCATTTTCTATCACTGATTTAACTATTTCAGGTTTTTCTGTGCATTTTATGACCATTGATTTATTTTGGTGTTTAACATGCTTTAAATTTCTTAGAAAATTAGGTATTACTACAGAAAGCATGCTTTTAAAAAAAGAAATGTATTGGACATGAAGAAGGCAGAGATCTTTGACTTCCCTGTGCTTAGTAATTTTCTAAGTATTAATTAATGCATTATTGACCTTTGACGTATTGGTCCCTTCATATAGGAGCTGTTTATCTAGAGGGGAGCCTAGAAGAAGCAAAACAATTATTTGGACGTTTACTTTTCAATGACAAGGTATTTATGTATTTATATAATTTGATTTCCATTTTAAAAATAACTGAAGATATGCTTTCTTGTCCATTGGTTTACTTGAGAGTCACAAATGAACAGGTATACACCTGTTGTACTTAGTTCCTGGAAACTGAACGTAGCATAGCATGTTGAGGACAGCAAGCTGCACTGGTTCAGGCAAAAAAGTTCCGGTGTTTCCTCAGGTGTGCTGTTGGTTGGTTGGGTTAGGTAGGGAAGGGCTAGTGGCGTGGGAAACCTGCAGACTTCCATTCCAAGTGCTGCTCTTAACAACAGGTATGGGTGCTGTGGGTCCAGGCAGCATGCTTTAGGGAAATGATGCACGTGTAGAATGACTACTCCTGTTTCATCAGGTAAATCATCCCACCCCTAAAAAGTTTTAAACATATCTTTGATAAAAAAAATACAGGGGATTTCATCCAGCATTTACCCAATTGCATAACTAAAGTCTGATCCGTTCTTGCATACTGTGTCTTCCATCGCTGTTAGTTGGAATTTTTCCCATATAATGCCGAAGGAAAGTAACATGCAACAATACACGTGGCAGTGGTGAGGGGATGAGTTATACAGTATTCTCTTTCTTGAAAGTCTCCAAGTCTGTGAAATGACAAAGCTTATTAGAAATAAAAGTATTGTGATGCCTGTCGTAACTCAGTGTTTTTGCTGCTCAGTGCCTGTAGTGAAGAAAACCTATATGAAATAGAAGAAAATAAGTGTTCGTTTTTTTTCTTTAGTCCTTGCCTTTGGTGAAATCAAACTTGCTATTGAGGAGTACTTGCAAATAAAGTTAGTCCTGAGGCTTAAACAAATCTTTTTCTTCCTTTAACCACTTTTTATTTGGTTCAAGGATTTTTCCACCTCTTTGACACAAGCTAATTGGGAGAACTACAGGCAGTTTGAACAGCAAATACACGATTTTAAAAATTAGTTTGCCAGCACTATTGAATTTGCAATAAGCAGAGTCAGCATCTGAAATAGTTCGGTATTTCAAGTAATGACATTTTATTTAGTACTGTGGAATTTGTTAAATGACTCCCTTGAGCATTAAAGGCATCTCTCAATGTTTGCAGGACCTGCGGGATGTATGGCTTAATTATCCGCTACACCCATTGCAAGTAAGTGTATCCCTTTCTGTAATAAATTTCACAGCTCTGTTTTACTTTCAGGGATGCTTTTCCATAGGCTTTCATTGTAATGACATCTCAGAAAAAAGTAGCCAAAGGAGTATATATATTTGCCTTTGTGTTTGCTTTCGGGTTTGGTTTTTTTCTTTTCTTTTAATAAATAATGAGTCTTTGCCTCTCTGAGGATTAATCGTTCACCTTTCCTTTGCTCATGTTTGATATATAACTGCACTTATACGATAAATCTAGTGAGAGGTAACATTTTGGTGTCTTCTTGTTCATCTTCTTGAAGTTGGGGAAAAAGAGTATGAAAACAATTTATGTACCTATTTTGTTAACCTGAAATTAAGACTGAAACCTTAATAGTAGGGAGGAATATTAGTTGAATGGAATAAGAGCATGATTCTGATTTTCTGATTTTTTTGTGTGTGTGTGCAATGATAACATGGTTGTTTTGGTGGTTCCAGTAGCTTTAATACCAAGTAAACACTGGAATTATGAAGGTGTCTGAAGGCTAGTTTATCCTCCATCTATTGAAGGATACAAGTTCACGAGTTGTTAATTTACAAGGCTGGAGGTTGGGAGACTGGTTTCCCAGTCCTTGTTCCCTGACTGAATTCTAGGGGAGACCTAGAGCAAGTCACAGAGCCTCTCTGCACTGTAGCTCCTTGTCTTCACAGCAAACACGGTAGCATTTTCCAAGTGTGCAGGGGTGCTGCAGGAGTAGCTGTATTCAAATTGTCATCCAGTCAGATGGTAAGGTTTTCAGGGTCATATGAACATCTGAGAGGTTTCTTTTGTCCATCCAAATCTCTGATGTTTTGTGCAGTTGGTTTGACTTCTTTGAAACTTTTTGTGAGCGCACCCTCCCAGCAGAAGGTCACTTTAAGGTCTCCATCTGAAATGTCTCATATATTTGTATGGATTTTGTAATGGGTACATAGACAAAATCTTCAGCAACAAATCAGTGCACATGAAGTGGTTTTATGACCAACTCTCTGTGAGTGTAAGTAGAAAAGAGTCTTAATGGGAAGATAAACTTTTGAGATTCAGCACCAGCTATCCTGCATGGTGGCACAAGCTCCCAAGAAAATTCTTCTTCCTCTGGATTTCTTTCTTTTCTCTTACTTTATTTTAACCTTTTTATCTCTGCTTGCACAAAGAAGGCTTGAACTCTGTTTAGAGATTGGAGACAGTCAGTGTATGCAGCTTATTGTTTCTTGCTATTACCTTAACTTGTGTGATGAAAATTTATTTTCTTCCATGTCCCAGAAGCCATCCTAGCTCTCTGCTTGCCAGTAGGGGAAACACAGGCTTCTCAGGTTACCCTTTAGGCACAGCTAGCCTGAAAAATGGCATTTTAAAAATTATTAAAATTTCACCATAAAAATATGACAAATGAGATGCCAATTTTAAAAAAAAACGGCAAGCTCTGCATAAGATATACAGAACTGAAGGGCTGTAATCCTGTTATTTGGCAGTAGTCAAGTCAGTAGAAACAGTGATGAAAAAAATAATTAGTGGTCACCTGGATAAATGTGGTCTCTTTAGAAAGAGTCAAAATGTAAAGACAAGTCCTCCCTCACAAATGAGTAAGAGATTTTAGAGGAGACAAAAATACACGTGATGATGCACATGATACTGTCTGCTGGGTTTCCTAACAGGCTGTTGGAAAGGCACTCAAAAAAGGCTTATAAAAAAATGTTTAAAAAAAAAAAAGAAGGAATTAAAAAAAGCCCAAGCAACCCCAGTGCATAATGTCAGTCCTTACAAGATTAAAAGGGATGGCTGAAACATAAGAAATGGAGAACAGGAGTGAAATGACCACATCTTACAAGAGATGGAGACTACTGGCAGATTTCCCTGGGGATCTTTGCTGAAGTACAGGCTGTTCGCATCAACAGCTTAGGGATGAGGATGAGCAGTGAGGTGGCAGTTTGTTGACAATACCAAATTATTCAGGGTAGCAGGGACAACAGCAGGCTGAAGAATTGCAGTCTGATCGTGAGAATGCGAGTGACTAACTACAGAGTAAAAAAGCAGATAAAATTCTGTGTAGGTAAATATAAAGGCCTGTGCGTGAGGAAGCAAAAAGCAGTCTCAGCTCCACACGCAGCTGAGCTCCAAACTGACCATTATCACCCAAGCATGGGATTTTGGTGCTGGGATATGTAGTTCCATGAAGATGTCAGCTGAAAGCTCAGTAGTGTTTAAGGAAAAAGACAAACTGAATGTAATCAATTAATAGAAAAGAGACAGGCAAAAAGCCAAAAGAAAGATCTTAATGCCACTTTAAAAAACTGTGGCTATTCTTACTTTTCCTTCAGGCATCCTCATCTGGATGATTCTTCCTTTAAGGCATTGCTATACAAGAGAGATGCCCAGAGTGGCTGGAGGAAATGCTTAAGCCGTTTCCCAGCTCCAGAAAGCCATTTAACAGTATCACCACATCAAGGACATCAGACAAGAAACTGATAAGAAAAGATACTGACCCAAAGTGATAGTTTTAATTTTCTTGTGTTATTGTGCCCTTTTGAATTTTGTATACTAAGTATTTGTTCTTGATTTTTTTGATACTGAGGGAAAGTGGGAGAAACAGATTTGGGGTTTGTCTCATCTTGACATGCTGTCAGTCTGCCAGTCCTATTCTAATAATTTTTCCATCTGTTGCTCAGTTGCAAACAATGTGATAATATTAGAAAACTCCGCCACGTACAATTGTACGTTTTATGAAAATAAGTAGTCCATGCTATCCACGTGTAGAGACAGGACCATATAAGCAATGTGTTGTAAGTGCCTCAGCTGTTAAAAACGCATACATCAGAGCTCACATCTTCTTTGAGTGGTAATTATCCAAGACAAAAAGCCAGAGGAAACATGGTTTTCTCAGTTCAGCTGTCCAGAGAGCGACTTGTTTAGTGTATTCTTTGCCCTTGGTTTACAGAAGGCTTGCTTTTCTCTGAGAAGTTCTGAAACTGTGTCTGTATGTCATTATTTGCACTTCATTTTATTTACAGCTGCAGGAGTCCAATACTGACAGGCAACTCATTGAGACCTCTCCAGTTCTTCAAAAGCTTACAGAGTTTGAGGAGGCAATTGGAGTCATCTTTACTCATGTTCGGCTTCTAGCACGTGCATTCACTCTGAGGACAGTAGGCTTTAACCATCTGACTCTGTGAGTACACAGCAAGAGTCCGCATGTAGCTCTGTTAGTCCTTCTGTTAGTAACCCAGATTGCTTTGTTTGTAAACAAGCTCTAGATGTTCTATCTGTTCTCCAGAAGAGAATAGGGTAGCTATGTTCGCAAGTCTGCCTGGCTCAGTATCCTGTCTCTGACAGTAGTCAGTAGTGGATACCTTGGGAAAGACTACAGAAGATGTTAGAGCCATCCCGGTGGTTCTTCTGAGCTTCCTGCATCACTGATATTTGCACATCACTCCTGAGACAGTAGCAAAACATACTTGGATTCGCATTTGGGCAGAGGAAAGAAGTAAAGTCATGCTCTTCAGTCCAAATGCGGCCCTTGTGTTCTGTGGTGTGTAGAGCTGCCAGGCCCTGTTTCAAAGCAAACAGTAGAACCATACCAGTGGTTACAGAGTCCAGGATCTCCCATGAGTTTAAATCCTGATGCTTTTATTTCTTGTGAATGGATGGACCTTTTTCTCTATTGAAGTTGTTGCATTCATTAGTTCATTTTCTTATAAGAAGTTGCAGGGAGAGACCTTATCCCATTACAAACTTGATGTCAACTGCTCTTCTCCTTCCATTAGTCCCAGATCTGTGATCTAATAATTGTGTTTATATGTAGCTGCCCTGATTTGCTTTCTCCCTGAATGTTGGTGTTACAACAGTAATGAACTGTGTTTTCATCTCACCTGGTTAACACTGGAAAATTGTCTTAAATGAGTTTGGAAATGAGCGAGGCTCACTTTCAGATCACTCTTTATTTTAATTTGTGTGTGCATGCTGGTTTTGTTTTTTCCTTCCTGAGTGCTTATTGATTTTGCTCCATTGATGTCTCATTTTTCAGAGGCCACAACCAGAGGATGGAATTCCTGGGTGACTCCATAATGCAGTTGGTAGCCACAGAGTATTTATTCATACATTTCCCCGATCATCATGAAGGGCACTTAACGGTAAGACTGCCATCAGTCATGCTCTGCAAAAGAGCAAGAGTGGGATGGAGACTGAAATTATGGGAGCAGCTAGTGAATTATTCTGGATTTGATTAATAAAAGAAGTCTCAGCAACCACTGCTCTTTAATAAGGCTTTGTTAATTTTAAGTCATGAGCACTGCAATGAATAGGAAATGGTGATTTATGAGCTCAGCGCAATAATTTTTGTTCTGTCTGTGAAATGGGTCAATAATTTTAAGGATGTCAGTGATGAAATTGAGAGATAAGACTAGTTCTTGTTTAAAGATGGGTGTCTTAAACCTTTTATTTAAATAGGCACATCACATGACTTTTTTTTTATTCATGACTTCCAGTCTGTTGAACCTGCAACCAGGCAGGGTTATGCTTCCTGATAAGAAGTTTTTAAAATTTATTTTAGTCTGGTTTTCCTGTTGTCTTCAATCTGGAGCTCCTGTGGTAGCTTTTGAATTTAATTTTACTGTTGTTATAGTCATCTGTTGTTGATTACTGTAGCCTTTCAGCTTCTCTTACCTGGGCTCTGAACAATCTAGTTTGGGGATCTTTCAGCAATTTATGGTACTTTAAACATAGGGTGGTAGTATATGTAGTTTTCCTGATTGATTCCTTTAGTACTGCAGCTAGGCAGTTGTGGCTTTGTGAAGAATAATTTTCTTACACTTACTAAATTTTTCTTAGTTTTCAAGTCTTGAGTAGAATAAAGAAAGCAATACATGTATCAGGAATATGAATTGAGTCTTCTAGTTAAAATTAGGAAGTAGCACTGTAAGTTTCTTAGCCACTTGGAGTGGTTTTCTCAAATCAATAAAGGGATAGCAATGCTAAGTCTCTAGCAGGCAATGTGTTTTCAAGAATATACTTCTTGGGCCTTTTGTGCTAAAGCTGCTTACAAGAAAATAAGTACATGCTCTGACTAAAAGTAATTTTAATTTTTCTTCACCAGTTCTTAAGCTTCATTTACATTCGTGTGGATTCTTCTGCACCATTCAGGAGACAGAGTAGATAAAGCCTGACCTTTTGAAGTAAAAGTTAAAAGGGGAAAAGACTTTTAATATTCTTCATAGAAACAATAACATAAGGCAGAAATCCAAGACTTGTGGGGTTTTTTTGCTTTGTAGGTGACTTTTAAGAATGTAGGCACCAGTGTTGTTACAGTAAGATAAATCTTTCCAGAACTATTTGGCAGGAAGGATATGAAGTGTTGCTACTAATGGGTGTAAATACACAGACCAATGATCAGAACGTCTCCATTTTGTGTAATTTAATGATTAGTGTGTTGGCAACTAGAACATTTTGCACAGCCCAAGTTCGTAGGGGAAACTACAAAGAGCAGAACAGATGCTGAAGACACACAGAGATATGGAGAAGTAGGCAACGTTGAGAATAAAATTTCAACTCTGGGGATGTGCATGCAGTGAAAAAGAAAATTGTCTTAGTATGTTTTTAAATTTGAGGACAAATGAAATGAGACTTGTGAGAAAGGAGGCTGATGATGTGGGATCTGAAGAGAAATAGCAAACACAGAGTTCCTTCTGTCATCTGGGAACATACTTACATTCAAAATAGTAACAGAACATCAGTTGAATGGTGTCTGTAGTGTTAAGGACAGTTTTGGTCAAGGATGGGAGGATTCTACTTGACTGGGAATGCAGTGGCTTCCCAGTGTGTAGTGATTACTTGTGGAGAGATGTCTGTAATTTAACTACATTTAAGAAAAAGAAAGAACAACATATTCTGAGATAGCCAAGTGATCTGCCGAAGAAGAGGATGAAATTTTGTTGGCTGTTGGAAGATACAACTTTTCCTGTACTGGCTTATGCTACAGTCAATGGGTAGTAGTATGCTGGGTGAAGATGGAAGAATAAAAAAAATTGCTTTGTAATTAGAGTTAAGCTCCAGTTGAGCATCTGTCACACATTTCAAGATCTGCAGTGATGCAGGCAGTGTCTTGCCAGGGTGGAGACTAGCTCTAAAAAACTTGCTGGGAAGGCACAGGTACCATGTTTTCCCAGTATCATTAAGGAGGACTGAGTTCCTCGCTAGATCACACTTACAGAAGAGGCAAATTTTAATATGGAGCAAGTTGATAACCACAGTGCTAGAAGGATAACTGGGGGTTTTTTCCCATCTCTGCTTCACTGTGTAGTGTATATGTTGCTCTTTATGTTACTACTGATCATGATTGCGGTTCCCATCAAAATAAATACTCTGCAAACACAGCAAAAGAGATCCTTCTCTTGTTAGAAGAAACAGAATTTTGTCATGTGTGATACTGCACTTCTGTCTCCTAGGTTGCATATTGTACTTAGGATTTTGTTGGGGAAAGTATTGTTTATTTATCGTAAGAATGTAAAGGGGAAGAATTTTGGAAATTAATAAGTAGATGAGTTTAAGCAGAGGTTAGGGAGGCAGGTAATAATCCTATCTGCAGTCTGCCTAGTTTATGAAGATCAAATTGTGAGTATCTGCTTCATACATCATTGCCAAACAAATTATGAACATACTGTTCTTTATTTATCTGTTGTCAGAGAAGAAGTATCAAGTGCAGCAAATAAATCTTGATTTTCATAAGCTTAGTTGACATGCTGGAGCTAGGTAGCATATAACTTGGATCTAATAAGCTGAGAAAATGTGATATGGAAGACAAAGAGAGAAAAAACATGTATGCAGCTTCTCAACTTTAGATTACACATAAACAGTGGGAGAGACATTCTTTCCCTCTCACCCCCACCTCCCATAGTATCCCTAACTTCTTAAATTAATGCTGTTTCATTTAAAGCAAAAAAGCAAACAAACAGGAAAAAAGCTTACCTTAATCAGGGGTTCAGAAAATTGTATGAAACCCTACAATTCCAAAATACTCCTTTAAGCTGTATGGGATTGTATCTTTGGCAGAGCTCTGTGTTTATTTAAGCAATCTGCCTGCAGCCAGGATTAAGCATTTCAGGGAACTCTGCTGGAGTCCAGGTGTCCTGGACATTGTCATACATTGAAAATGTTAGAGCCAGATCTTTGTCAGGGATGCATTGGCTCAGCTATACCGCCTTCAGTAGAGCAAACAGTATGTACAGGCTGTCCAGCTATGCATTTTCTTCTCTGGCTAAATGAATGGA
The DNA here is from genome assembly GCF_929443795.1 of Astur gentilis. Classification (NCBI taxonomy): domain Eukaryota; kingdom Metazoa; phylum Chordata; class Aves; order Accipitriformes; family Accipitridae; genus Astur; species Astur gentilis. Next base: position 11,393,057 of record NC_064899.1, on the reverse strand, counting down.
GCGGCTTCCTCATCTGCTTGTTCTGAAACACTAGACTGTCTTGCTTTAATGTGCATTTGTCTTAATTACTGCCTATTTATTTCTTATTTGATGGACACTGGGGACTGCTCTATAAACTCCAGAATATTGTGTGTTTATACTTTATGTGGAAAAATTTATATAACTGTGTATTACTTAATCTAGAAAAATGCAGGTTAGCTGAAAAAGTACAGGACTGATGAAGAGATGGTATATGATTGCAAAGAAGCTCACAAACAAGCATTTTAAATGCAAGACATAGTTGCAGAAATAATGAGTCCTAGAATAAATGAAATTTAGTGAGAAGTATTGAAACAGAAGGAAAAATCAGCACTAGAAAGAATCAGAGTGCGTGTGTGTTTATGAAAATCATTTGAGGTGTACAAAAACAAAATGTCGGTAAACTGAGAGAAGTGAGAGGCTACAACGATGCAAGTAACTTTTTCTCCCCAGCTCTCCCTACCTTTCATAGTTTGGTACTGCTAATTGTTACTGTTGAGTGGAACTTCTTTCTGTTGCAGCTGTTGAGAAGTTCTTTGGTGAACAACAGGACACAGGCCAAGGTGGCAGAAGAGCTGGGTATGCAAGAATTTGCCATCACTAATGACAAGACAAAAAGACCTGTAGCTCTTCGAACTAAGACTTTGGCTGATCTCTTGGAATGTGAGTTAATTTGGTTATAACAGCTTAGTACTTCTGCAACTTCTTTTTCCTTGGGGCTTGTTTAAGAAAGCCATTAGCAATCTCTCAAATCACTATTAAAAATGTATGTTCAGGTTTTCAAATGAATTATGCCTATAACTCTGAAAACCAGATTTTTTAGCACTAGCCTAGATTTTTGAAGTCTGTATGAAAGCACGAAGGAGGCGTAATTGCAGATACGAAGTTGTAGGCTTAGAAATTGAGGGGTCATGATGACCAGGTCAAAAGCATGTCTGGAAAGTTAAAGCTTGTAATCGGAGTTGAGCTACTTAACAGCAGTTTCAATGTTACATTAATATGTTCTTGTCACTGTTGGAAGATAAAGTAAGTTCCTTCAGCAGGTGGATGTTTCTGTGGTTGATTTGACTGCATTTTAGGTCATTCCACAAGAGGGAAAGCTACATGGAAATTAAATTATTTTTAGCCCATTTATAGAAGTTTGTGCTACCTTCTTTGCAAAGAAAGTGGAAGCAGTGATAAATATTCTGCAAAGCAAGTTAATCCATATCTTGTATATTTTGATATATTTTGTGAGCCATTCTTGGCTTTTGCCAGATCCTCTAAGTAAATGGATATAGCACACAAACAGGAGTGATTTATATCTAAATTTTTTTATGGTACCCAGTAGTGATTTATTTGTAAGTATCCATGGTCTCCTGGTTAAAATGTGAGATTAGGAGCTGAGTGTTGTTTCTAGCTCTTTAAATGACTGAGTGGATTTGGGTAAGTCACTTAATCTCTTGGTCAACTTTATTTTTTCCTGTGTATGCAGGATAATAATACTCTCATCAGATCACTGCTGTGAAACATAATTGAATATGGCTTTAGAGTACTCAGAGATACTTGTTTCTAAAAGTGCAAGCCATTAACGTTCTCCTTGGATGAGTGACAGTACCTTTTTTTCCCCTCCAGCCTTTATTGCTGCCCTGTACATTGATAAAGATTTGGAATATGTTCACACTTTCATGAATGTATGCTTTTTTCCAAGGCTAAAGGTAAGATCAGTCAGGTTCCTACTTTCCTGCCACTATGTTTTAACACATTATTGTGTTTGAGACTCTTACCACAATCTCTCAATCATAAAAGCATCTTTGTGAGCTTCTTACAGGAGTTTATTTTAAATCAAGATTGGAATGATCCTAAATCTCAGCTTCAGCAGTGCTGCTTGACTCTCAGGACAGAAGGAAAAGAGCCAGACATTCCTCTTTACAAGTAAGAACTGGCATCTTATGGATACAAGCTAATTATCAGTCTTTCTTGCATACAGAGGAAGGTGTGATCAGTCACCCTATGTTTTTCCCATAATTTGGTTTTATTGTAGTTATCCCAGCTCTCCAGTTTCTCTCTGTCTGCAGATGGAAAACGTTGAACCAACGTCTTCCAAGCTTTAGGCATTTTAAGCCATTACAAGGAAGAATTAGTAAGCATTTTACCTTGTACAATTGCAAGGGAAAATGTAATTTTTATGTTCAAATGGAGTATTTCATTGGCATCATTCTGTATTTGTTCTTTTAATGTGAGGAATGGCAGTATTTTAAGTGAAGTGAATGGAACAATGGCTGTTTAAGTATGAAGTCAAGTTACCTCCATTCTATTTTCAGTAATAGTATGAAGTTTCTCTACACTCTACGTTATTATGCAGCATAATAAATGCCTTGTGTTACACATCCTGATTGTAGGCTCTGTTTCTAATCCACAGAGTCAGGCACTGAAGGGCAACACAAGTTTTGGACATTTTCACTGCACAATTCAGCCCACATATGTCTTCCTGTTTAGTGATAGAAGAGCTCAGGGCAATGAAGCTCTTAACTTGTACACATCAGTTAGATATCTGAAGCTGGATGGGATGGATCTCCCTTCTCTCTTTCAGTTGTAAAATAGTGTAATAGCTGCTTCAGAGAGGCAGTAATAAACTTCAGTTTGTATATTGCATCCATATCCATTCAATTAATGTAAGAATGGGTGCAACGTTAGTCCCCAAAAGAAGAGAGAAAAGCTATGAAAGTTCAAGGCTTGTGTTATTGGGATTATTATGTCAAAAAGGTATGAAGAATGAAAGTCAAAGTGCATTTGTCCCATTTACTGAAATAAAGTTTTCAATGAAATGTAGCCATTCAGTTATAGTGACAAACAGTGCACTTCAGAAATATGATTGCTTTAACACTGCAACTGACGCTCTGCAAATCTGACTCCTCAGTGTCTCTGTATGAGGGCTCACAGCTTTGTCTTCAGTGAAGGAGATGAATACAATAAGAACAATTCCTGATTCTTGTAAAACCCACTGAGTATCAAGTACCAAATGTTTGTTTTGTTTTGCTGTGATGATAAATTGATTTTTATAGTACAACTTAGAGCTAGTAATATGCTGTTATCTTCCTATTATCTTGTTAAATTCCTTTTCTTGAGGTTATCTATTTCACTGCCGTCAGTACTATTGCTTTTAAATTTGGGGTGGGTTTTATTTGCTTTTGTCACAGCGCATGGAAACAGAGTACTATAGTTAGATACTTTAAAAATTCATGTGAAATTGGTGCTCCTTCCAAAAAGAAACAAGGTAGTGGACAGAACTTGAGCTGACAGTGGAGAGAGATTTGGGACAGCAGAAGCAGCAATTCATTGCATGTCTAGGGAATTATCTTTTTCCCCTTTAGATGGTTGTTGATGCATGTCCTAGACTTCAGCTCAAATGGAAAGTTTGTTTTGTGACAAACTGTAGCTTTTCAAAGCTGATGGAAAATTTCTTTGTACGGTGATAATTCGGTATGTGCAGAGCTACCATGTCCAATACAAAGTCCTTTTAAAACCTTGCTAACTGCGTAACTCTCAGGGAGTAAAATTTTACTGCACACAAGAATCATATTGGTGTGATTATTTGCAATTGCACATCTATGCACAATTTCCATGAATTTATTATAAGACTTTTCGCAGTGTTTAAGCACTTTGTGTTATACTTTGCATTTTTGCTTATAGCTTGAGGTTTTGACATTCATATGGTGCTCCTGAGTGAACCTGGAGGAATAAATATAACCAATATAGATAAGGTGCATTTTATGTAAATTTCTCCTTCATATTGTGCACCATACTGGTAATCTCCGGGTTAATGTGATTTATACAGGCATCTTTCAACCCTTGCTCTACGCTTTGCACTAATTTCACTGTATATTGACCAGACTGAAAGCTTGGTGATGTATGTGCCGCAAACAGATTCTGGTTTTTAATACTTCCTGCTTGAATAAATCATATCTTTCTTATTTCAGGACTTTGCAGACAGTGGGACCGTCTCATGCAAGGACATACACAGTAGCTGTTTACTTCAAAGGGGAAAGAATAGGATGCGGTAAAGGCCCAAGGTATAGTGAAAAATTATTCACATGGTGTTACAGTCTGAATGTGGCAGTGTCCGAAATGACTAGCCGTGGAGATAGACAAGCGTGTGGTTGGCTTTAGAAAAGGAAAGCTATAGAGCTTTCTTCAAGCTATTCAGAGTTTCTGCCTCGGAAACACCTGAAGGGTTCAACGTCTGTATAGTTTTGGGTCTTGAGCTTTTTTGGCCAACTTGCCTCGCAATGCTAGGTGGCTGGCGATGCTAACTGACTTGTGGCTGTCAGACTAGAAACTGCAGAACGGCTTCCAGGAAATAGTGACTTTATCTTTGGCTTTGCTACTGGATTACTGTCTAACTTAAGCTGGCAAGTTAAGGGTGCAAGGCTCTCGGTCTTTTTTTTTTTTTTTCTGATGTTATTACTTCTAGGTATTTCAGAATGGTTTCTAAAGTTGCAAAGACTTCAACCATGAACCCCAAAGACCTCATCTTATTTTCTGCTACCAAATCTGGTGGTGGTTATAAAAATATCATTGGTTTTATAGCGTTCACACCTCTGTGATTTTGTTCCTTTTTTTCTCTCACGTAAAAGCAAATGCTTCAGTGAAGAATGGACTAGAATATTCTGTTAGTGTTATTGATCTAAGTTTAAAAATATTCTACTGGAGCCGTACTGCTATTGCTCACATATTTATGGAAAGGCTGATACATCATACGCTCTGGGAATTACTAGCTACTGGTTATCCAAAGAGTTTTATTACAAAAGAGTAGCTAGTGTTCCACTTTGTCAGAAACTTTAGTTTATTCTGTACAACTTAGATCTCATGTAGCATATTTTTGTTTGGCTTTCACAGTATTCAGCAAGCGGAAATGGGAGCTGCAATGGACGCACTTGAAAAATGTAAGATATTTGGGCATCAAAGAAAATTTATAGTTTACATGCTTTGTCTTTAGCAACACGAGGTGCAGGTTTTGTGGGGGATAAGATTTGAACAGGGTGTATACACTGAATGCTGTCAGCTTCTAAGCAGCAGGTTTTCCTTTTAGTACTTTCAAGACAATTTTGTAACAGATTAAGTTAATATGATACCAACAGGTATTTTTTCAAGGCAGTTGATCAGCTACAGAGGTTGCAACTTAGCGGGAACCCTGTTCAGTGAAGTCTCCTTGAGAGTTTCCATGCTTAAATATGCAGTGGGATAAGACTGCGTAGTCTCTGAAGGTGTGGTTGTCTCATCCTCTTAATTTAGGGGAGGGGGAAAATTACTTTTCAGTTGCCAATTTAGAAATAAAATTTGATCTCAGATTGTACAGTACACTAGGTTAAAATCTAACAGACAGATCCCCAGACAATGTAGGTCAATATTTATCTGTTACGAATGGCTTGTATCAGCTGAGTATCTAGTGATCTGTGTATGCATCTCTCAAAGTTACGCACAGGATAGCCAGCATGAGAGCAGTCCTTCATTGCAATGGAGTCTCAGCTATTAAAAGAATGAGTTTGCAAACTTCTTATATTAAAGAACTTTGGTCAGTTGAGTTAAAGTGCCGGGTGTGGATGTACTATAAGCAAATAGATTACAAGCATTTTGTGCAGCAGAAGCTCTCTGTTCAGAAGAACATGGGGAAGTACGTTTTTTGCATTTGATTCAATGGAAGAAATAGGCAATTTCTCAGATGCCAAAAGTTTTTAATCTGTTATCTCCACATCTGGAAATCTTGGAGCTTAAAAATTTCAGAAGACAATGAATCCCTGTAATTCAGAAATTTTTTTTGTATCCATCTGCTAGGCATATACTTCTCACTACCGGTGAATTTGACAAGTAGAAAAATGTAACTTCCCTTCTCTGCTCAATATCTGCAAAATGTTACTGAAGTTTTCTTTGAGTGTTTTTTCTTGTGACAGTATCACCACCCAGAGAGCTGTGACCTTCATCTCCTATCAGTCCAAGGACTTTACAGCTCTTTTCTGACATACGTATTTGTTTGAATACCATAGATCTCTAGAGGCCTGTACTCCAACCACCCCTCAAAACAGAGGGACCAACTTTGAAGTTAGGTCATGTTTCTCAGTGCCTTGCCAGTCAAGTTTTGACTATCTTTAGGGATGGAGGCTGCACAGCTCCTATGGGCACCTATTTTATTACGTATATGTTTGTGGAGTTTTTAGTTTAATTTTTTTTAATGCATAATTATTAAGTCAAGTAAAAGTAATTTTCATGTACCTGTTTATATATGATAGCCATGATGTGTTTATTACATAAATTTCTGTCTCAACATCTTAAATGGATTATAAACAAAGAGGTTGCTACCAAGCTGAGTTCTTCAGCATTCTTAAGAATCATGTTACAGACACAGTGCTGAAAATCCTATTTTCATTTTATGATGAACATGAGCAACAAAATATCCCAGAACTCCATTAAACAAAGCACTAGTGTTTTTAAAAGCAACAGCAATTTAAAAACAATTTTCTTTTGCTTAGATTGCTTTCTGGTTTAAATAAATATACCCTCCTATGCCCGAGTTGTAAATAACTGATGAAAACCTTTTATTCCTGTACTATATAATAAAAGGTACAAATTTCACCAGCCAATAAAACAAAGCAGTAGAAAGTCATTCTGCTCTACCACAAACTCCTGCAGATTATGTGGCTTCTGCACCGTGTTCTCTAGCTGAACAAATCTGTGCTGCCTGGGACTCAGAAAGAGGAGGAAAACGCTTGGTGCCAAGGGACTCCTCCCTGAGCAGCCTCAGCTGAATTCTCTCTCGGTAGCCAGCTAGAGAGCGAGCAGTCCTTTGCCGAGACATCTCCCACATTTGTTTATGGCTTTAAAGGTCAGTGTAGTAACCTTTTGCGTTCATCTCAGACGCAGATAGGTAGCCAGTGCTGATCCCAGAGCTCTTTGTGATCCCAGCAGGATTTACCGCCAACTGCAGGCTGTCAGGTGCTCTACCACCTCTTCGTTTTCTGATGGCTGGAGGGTCCAGATCGTTGCAGCACAGAGACACAGATGAATGTCAGCACCCTGGTCATTCTGTCAGCTGTGCGCTAAATTGAGAGAAATTCTGATCAATTCTATAAGCTGGGTTTACAGCCTCAGTTCTAACTAGTGTACATACATACCAGCCAATAGACAAATGTCTGAAATCAGAAGCGTCCATCCCCCTAGCTATTTCTCTGTCACCTCAGCCTTGTCTAGTCTTTTAGCTAGTCTTCACTCACCTATGCTCTTAGACTACTCTGTGGCTGTATTCTGGTACATAGCCAAGCATTAACTTTTTCAGGAACAGATTTTACTACATTCCATTTTCCTACACTATTACTTTCTCATTAGGAACCCTGCCATAATGTGGGGCATCTAGTGGATCCTGCGTGGTCTAAAATAATAATAATCATAATAATGGAAACATCTGTACAATGCTTGGAAGCAGTAGCTCATACTTTTTGGAGTGCAAACAAGACAAAAAAAGCCCTGACAGCATTGACAGTAGCCTCACATTCGTTTTTCAGTATCGACCACCTGTTGCTAAGGGAACAGAATGTAAAATCCAGGTAATACCTGGCCATGTTGCTGTACCAGGATTTTGTATTTTATTTTTGTGAGTGGATTAGATTTGGCAGTGCTTTATAGCAGGGGAAACAGATGTGGAAATCGTAAAGAAACCAAAGTCTTATGACACATAGCCCTGGTTTACTGTGGATTATTAGAAATAAATGAGTAAAAATGGTAATAACGTTATTCCTTCCTACCCTAATATCATCAAAGTTTAAAAAAAAAAAAAGAGCTGAGGCTTTTTGTGTTACCAGTTTGTTTATTAATGTAAAATATTTCTCCTTGTGTCAGATAACTTTCCCCAGATGGCCCATCAGAAACGGTTCATTGAACGGAAGTACAGACAAGAGTTGAAAGAAATGAGGTGGGAAAGAGAGCATCAAGAGAGAGAGCCAGATGAGACTGAAGAAGCAAGGAAGTAAAAGGAGGGCACAGAAGCAGTGGCATATTTACTTACTTAATAACTCTGACTGTGGCCTATGGAGACCTAACCTAGTTTCTTGCAGATGATGAATGAAGAGTGCCTGTTGATATCAAATAGAAAATCATAATCTCTTCTTTAAAAGGTGTGTGTATATATAGTATTTCTTTAGTTTGGTTTTAAGTGCAAAGTTTGTTTGGCTTTTTAATAAGATTTGTTTTTAAATCCTTTTAATTTTTATGAAAAGTTGTGGGATTCTTTTTATTATTTTTACTGTCTTGTATGAAGTAATAAAGTATTAATTTCAAAAGCCTGTAGGAGGAAAAGCTGTTTAACCATTGTTTCCTATGTCCAAATGCTGTTTTGTCAGTGACCAGCAAAGTTACTGCATGAACTCTGCTATGGCAGAGAAAGTGTTATGAGAAACTAATTCAGCAGAGCACTTAAGCATGTACCTAACTTAAGTTTTGCAGCCGAATGTACTTCTAGACTCTGCTAAACCAGAGCCATAAACTTCAGGTCCTTTTACAAAAACTGGTACAGTAATTTAAGCAAAGAAGATACTCAGTTTTGTTTTAAATAGTGGATTCCACATCTGGAATGTGACACGGGTATGTGTGGAAGGTTGGGAGGGTTTGTCTTTAAATCAGTATTATAAAACTCTTAAAAAAAAAAAAAGAAAGAAAAATTAATATGAAGCAAGAGTGTGACAACTTTTTTCGTAGAGATGGTACTGAGTTTACATTTACAAGTTTAGTTTCATTCGCAACTTCTTGCTCTATCAAGCTGGTGTCTACTTTGATGGATTTCTTTGTTCAGAAGATACTAGTGTCACCATAATAGTCAAATAGTGTAGTAGAAACTCCATACAGGTGCTATTCCAGATAGGTTCATTGAAAACTGGTTGTATCCAAAGGAGGGCAGAATTTGTCCCCAAGGTGTGGTTCAAAGGTAGCATACAGTTTTAAGTCATCCAGTTCCCTTGATTTTTGGTGTCTGTGGCTTCTATTAGACAGATGGATGTTTCTTCTATAAAAGCTCTGAATGGTACCAAAAGTGGAACATCCACTGTGTCTGTTGGTGGTTTTTACCACTGACTACTAGCTTCATTGTAGATGTTGGTGTGTTGTTCGTACTTTCAATTTGCCTGCTTCAAGCTGTTCGTTTCCGTTATGCTGAGTTCTAAGTTAAAACAGTCCCTTAGTATGTATCACGTAGTCATTTCTCTTTCTTTTCTGCTAAGTGAAACAGATACAACTCTTGTTTTCCTTAACTGCACCTTCTTTTCCTGCTTCAGATCCTTTTTGGCGAGTCATTTACACATCTTTTCTGATATAAGTAACACAGATATATGTCATAAGATACCAGGCAGCTTTGTGAGTGTGGATGCATGAGTCTGGCCCAAAGAATTCATACAGACTCCTGGGAGAAAGCTTGTGCCCAATGGCCACACTATGCTGAGCCAACTAATTAAGCAATTGTCTGAAGCACCTTTCTATAGGTGTGCGATGGGCCTCCGTGAAAGCACTTTATTGCAAGTGCCAAAGCAGATAGACACAAGTGTAGCTCGGAAGTTCAGACTACCCAAATGTCTTCCCAAAGTTTCACTGCTGAGCTAATCAATACGTGTATTTTCATAAGCGCATTTTTGTACACATGCAATGCGAGATGCACTTAAATGTGTTTTTTTTAAAACTTGACCCCACAGCACTACCTCACGTCTTCCAGCTTCTATGATTGCCTTTTTGTAATGGATTGATGCTTTAAATCCTTTTCAGAGGATGAGAGAAAAAAACCAACCACCACCTGTGATTTAGAGAGTGATAATAAACCATTAAAACATAAAGGGGGGGATAAAAACAAGATAAAGGCAAGGAGCTGCTCTCTGCTGGATGCTGCTGTTCTCTGACTTTTGAGAAGTGATTGTAACTTCTTATAGCTTCAGTCTGTAAATAAAAAGCTGAAATGCCTCTGAACAGCAGCAGGCTTGGAAAGCAAGCAGCAACAACTCCCCTACCCTCAAGTCTTGTATTTCAAATTCTTTTGTATAATTGGCAGTGTGCTTCTACCATGAAGTTGAAATGGTGCCTTGGTAGATGGTTATGGGTAACTGTGTACACCATTGTTTTATTTTTCCCTCTTAACTGTGACCAGATTCATGTGTTCAACATGTAGAACGTGCAAGTGACTTCATTTTCAGGTGTATCGTTGCTTTGCAAATTTCTCTCATCGTATCTCTTATCACCAGAGTACCCCAGTGGAATTGTTAGCTCATAGTTTAACATTACTTCCATTCTGCCTATACATCGTTTTGCTTTTCAGCTGTAAGAAGACTGTGAGCTTATTCATAAGCATTTGCATTAAAATAGATTTGAATTTATCAGATATGTTGTTTGGGGGGAGGAACCCAGAACTGTTCTCTTTTCTTCTTTGGCCCAGAAATTGCTTGAAAACGAACAGACTTTTAAAACGATTTCTGCATTCCATTACTACAGTTAATGAATTTTAGGTCTTCCTCAATAAAATGTAGATGATAACCATTTTTTCACGAGTGGACTATTTTCCCTTTTTTAACTGTATAAGCGTGGGCTAGGAAGATTGCCTGAAGAAATTTTGTTTTCCTTGTCTTGAGGGCAGAAAACAAAATAAAAGGTAAAGAAATTCATGTTTCCTTTGTCTATGTCAAAACAGCGGTGTTTTTCTGTGTATGCACTGCCTAAAACCAGCGGGTGTGAATGTTCCTGGTAATTTAAAGAGATGCATAGAATGTGTAATGTGAGCACAGTCCTTAACACTTACTAAGGAGAGAAAGTTGTTTCTTTAAGTTGCCTTAAATTTGGGAAAAATGATTGCTGAGCTCATGCTCAATCGTCAGTTGAACAGCTGTAGTTTATAACTAGGCAACTCTGGCTGCTTTTTTGGAAATGTGAAGGTGTCTCTGGCTTATTGATAAAGTACGGTCCTCTTTTGCTTGCTCCAGAGCCTGATCTGTTCTGACCTAGAGCTTCTCATGCAAGATCCTTTGACTTGATTTGGGTACAAGTAGGTGAACGAAGAACAAGACCGAGATCTGTGTGGATCCAGTAGATCCTGTGAGCGCACTTTTTTTTTAATGTGCATATGTGCAGAGCATTGAATAGACTTGTAGCTCATTTGATGAGCAATTTTAATTGAATTCACATAAAATTCATCATTGTTATTTCCAGAGCCTAAGTTTGCTTTGTAAGATTTCAGTTTCTGGAAGATTTTTTAACAAGCGATACTCGGAGAACCATGGTCTCCAAGACTGTTGTAAATATTGTTGCTAATAAAGTTTTCCAGAAAAGACTTCAGGCATAGTTGTTACTCGCTAAAACAATTTGGGAAGATCAAAAGGCAAATCCTGATCATCTGTCTCCCTACTTCAAAGACTCTGATTATACAGGCTACATATTTAAATGAAGTAAGCTGTTCACTTGTAAAGTTTCTATTTGGTGGAATTTTGGAAAGCCCTGTAAGAGCCTAGGGAGTTGATCATCTACGTTGTACCGTTGTGCATTGTCTTTGATGGGGGTGGTCTTGCGATAGAAATTTCTGTGACCCCCCCATGCATCCCACCCTGCTTCTTCCCCTTCCCACCCCACCTCCTGGGTTATGTATTTGTCATTGAGCATTTGAAGTAGTTTTGCCTAAATGGGGACTAATAACCAGAAAGTGGTTCCTGTTTTGTTCCGTGAAGCGTAGTGAAAACTTGCAGTTGAAGTGGGCTCTGCTGTCTTCTGTTGCCTGCAAGCCTAAACGCTTAGCTCTTGGAATGACTGACATATTATCGTGAATAGGCACAGAAACGAAATGTGACATGTCTCATCATTGGTTGCTGGCAATTATTCTTGGCCAGCGAGCCATGGTGTCAGGGGACAGGCATTCTGGATTCTGCTGTCTGTTCTTTCATTCACAGTTAAGCAAATGCAGTGAATAACCTGCAAAGCAGCTGCAAAATATACTGGTGGCTGCGTAATGAACTTGCGTTTACTTATTAGACTAACACAAAAGAAAAATTGCCATAACAATATGGTAGGCGGAGCAGGGAATCGGATCTCTCATCTGTCATGGACACATCTCAAAACCATTTATTGTTATTGCAGAGCTGCTCGTTAGACCATCTACCACTGAAAAATAGGTTAACTCCTTGTATTTTGAAGACATAATTTCTCTTTGTATGAAGATGCTAGTTAAAATGGATTGTAAATTTGGAGATGTACTGGTCAATTCAAATTATAGGCAAGGTAGACGTTTTTATTTTAGTGAGAATGGCCTTTCAAAAGTATTTCATGACTTTTTCTTCCCTCATATTCCAGTGTATTTTGTGTTCCCAGCTTCAGTTACAGATGGTGTGTTTCTTAGCAAATCGTTCATGTTTATGGACATACGATGTCTACCTAGCAATGTAACGTTAGGTAAGACCATCTATCACATGTCCTTAGTGTTTCTCTGGGTTCCCCTTTTAAAGCAATTCTCTGTCTGTAGAAGGAAAGAAGGGTCAATGAATTCGCGCTGGTCTTTTTTTGTTTTCCTTATTTTTTTTCTCTTCACGGTAGCCTGCCTTGTTGCTGTTGCAGTGAGTTGCTCAGCTAGAGCAACTCTCTGAAGGTTGCAGGAGAGAAGACCATCCCAGGCTCTTGTGTCTGTGCTTCTGCTCGTAGGCACGTTCTTGACCTGGAAGGTAATGAGCAGAGGGAAAGGAGCATTGCGTCTTGCTGACTGGAGTGCGTTGGCTGGTATCAGCGTGCTGAAAGATCTGCCAGGGTGTCAGAAAGCAGTGCAGTCAGAGAGGCTGACCCCGCAGCTGCAGCTGAGTGTATTGGCCAGAACAGGTGGGCTGAGTCTGTGAAGAGAAATTAAATGAAATATCTCCCCTGTTTTTAAAAAGTCAAAAGACAAGGACTACTCAAAGACGAAGAAAAGAGTGACGACTTCTCCAACTGTCCTGGATTTTTTGTTTCTATGCCTGGTTTATTCAGGTACCCTCAAATTTCACAGATTCTTTCTGGGGTCCTAAGATAAATAAGTTTCGTGTTCCATCCACTCAGATTCCCCTATCCGTCAGGGAGCAGGTTTACCTCAGAGGCCCTTTTCTTGACCTGCTTCCTGCAGGTTGCAAAGGCAGCACCAAATTACACCCCAAACCTCGCTAGCTAGGTGTATTTCCCTTTGTCTAAATCCTCACCGCATTCCTCAAAAAGATTCCAAACCTTTCATAAATAAGTGTATAAATGATATACCTGTGACTTACAATACGATCATACCTGAATGCCTCAAGCATGTGATTCTGTCGCTATTCACAGCACCTGTGTGGCAGGAATAAGGGACTATTCCGTTGCTGAGAGATGAAAATAAGGACAAAATTGTCACTTGGGTCCAGGCTTCAGGAGGTCCGTGGTAGGGCAGCGATGCCTCACCCAGCGGATGCCTTGGTCTGTGGATTAAGCATCGTCTTTTCTTTGAAAGCCTGCTACATTTCTCTTTCCATGCCTGAGTGTGTCTTTGAGAGAGAAAAAGAGAACTTGGCCATGCAGGCTGGGCACTGTCACCCTCATCCCTTTTTCCTGCGGAGTCTTGGGAAACAATGATCGAGAAGACCTATCTCTAAAACAGGGGACTCTGCCATGAGAAGCCAGAACCCAAAGAGCGTGTTGCTTGTACACCTTTTTGGAAAAAGTAAATAAATAAATAAAACCTTCCACTTACAGCAGACATTTCAAAAGTAATCCATTAGCAAAGGACAGACTCTTGAGCTGACAAATTGTGAAGTTTTACTGCTGGCAGAAGCAGCTTGTACATCGGTGGTCCAGAAGTGATGCAGCAGTGATGAGTGAGTGTTTGTCACTGGAGGTAGCTTGTTACTTTATTTAAAGATGGGGATGGTGGTCATGGGAACCCATGGGACCCCACTGATGCAAGCTGAGCCAACATTTCTTAAAAAAAGAAAATAAAAATTACTTCCCTGCAGAGTTCTTCCTGTCATTACTTCAGCCATTTACTGTGTCAGAACAGTTCTGACATGGTGACCAGTTTTTGCTGCCAACTAGCATTACAATTCAAATATTGCAGCTCTGTTTCCAGAGGGATACTTGAACTGGCAAACAAAAAGCAGCCATCTCCCAATCCAGCAGCACTTGCAAATGCTAATGTTATTCAATATCCAATTATATTTTTTTATTAAAAAAAAAGAAAAAAATCTAATTAAAATTCTCCAAGATAAGAATTTTTAATGACTTCATTGGGCAAGTCATCCAAAATTGCTGCTCTTACCTTCTGTTCTTGTGATTATAAGCGTTGTCAAATACATGAGAGTCTTTGAGCTTTGTCATCATTAAGAAAATATAAATATCATGCTATCCAAAGGAAAAAATAAGAAAAAAAAAACCTATTTTAATCTTTGATGTTTAAAATTCCTGTCACTCAGCACTGTTGTCTTCTTCCAAAAACCAAGCCAAATATTTCAAATGTTTTCCACCTGTCAGTATGTGTCAGATTTTACAACCAATATCCTGTCTCAGTAGGTGTCTGTACACTAACCATCGAAACCAATCTATATGTTATTACTTACCATTTTTTGAATCGGAGTTTGACCAGACATCCAAAATGGTGGGACACTGCCAACCTTACAAGCCCTCAAAACTTTCAGAGAACTGTATGGCTTTACCCAGCAACTGGTTTTCAAAAGTTCCCATTCCTTTTGCTCCCATTGCTTTCAATTTGATTTCATTTTTTTTTTCATTTTTCAATGTTTTCATTGTTTGTTTATTTGATTTTAATGTGGTCCATAGCACTACTGTCTCCTATTTCAAAGTTACCTGATCCTTACTTTTGGTTAACAGATAAGGCATCAATTCCTTGCCCACTGTGAGAAAATGAATGACCTTGAGCTCCTTGCCCTTGCAAGTCATACCTCAACATTTGTATCAGAAATCAAGTGCCAACAGCGAGAACAAAAGCTTCACTGCGCACCCATGCAAATAAAATTGGGGGGGCGATTCTGTTGGACGTTTTAAGAGAGATTGTGAGGTCTTCAGGCATGTTGTGATATACTTTTTGTAATTTATGTTGCAAATTTATGCAATTGGATTAAGTTTGGCATCTATTTCAGCTAGACATTTATACACGTAAGCAAGGAGAGGTAAGAAAAGGCAGAACTATTACCAAAAACACTAGGACAAGGCCTATTTCAACAATGGTGAGAAGCAGATTGATTTGGACAGAAAAATATATTAACAACTTTCAAATATGTACTGAAAAATACGGGGTTTCATTGTAACGTAAATACAATTCTGTGCCATGTGCTTGAGATAATGATGGCTTTAAAAAAACATTAAGAGTTGAGTTTTATGCGTAGCCAGAGCATAAATCTTAAAGATATGATATAGCAAATCAACACTTTTTATTAGAAGAAGTGAGGTGATAAAACTTCAGTAAGATATGGAGGTGGGAAATAATTAGCAAATCTGTAATAGGTATCTAGAATTTAATTAGGAAGATATTTGAATATGTGTGTTTGGGGTAAATGCAGATTTATTTATTTATTTATGAAACATCTGAAGTTTTCACTCTTTGCAACATGATACTTTTTACCAAGAAAAAAGTCTTTTCTGTGTTCATAGTTTGTTTAACAGGTATTTAAATATTATTTCTATTGTAGTAGTATCCAGGGATCTTCACTAGCGCTGGCGCTTTTCATGCCAGCGACTACGAACGCAAAATGACAGGCGGTCCCTGACCCAGAAAGGAATAGAAAGCAAGCAACGGCTTACTCAAAGTCACCGAACAGGTCAAGAGTAGAAACGAGAACAAAACCTGCGTCTGCCAAGCCCCATCTGAGGTTCGTCCTCTCTTCATACCGTATAGCTACTTATTTACAGCATTTAGCTTTAGATACAGTGGTTGTTTTATTTCTGCGTTAACGTGGGCGTTTTAAATCTCGTGCACGGCAGACTGGAATGCGGTTTTACGTAGTCTCATAGGGAGAGGCGGCGGTGTACTGCGGCAGAGCCGGCGCTCGCTCCCTTACCGCCGCGCAGGACGAGGCAGGTCTCTGCTCTGGCTCCACAGCCAGACGTTAATGGCTGCTGTTTTTTTAAGGCCGATCGTATCCTCGCCAAACCCATTGGAGGTTGGTATGGCTCTAAGCACGTACGATACACTTCCAGCGCGGTTACAGAAGGAAACAAGCACCCAAACGGCTGCGCTCTCGTTTCTGCAAAGTACTTGGTTTCCAAGTGCCTAGGCAATTTCCTTGGTTCCTTGAAAATAAACTGTTGGAGAACTGTTCGCCTTCCAGAAACGGCCACAGACGGGCGGAGGAGGCCGTGGGTTGACGCCACTGAGAGAGAAGAGCATCCCCTCTTCTCAGTCGTGGGCTGCCGCGTGTCCTGGCTCCCGCCGGAGGAGGATTAGCGGCCGCCAGCCCCCGTGGCGGCAGTGGGAGGGGGAGGTCGGGGGCAAGACCCCTCGCCGCGTGCTTGAGCGCAGTCCCCGGGCTGGGAGCAGCCGGCACCGGTGCCGAGGGCAGGCTGGCGGGAACGCAGAGAGTGGCGAGAGCTGAAAGCAGAAGCAGGACCGCTCTCTCTTTACAAGCCGTGGTTTAATCTCTGGCCGAAGTCGCGTTTCCCGCGAGGCAGGAGGAGGAGGAGGAGGACTCCCGAGGACGGCGCACGTGCAGAAGAGCTGGGTTGGATCAGACGTTGCTTCTGTACCGTCTGGTAATGGTTATCTCGCAGCTTCCCAGGCTTTGAGGGGATTTTTGCCTGGTCCCACCCGCGGACGCCTTCTACGGACATATGTGCGCGCAGACGTGCGTGGAGGTAAGCGGCCGAGGGGGCGTCTGCGTATAAAGCAGCCTGGGACTGCGCCAGTGCGGGAGCGAAGGGGGCCCAGAGAGACAGCAGCACGACTGCCTCGCCTCGAGGCAGAGCTGTCATTCCTGGCTATAGGATTGCTTTGTTTATTCTGTTTAATGATACTGACCTTTGCCTTGAATAGGTTGGCCTGTTGCAAAGCTAGGATTTCTGGCCTTTTGGGACTTTAGCTGTTTGGAAGAGCGAGGATATTTTTTACTACATTGGGTCCAAAGAGAACGACTTCTGATGACCCAGCTGCCCTTATAACTCACTTGCCCTTTACCTTTTGACAGACGAAGTGACTTCAGATTTAGTCGTACATTAGAGAGTGTCTAAACTTGAACGTTCTGGTAATAAACGGTGTCTTATGGCAAAGGGAAATCGAAAGGTGTTTTGAAAATTCCTATTTCTGTTATGTATTGCATATGCTTCCTTGGGGGAAACTAATCCAGAATTTGTACTGTGAGTTTTCGAAAGGACTTATCTTGAAAAGTAGAAAAAAAAAAAAAAATTTAAATACACTGGAAGGAGTATTGCCTCAAACTGTATTGTCTTCTACAAGAGATCTTACGCCAGTGTTACTTTATCTGTTTCTTTACTTCATCGGTTTCTCTCTTACAACGTAAGAAATTGTCCCCAAAACTTATTTGATTTTGGGACCCCCGGTCTGATTCCACAATCTATTTTAGCTAAGCGAATCCCTCAGGATTGGCGCAGAAGGATTCACACCTGAGATGTTTTGCAGCACATCATCAAATAGCCTCCTTCGGTTTTCACTCCCGAGACTTGTAGTGGCCCTGGTCCTGCAACGCTTACGCCTAAGATTAATTTTAAGCACGTGACTGTCTGTTGAGTTGAGCCCATCAGCTAGGATGGGGAACTCGCGTCGTTTTGACTTGCGTGTCATCAGTGGCGGCGGCTTTGCAAGCTCCGCTTGTCCGTACAGCCCTCCGCTGCCTGCGGTGGGAGCGCGGTGGTGGTCGCAGTCCAGAGACCCGCAGGCTGCCCAGGTGGCCCAGGACTTTGGTTAATAGTCCCGTAAATACAGGAGACACAAATCCTGTCCTGTTTGCTTCCCCTCAGCTGTACTGGTTCTACTGGGTGGAAAGCAAGGGGGGGGGGGGGAGGTTTTAGTACTTTTTATGGTAAGTTAAGCAGCACTCTTTCTGACTTCACACAGGAAAAGGATCTGCTGAGTAAGAAAGTGCTAATTTCACATCGTTGTTTTTCACAGTACAGCTACACGGTAAGTACCAAGCCCAAGAGGAACGAGAGCATAGTCAAATTAATGAAAAATAGGTTATGATGATAAATTATTCAAGTGGATAAAATCACTTTGGATTCGGAAGATGCTGAAACTTAAGGGCCAGATCCTTTTCTGGTATAAAAACTTTCAGCTTCATCACTTTCAGGGAAACAGTGGGAACTTATTCAGTTGAGAACCTGACTATGATTGGCAGCATAAGCAATCATTTAAAACTCAGTGGCAGGTATTTCATCTACTTTGGGTGACAGCCATAAGGTGAATGTTTTAAATTCTGACATGGCATAGCCTTTCTTTCGAGTTCTGTGGTGTGATTTTAAAGGAGATGAGATAAAAGCCGTGCCTCTCTAAAGGTACCTTTTCTGTGATGTTAAAGGAAACAATGTAAAAATATGCCCACTAAATAAATCATCAGGGACTTTCAGAATAGATCACATCCTTCTGTCTTAAGACTTGTAATACAACTCAAGATGTTCACCTTAACTCGGTTTCTTTTGTTCAGCAATTTTTCCGTACAAGGAGGCATACGTAGAGAAGGCAAGTCCGGAGGAGACGCCCCATCAGAAGAGGTTCCAGTGTATAGAGACAAGAAGCTCCTCTTTTGACTTCTGGCATGGCACTTCCAGACGGTTAATCCTCATTGATCCCTCTCATGTTTCAAAGGAGGGGATAGCAGAGAAAAGACTGAGCACTGCCACTTTGCTGAGGATGAATACCAGCAACCTGGGAAAGTACTTGGCTCCGCAAAATAGCCTCTGTTTTTTTAAGTATCTTCGCCAACATGCTGGAGGAGGTGTGCTGATTGGGCTTCTGCTGCTCTGGGATGAATTTTCAGTAACATTTGTCTCTAGCTTGCATGCACATAAGCATGCAGAGCGGCGGAGGGAAGCGTGGGCTGGCACAACAGGCTTTTAAGGACCGTGCCTGAAGTTAGAACTCACGGCATGTTGCAGCTATAGAAAAAGAAAATACCCCAAACTCAAGAACTCCCGGAAAGATCCTATACCACGCTAAACTCTTAAGGTTGAAACGCATCCTACCAAATAGTAGACACTGAAGTCTTAGCTGTGGCCCCTAGCTCCCTGCTGTGGTAAGTGGAGAGAGGAGCCACCGCCTCCAGAGACTAGTTCACGGCTTAGGCAGGATGAATCACCCACTCTTGTCTGAGACCCGAAGGGTGACAGCTCTTTTATCTTTCCAATTAGTCCAATGCCCATAGTTAGATACGTTGAATCTAGGCTTTAAACATTTGCGGCATGTAGCTGTAACAAGACGCAAGTGCTCAAACTGAGCCAGCGTGGCGTAACCTCCTTAACACTTTACATAGCCCTTGCTGCGAGGATGCTTCTTTATCCCCAGATGACTCCTTCGACCATCCCCTTATGTGCGGATGTGAGGAGGAGTGACAGTTCCTCCAAAGTGAGAGTATTTTCAGATGTCAAGAAGCTTTATTTTTTAACGTGTTTAACCATATAAAATCCCCGGATATTATACCTCGTAAATGAAATGAGACTAATTGGAAGGAAGGTAATGAGAGAGCGTTCACAGAGGTTACATCCCAAGGTCTGGTCACCGCTATGGAAAATGCGGGAGAGGGGTAAAACCTGCAGTCTGCTTTGTTCCTTTAGCACCGGCTTGCATACTTGTTAATTAACCCCAGCAAGGGCGGCTTTCGAATGGCAAAATGAGGAGAAAAATGTTAAGGGACTATGAACTTTGTCTTTCCTTCCTCTCCCCTTCGCCTCCCGTCAGCGTCCCTGGGCTGGCAGGAGCTCCCTACTGCTCCGCCAGCCTGCCCTTGATCCACGGGAGTGCTGCGGCTCCAGCCGGCTCCCTCTGCGTTACGGCCACGCGCTGGGAAATTCAGGTGCAAGTGCTTTTCCAGGAAAAACTTAAGGGCTACTGAGACACCACAGAAGTCCTTTTGGCACAGGTCATCAAGGTCATGTAGGTGCCCAAATCCTTTTAAACCGCGAGTCAATCGCCCATCTGCAAAAGCAGAAAATAGCACTCCTTGACCTTACAGTATTGGAAGAGTAAGTCTGTTACGGGGTTTTGAGCACTTGCGTACAAAGATGTGGAGAGTTGTGCGAGGACTTAAAACAGACCGTTGAATTCGAAAGCTGTCTGTGATAGCAGAAGTGGAAGCTATTGTACTGACTGCACGGTAAAGGGTCCAAATGGCAAATTTATGTTCTGGATTACTTAAGCTTGAATAGAAGTATAAGGTCTCATTCTAAACTCAATCTGAGTTGATAGGATCCTTCCCTTGACTTTAATAAACATCTATATTGAGCTGGAAGTTGAACCTTGAAATGAAACCTTGGCATGCGAGTAACTGAGACTTTAAAAGCATGAATTTACAGTTTGTCAAAATATCAAGGAGATAGTGCTGATGAAACAACATCTATGCTGTGTACTAAATCGTAATGTGCTTAGTGAAACACAGATGTCTCTTGAAAGAAAAGACCTATTGAAAACCAGTCCTGTGTTGAACAAGGGTCATCCATTTGCACAGCTTTTAACAGTCACCTCTTACACCTGAACAGTTACAGGCTCTCTTGGAACGTGACAGAATTTGAAATGCTTGAGGCAAATGCAACTGAAGGAACATACAGTCAAATCAGTGCTCCCTGTGAAAGAAGCATCTGTGTCTATATACTGATTGAAGGAGCCGGATGGAGAGGGAACAAAATGATGAGCTGAGGAGATGCGGTGACTGAAGTATAACTGATGAGAAGTCAAATAAGATTAAAAAAAAAAAAAAAAAAAAAAGAAAAGAATAGCACTGATGTCAGCTGTCACAAAAGAAAAAAAAAATTACAGACAAGCAGGTGTAATGAGAAAACAGGTACGTTGCAAGTAACAGAATTTGAACACTGTGCCAATCTGAAGTTGATTAGACCATTGTGGAGAAAAATCATAGACAGGGTGCTAGGGAAGATTTTCTTCTTTATTTCATCTCAAAACTTAAATTTTACAGATCTGCTCTCTTCATCATTTTATTCTTGATCCAGTGTTCTCAAATATGTGCATTAATTGCACCTCAGCTACTCTGAATTTTTCACTAGCGTAATTACTCTTAGATTTTTGTTCATGTTTCGCCTAAACTTTTTCTTTGCTTGCTTATGGCCATTACTTCTCCTTCTGTTTTCATCTGAGACTTGGCGTAATTTCCTTCCTTCATTTACATTGTTACCTTGAAGATATTTACAGGCTATGTTCATTTTCCTCCTGAGGCTTCTCTTTTCCCCTGCGTTACTCTTTTCAGTTCCTTTCTTTTTTCTTCTCTTTCCCTAATTTGTATGCTCACCATCTTTTTCTATCACCAGTACAGCTAAGCATTTTGACTAATTTTACATGTGATCTTTTTCTCATATTTTTCAGACTAATATTTCAGTAGCAGAACTGACCTTAAAATGCTGTGAGGGACATTTTCACAAAAATACTGCATAATAGGCTCTCTTTTATCACACCCTTTTGTGCTTTTAATGTCCAACAGCAGCAAACTTCTTGTATTGCTAAGCCAGCTGCCGCAGTTACGAAAAAAAAAAAAATCTGTAGCCTTCATTTTTGTCAAGTAGGACTTTATATTCCAATTGCTTTAGTTTCTCATTGGTGCATATATTATTTGCAAGCTGCCCAGACTCGCATAGGCTCTGCATAACTTGTGGTACATACGCGAGTCTGGTGCGTGCATTTGAAGAAGCAGGCAGAGTCTGTGCTCTGCAGTGAAAACACAAGAATGGCATTCAGTGTGCGTGTCCTGCTTTGGACGCTTTTCCGTTTAAGAAAAGCCAGGTCAGGTTCATAGCTACATTTAAGCCACGTAGATGTCTAACAGGATTTTGAGAAGTGACTAGGCAGGCTGAGTTCCTAATCCTTAATTTCCTGATTTTACCGTTTCACACCTGAATTCTTTGGACATCTGCTACCTGTGCTTGTTAAGTTTGCTGGGATGGGAATTGTCATTTTCTCTGTGCAGTGCTGAGAACAGCAGAGCCCTGCCCTTACCAGTTGGTTCATCAGCAGTACCAACCTGAAAACACCTAACAGTAGCAAAACAAAACCAGAGCAATGCCAAGGGGCCATTGCAGTGGGGATTAATATGAATTAGAAGGAGCCAAGAAAAAGAGAAGACGCCGTGCAATCAGTTCCTCTGACGATGAGGGAGTGGAGACTTGGTGATCAGAAACATCTCGCTTAGCAATTCAAGATGAGGCATTGCCTTTCTATTCTTTGCAAATAGACCGATTACAAAAAAAAATCCCCAAATAAAGAAATAGGTTGGATGTATAAAAAGTGCAAGAATGTATTTTTCCTTGCAATCTCTGGCCTTATATTTCTTCATAAAGATTATCTAATAGCGGGACAGCTGCAATCTGAGAATGTGTCTGCGCTGGCAATACGGTGCCAGGGAATGGGAATCTCAAGTCTGTCAGAAAAGAAATGCGTGTAGCAACCCACGAGCTGGAGAAGATACAGCTCCTTTGCCCTGACCCCCCTGTTGTCACTGGCTGCTGTCAACGGGAGGGTTTGGTTGCAATGTTGTGAGAAACCTTAGGCAATCTCACACAATGCAAGTGAGAAAATGACAGCCCTCTGATGATGCGGCCAGTTTTCCTGATCAGCGTGATTGTATGAGAGCGCTGTACTTAGTTATATCGATTTGTCTCTGAAAGCTCTTTCTGCCACATAAATCTCATCGAAAATCTTTAAAGATCTTGCCTCAGAAGGCCACAGTGTTTTCTTTCTCAGTAAACAGAAGCAGACCCAGGAATTCATTTCTCAAAGTTTCAACTAGAACGGTCCATTTATGAGGCAGGTCCGAATGCATCTCTGTTTTACGTTTTGAAACCTTTAAAAACAGCGCTGCACTTTATGACTAACCTTCACATCTAAGCGGTACTACAAAGAGCTGTATCTATCTCCTCTCCCTTTCTTTCTTAGTTGGAGAGGCTTGAATAAAGAAAATCACTTTTCATTTAGATGGGGGAATTTGAAGGAGCATTGTGCTTATTGTAGCTCAAGCCTTAAGTACAATAGGCAACACGTTATAAAGATACTATTTGTGCCACTCCAGTTAAAAAGACTGTTAGTCCTTCCCTGATGAAATTTTTCTTTTAGAGTAACTAAAATGATTTTAAAATAATTGAAGATATTTATTTAAGAATCAAGTCTTTCAACTCAGCCAGAGCTAAGGAAGCACAGAACACAAATTCATACTACTTCTCCGTAGAATTATCAACAAGTTGGAGTCATAAAGTGTGTCTTTATCCCTGGCTCATCTCTTCATGTATATAGAAGCATATGTAGAAGTAAATACGAGAAAACACAAGTTTGGTTTGGTTTTTTTTTTCCCCCGACAAAAATACTCTTTTGAAAAAAGTGATTATTGAGTCTGAATTATCTGTAACACAGAAAGAACCGCTTTGTGTAAACACACACACATGTGTGACTTTTAGGCTGTTCAGTTACAAAATAGCTTGTATGATGGGGCTATAAATGTTTCAGTAACACTAATGTTTGGTAACATTATTATTTTTCCCTCTTTAATAGCCTGGTCAATTATTCCTTGGCTTGCTCTATCGCTCTGCACAGATACAGCCGTCTGTCCAAACACTGTAATAGGAGACTGGGGACTTCATTTCCTTCTCCTCTTTTTCTCTTCTAAACAAACTAACTCCAAGACCTATTACAACCAATATATGCCAAAATGTCATTTGTTCATTTAAACTGTACAGCCCAGTGCAACTTAAATATAATTACAGCACAGCAGAACAAAGCTAACTTCATAAAACTGGGACATGGCAAGCAACATCTGATTAGACAAGCATCCTCCTACAGGTACAGAACCACGGCAACAAAGGAGGGTATCGCGTTAATCCAGGATGTAATAGGAAATTAAACAGGCTATCATTTTGTCATTTATTGCAGAGGAATAAACCAGTACATTTGTATGGAGCCAATTTCTAAGTGAGCACTGTAGCCATCCCTGCAAATGGAGCAAGTTTGCAAATACGGCATTAATTGTGTTGATGAACCCTGGCCTAGAGTCTGTTCATGTGTTTGTGAGTTCTCTCCAAAGCTTCTTTGTCTAAGTATTCTTACTCTGACTTTATGGTAAATGACTTGAAGTTGCTACAGCAAACAGATGAGAAATCTAATGCAGTAAAGCGGCAGGGTTTCCGAGGACTGGAAAAGGCACTGCCTGACAGTACATGTAATAATTTTGTCATGAGTATAAACTCTCGTATCTGCAGCATATCAGTGTGTCTTTATAAGCGTGGAAGTGTTTTTTCAAATAACAGTTCAGACCGATTAGAGTTTGAATCCTTGTCCCAGACTTGAAGAAAAAAAAAAGCACCAATCTTGCCCAGATTTATGCACATTTTTCATTTTATGCACCAGGACCGGTGCCTTTAGTTTCAGTGAACTGACAGACTGAATAATCATAAAATACAAAATAATTCAAAGTCAGTTTCTGAGCCCCCATCACATCCTAGAAATCAACTCCATGTTTTTTGGAGCAGCCTTTGGATTTCTGAATTCCCCTTGATCAGCTCTGGTGTGCCTGCAGTATTATTAATGGTTCAGGTTTATGTCCGCTAACCTCTCGCGACAGTCCACGTTATATTTCTGTCAGGAGCAACGTTTCTCCAGCTGACCCTCAGCACACCTTTCTGTTTCCTGCAGCGTCAACCCCTTTTGTCCTTAGGTGAGACAAATACAGACAATTCTTCCTTTTCCATGGCTGGTACTAAGTGGAAGGAGGTACTATGGAGGAGTAGGAAGAGAGCACTAGCTACCATTGTTTTCATAGGAAAAAGGGCTTCCTAAAGCTACTTTCTGGGCCTTGCTTTCAGTGTGGGAGGAACCATATGTGTCTCTTTCCCGTACTCAACACCCCTCACACCAAATAAAAAACGTGCCTTGTTCCCTAAGGAGCCTAGAAAGAGTTCTGGTGGCCTCTAACTCACTGCTGTTCCGAAGAGATTGGGCAGTGGGAAGGCAGACTAAGTGGAAAGTGTTTTTCCTTGAATAATCAAAACATCTTCTGGAGTTTGAATTTTCTCACTTCATCACAACAGTAGCTCCAGCAATGACAGGAATAGCTCGTGTGCTGGCAGTACTGCACACAGAGAAAAGGTCTTTTGAACTTTACCAACGATTAAGAGGTACCTAGTGAGTGCCCTGAACTATGCGCATCAGTAAAATGTGAATAGTCCATTCAGAATTGTAGGGGTAAACCAGAGCGTGGGCTGAGTACCCGGCAAGGTTTCAAAAGACAAGATGGAGTAAGATGGTAAGACTGAGTAAGCATTAGCATAACAGCTTTGTATGTGTATAGTTAATAGCGTAAATGTTTATGAATATCTGTAGGCTATCTAGAGGATAAAAGAAGGGATATGCAAGAATGGAATAAGTTGCAGTTCAGCTTTGGTCCAGCTGGTCTAGAGGCTGGGTAGGCAGGAGGGGTGGTGAGAGCTGGCACAAAGCGAGCTCTGCCTGCAGCGGGGACGTGGCCTTCCAGGGGGAGGAACCGAGAGAGAGAAGGGAGACAGCTTGCAGAACTTGATGTCGTCTCAGCTGACATACAATGAGGGGATTTTTTTAGTTTTGCAAAGTAATAGTTCAGGGGCAATAACATGAAATGCTGAAGTCTTGGCACAATGTTTCATATATTATGATCCTAGTGCCAGAGACCTTTGTTCACAAGTGGTTCTTTTATTTCGTAGTCCTCAGGAGCAACATCGATAATCTGAGTCCCTTTGTCCTCTGCTGCACTTCATGCTGGTCATCAAACAGTTAACCTGCATTGTCTTTCAGGAATCCCATTTCACTCCTGCAGAATCAATGATAAAATTCCGACTGCACAAGTGAGTGAGCCCATGGGCCAGGTGGATATTTGGCATCAAAACATTTGAAAGGCTCTTTCTGCAATAAAAAGCTATATGAAGTATTTGTTCTAAAGACAAGTACCAGTCTCTTGTCTCTAGGGCATTTGTAATCAATATTATATTACGGGTTGATTAAATACCAAGATATTAGAACGGTGAATCTCAAAGTGTAGTTTTGACTTTTCTTTGCTACTCAAAAACAACTGTAAAAATTGCTTAGAGAAAGGTTGACAATACCAGAAAACAGCAAAATCAAAATAGCATCATAGTTACTATTTCTGAACGTGCAACCTTGGCAAGGGAGAAACACTCATCATTGGATCGGTACCTGGCAGATGCTGTGGGTGGGCAGAATATTATAAATTTGTGGGATAAATATTCTGCCCGTTTACCCTGCGCTTTCTGCAAGTAGATAGTAGAATGTGTAGAATAATTTCTATGCACAGCTTCTTAGACTAGTATCCAGCGTGTGCGTAAGACGTGGGTGCCTCTCGAAAAGCTGGTAGCATCCACTTGAAGCCAAATAGAAAAGTTGAAATCTGTTGCCTTCACAGATATGTGATAAGGGATGCGTCTGGTATGGGAAACTCTAGATTTCGTGCGTTTCACACTGACAAAAAATGGGTAAGCAAGAGAACGAAGGCCATGTGAAGAGGCATGGCTAACCCAGCCGTCACTGGGAGCAGTAACAGGTGGCTCGGTCCTGTTGTCACTGGATTCCTTTTATCCCTTTAGACTTTCTGCCTTTGGCAATAGGTATTAGGTTCATGTCCATCTGACCATGAGTGATAAAGTCTAGGACCGGTGTGAGATGGAGGAGGCAGAGAGAACCTGGCTCTGTACTCCAACTATGAAAAAGCTGAGCCACCAAAATGCCCAGTGGCAAAACAGAGGTGCACCTAGCTCTCTTTTTTGGTTCTGACCGGGATGCCTTCGTACATGGGGGAAAAAAGTACATGAAACGAGGAACAGGGTGAAGAGTGCACCCTCTGCGAGCCACCGGCAAGCAGACTTACAGACAGGGGCCGGTTGGACCCCCAGTTTCTCCGTCTGTCCCTACACTGGCTTCCCCACTCTTTCACTTACCAGAGCTCTTTTATTCAGTCCTCTTTTCAATGTCTTGTTACCGAAGTTTAGGTTTGTTCCTTGTGGGCATTTTTGGGTTTTGTTTCATTTTATTAAAGAAGGTTTGAGAGTTTGTTTGTTCTAATAAGCTGGAGCTGTGATTGGGAAATGGGTTAATCTTGCTTCCAATTAAGATAATTGACATGAAATACCCAACTGCATCCTGAGAGAGAGTGAAATAAGTTCCCCAGCTGAGTTGCGGAAGAGAACAGCTTTGTCTAACAATGTAGGTAGAAGCAGATGTTTAGAAAAACATGTAAAAGCAATCAGGAGGGGATTTATTCATTTGTTTATTAATTAAGATGCATGCATGAGCAGACAGCCAGCAAAGTTTCAAGTTAAGAAAGGCAAAGTTCCAGCAGGGGGTATAAGGCAAGCTGTGTGTAGGTGATTCTTGGGGATTTGTTTTTGGTTTGTTTGGGGTTTTTTTTTCTTTTTATAAAAGAGGAAGCACCCCAAAGCTTTTTGGAAGATTCAGGTCACCATGTCCCCTTGCATATAGTCTTCCTGACTCTGCTCACCTGGTCCTGGTAAGTTTTTTTCTCTTTTGCTTAAATAAAAGGTACATGATAAAGTGCTATCAAACTGTGAGCATCTCCTCAGCTAGTAAACATATACATGGTTTTGTGTGCTCTGTGGTTTGCTAAGGTTAAAAAAATGTAGAAAAAAATGTAGAACGAGTACTAGAGCGACTCTGAAATAGTGAGTGACTGAGGACTTCTGACAATGCTTAAGTTTGTTTTCTAATTTGCAGGGAATAAGGAAAATGGATTCAGCTTTTCTATTTGGAGGGACAGAGATCCTTGGGGATCTGATGAGGGGACAGACAGCTGCTGGGAACCTGTTAGTTGGCAAGGTCATTTTAGAGAAAAGAAAATGTAGAGGGTGGGTATTTGCTAGGTAGCTGGCCGTGCTAAAACTGGGCAAAGATGTACTAGTGCTGGTAAGAAAGAGGAAAGGCTTCAAAGGCTTTGGATAAGAATAGGTAATTTTTTCTTTCTTTTTTTTTTTTTTTTTAAATTGTCTTTACCAACAAACTTGGATATCACTTACAGCATCAAAAGTAACATTATCTGAGATTAAAATTGGAAGGACCAACACTGAATTCACTTGGCTACTCATGTAAGTGATCATTCCTGCAATTTTTATGCAAGTATTACAGTATCACTTAAATGCATTGCTCTTTTCTTTGGTTTCCTTGTTTGAGCTCTCCTTGAAGTTCAACAAGGACTGGCTAAACTGTTTTAAAGTAAGAGACAGTAGGCTTTAATGGCTTGTCTGTCTAACCTGTCTCTGTGATAACTTTGGTAGTATTAATGAAAGATGAATATTGGGGGCTTGTGGTTTCTGTGTTGCTTCTTGGGGGCAGGAGGAGTTATTTTACATAGATAAACCTGGTAAATTAATGTCTGAGAATCAAACAGGATTTCTGAAATGCTAGCCTTTAGTTGCCTTTCCTTTGCGATTGAGGTGTTCTTTGGTATTGTAAGTCAAATAAGAAGATGGGAAATATGGCAGATTCCTCTTTGATGTAAATAAAAGCGGTCGGGTCTTTCTGTCCTGCTTCTGGTACTCGGAGCCTCAGCTCACGTGGAGGGTTGCAGAGCCTGGCCCACCCCTCGGCAGGTGAACAGCCAGGATTCCTGCTGCTGCTACTGTCTTTGTGCAGAAGACGACGAGCTCAAGCTGATGTTTTGTGAAAACTTGTAGGGCTGCTCTAATGCAGAAAGTACCAGAGCCAAGGGGTGGGCTGACCGCGGCCGCTGTGGGCTGGCGCCTGCCAGCGTGTGTCCTCGCTGGAGGCTGCCGAGGGGCAGGAGATGCGTCCTCCGCGTACGGTGCGGCGCTGAGGTTCTGAGGGTTGGTGTTCAGATAATGAGACAGTTAAAACCAAACACTTTCAATTAATACGTAGACCTATGTATTGACAGCCTCATAAACTGCTATCGAGGGTCTAAAAAAGCTGGGTTCTTGGGCTACTCGTACAGAAGTTTTCTTCTGGAGGTCCATCAAAGATTGCAGGTGGATGCTTAGGCTAATTCATCTCTTTGGTTACAAAAGTTACTCGGTTCTTTCATAAACCACGTCTGGGTTTCAGTAGTAAACTGGTCACTTCTTGTGGTTAGTTCTAATGCTTTTGATGAAGTACTGCTTTGTTGTGACCTTTCCTACTCTTTTATTTGTCCTTGTATTTAGGAAGAAATTGAAACGTGATGGAATTTCTGGAGATGTAGACAGATTTTTTTAGTAAAGAAGTGTTAAAATGAATAATTTTCTTTAGAGGTTGTTCTCCTTATGTAAAAAGATATTGCAAATAACATTTGGGGTCTCCATGAGTGAACCAAGCCTTTAAGTCTTTTTTTGGACCTCGTATGATGAAAGGCAGATAACTGAACAGTGCTATTATAAATTATATGAACTTTATATGCTTCAAGGAAGGTGTTCCACACGCTTTACTTTGACAAAGCTCCTGCTGACTTCCTGGGAAACCTTGGCTATGCAAAATGTGGCTTGCGATCCTAGACTAATATCCTCCACATAGTAAGCATCACTGAATGATGCCTTCTGAAATTGTATCGCTCTTTTGGGAGGCCTCACTGGTCACTGAATAGTGACCCTACTGCTCTTACGGCACGTTGCAAGCCAGACGCTTACAAATGGCATTTGAAAGACTGAGTCGATTTACCCCTGTGTCTTAAAGTGATTGCAGAATCTTTTCAAAGGTTTATCTTTATGATAGCATTGTAAATACAAAACCGAGAGTGAGAGAATTAGGAAAAAAAAGCCCCAAGTTAGAAAAAACGATTTATTAAGTAGTATCATATAAATAACTTGTTACAAAAATCAATTTGCAAAAAGGCAAATTCACTCTGTCTGTGAGAAATTGTTGTTCAAATTGGTTTCTCATTAAATCCTTAAATTTCTTTCCCCCCTGCCCCCCACCCCCCAAAAAGAAGCCAGTACAGTGAACAGGAAATATACGGGAGAAGAGTGCACGCTTGCCATCTGACCATAACAAATTGCCCATCCACGCTGCAGAAGAGAGAATCATTCCAGCATGGGTCCCTTTGCAACACAGGGAAGCTTCTAGGTGTAAATCTCTTGGGTGACAAAAATCTTACTGCCCGCGAATGTCCCTCTGTGCTGAGCAGTGACCGGATCCATCCGATGCTGAGGCTCCCTTGGCATAACCAGGGGATGACATCGCGAGAGACTGTGTGGCTGGGGCATGCCAGCAAGTAAATCTTCCCAGGCGGCGGCATCAGTTTCAATTTATGCTTGGAAGTATTTTTAATCAAAAAAAATCAATACCGAAAAGCATTTATTTTAAGGGTTTAAAAATCACAAATCGCAATAGGAGTTTGCCAGATTGATTTCGCTCAGTAACACAGTTAAGATGCACATAGCATTTATTATAAGGCCTTTCTTTTAAGTTTAATTTTTCAAAGCAATGAAAGTAATCACAGAATTAAAACAGTACAGTGATTCTGAAGTTTTTTCATGTGTCAAAATCCAGAACAATTTTGTGTTTGCAGTGTCGTTTCTTTGTTGTGTTCACCTGAATGCTTAATAATTCTATACATTTGTTTCTTTAATAAACACTAAAGTAATAGATCATAGAAAACTAAAAGCTTATAGAAAGTGTCTCCAGGTATATTTACATAAATAGTGCAGTCTCATAGGAAAGGTCAAAAGCCCATGGGAGTGGAAAGAATTTCTCTGTATGCTGGACTTAAGCTTTATTTGTTAAATTGACTTTGTGGAAGGAGAAATTTGAAGTTAGCAGCTCCTTTTTTTCTCTTTTTTTTTTTTTTTTTTTTCTTAAAGAAAGCAAAAGACACATAAAAAAATAAAATAAAAGCAGGTTCCGTAAGTAACTCTATGCATAATATGACAGCTTTGTGGCTTTTAAGTGCCACGGGACTTGCATATGAATGATTACCTCCCCCCCACCCCCCCATGCAATCCGCTTTCTGTTCTTCCTCCTGAAACTCCCAGTTCTCTGACTCTTGTACTCCCTGTAACTCCAGCCATGACTTTTGCATATCCACTGCTGAATTTAATGAACCGTTTGGGAAAGTGTTTAGCGTATGACAAACGCAGGTCTGAGCCGAAAAGTGTAATATTGCAAAGTGATGGGCAGGGTCAAGGTTGTTTCAGCTGTACCTAAATAAAACTACTGAGGGGAGAGACCGACATCAAAACATTGCATTGGCTGCTGTGGTTTTTGCCCTCCCTCTGGAGCAATGCGTGAGGCTGTAGACATTAAATATGCTTTTGTTCCTCTTCTTTAAGTACAGAAACAATCTCTAAGAAAACAAGTCTTTCTGAAGACTAAACTGAAAAAAACCCAAAACCTGTTGTAGCTTTGATATTTATTGGAGGCGGCTGCTGTTCACAGGTCTGGAGGGGTTAGAAGAAAACCCTGCCTTTCACAACTTAATGACTTAGTTCATACTCATTGGAAGCAGCGTAATGACTGTTAATTTGTCAGCTCTCATTTAACAAGGGAGCTCAGCCTACAGTGTTTAATTGAAACACAAATGGGCAGGGAATGGCAGCATCCAGTTGGGACAGTGGTCTTCTGAAACACTTCAATACTGCTTACAACCAAAGGAAATGTGGAGGGATTTAAAACAGATGGTGGCAGGAATAGGTAACACAGCGGTGTTCGCAGAGTTACCTGCCCAGAATCACTGTCCGTAATTCACCCTGCAGAAGGCCATCGAGATAGGTCTGCTGCAGAAATTTAACATGTTTTAATAATAATCATGACAAAGGGACTTTCTTTCCTAGAGAGCTGCATGGAATGGCCTGGATTTAATTTGCTTGGTCTGAAAAAGATGATGTCTGTCTCTCTATCCGTGCAAATCTCCCTCTGGCTGATGTCGGAAGCGTGAAGGTGTTAGAAGTGACTGTGCACCATTGGCCCTGCTCAACATGGATAAATCTGGTTTTGAAACATGGCCAGCTTCCAACGTGCATTATTCCCTTCTTTTTATTCATACTGTATGTGTGCAGACACACATGCCCAAAGCCATTTCTCCCTTCTCTACTTCTTTATGACCGTTCTGCTTTTTATGGTACTCCAGATACTCAGTTTGTTGGGTTTTGTGGGATTTTTTTGTTTTTGTGACAGAGAAATGGAAACGTTGTGCCTTGTAATGGAGACCGCTACTTCCAAGACTGGATTGTTTGAAGGTTGTCTCTCCCATTCACATTTAACAGCCAGGAAATACCTGTCCATAGAAGGAAGTAAGACCTGACAACTAACAAAATAAAAATATGACAGAAAAATATATCTGTTTCTTAGGACAACTTTAGAAAATACTGCTTTTGGTACAGGTGAAGTGTTGTACTCAGAATCTTTCCCAGCATTTTGGTTTTTTACCAGCGATAAGTAGAAAACACGGACAACTTGTTTTTCTCATGGTTAGACACAGCTCCGTCTATGTCGGGTGTGGGAACACATCCCAGTCATGCAGTACTGTTGGTAGAGCCCTGTGGAAACACCCAAATTCCCTCGTCTGGAGCTCACTGCATGTTTCTGCCTCAGCTCTCTTCCAAGTGCTTGTCTACACAGAGAGACGCCCTGGCACGACTGCATTGGAGGTACGTGCTGCCGTGTCTCCCCATACTGGTGCTGCTGCGAGATAGAATCAGTGTTAACCTGAAAGAATAATTTTTCTGGAGTAAAAAAAAATCATTTTTCTGGAATAAAACGGCTGTTTTGGGAGCTGGGATGAAACAGCTATACTAGAAACCTTATTCCATTTCAAGTGTAGAGATGTTATTGTTCTGCAGTAGCAAGGCTGGAAAAGTCTCCCATGTAAACATGCCCCTGTTTCATGTTAACTCCACTGAGTTCCTTGGTACCTTTTAATAGGTCCCCCGGTGTTAGATCAGATGTTTTTACAAATTAAAAGCCGACCGCGTTGCTCATCTCTCTACCTGGCTTAGCTAAACTTCATAATAATATTTCTTCTTCTCAAATATGTGTGGTTTTAAGAAAAGCAGGCTTAAAACAGCCTTGAAACCCACTTCATAGCCCATAGTCTAACACTTGTTTATCTATGAGTGACGATTCTAGCGTTGTTAAATACTCGGTTCTATCATCTAGCACGCCGGCATGCAACAAAGTGCAAAGAAATACTACTGCAAAGTTTTGTATTCACTGCAATATGGCACTTTCAATATTTAATATGCAGTACTGATTTTATAAATTGCACTTTGTGGTACTGCCAAGCAAGAAGAAAAGACAGAATTGAACTCTTCTTGCTGTGTGAGAGATGCTAAATCTGTCTAATTTGCAGGAAAAACTAGACCTTAAAACCTAGATGCATAAATAATAATTTGGATGCAAGTTTGCCTTGAATTTTCCTAGAAGAATCCATTTGCTATTCAGGCACCCTAATTGTGGTGACATAACATAATTTTATATATAATATATATACACAACAGGCACGAGTAGCCACTCTCTATTATTTACTGTGTCACTCAATGGACAAGATAAAACCAGTTTTCAATTAAAAGAAAAAAGAAAACCAAAAAAACCCCTTGCGCTTGGACTGCTACTAACAATCACTAAATCGGACAAAATCACTGTACAACCATAGGAAAGTAGTTACAAGGAGATCGGCGATCCTCCCATCTTCTTATTCCACCCCAAAGAGCAACTAATGCACGTTTACCTGCAGGGTGGCCCAGCCCTTTCGGGGTGCGAGGTCTGGCTTCGGTCAAGCGACGGTTGGTCCCTCTTCCCCGCGAGCAGCGAGCAGGGCTAAACACGCGTGCGGTCCCACAGCCGCCTCTGCCATCCCCTCCGCACGTGGATCTGCTTCCTCGGGGCCGGAGGAGGGGAAGGGGCAGCTCACTGGCTCGCTTTGGGCGTCCAGCTGGACTCCGGGGTTGAGGCGATTCGCTCGAGGCCACCCCACGCAGCAAAGGGTGAGACGTTAGGGAGCTGTTTGGAAGAGCGCCCGAGGGATATTCTGCCTCCACCGACTCTGAGGAGAGCAGCCCAAAGTGAGGGACCTGGGACGGGTGACGCTGAGCATCTGCTGCTCCTCCACGTGGCTGAAACCCAGGTGGTCCCTCCTGGGTGCCAGAGCCGGGCTTCAGGCAGTCTGCCTCCCGGTTGCTCCGATTTCAAGGAAGCTAGACTTTCAGAGGCTTTTATAGTCTTAAAGGACTGAGGTGCCCTCCGAAGGGCATAATAAGGGCCTAGACGTGCCATTGCCACCGTGACGGGAGCGACAGGCTCAGCCCCGCTAAGCGATGGAGTTGGGCACCTCGCTCTGCTGGACTGGAGCACTGGGAGAGGTCTCCACCAGGGAGACTGGGGGCTCAGGACCCTTGGAAACTCTGGGCCCCTCCACTCTGAAAACCCAGCTATCTATCATGCTGGGCCGTTAGCTGCCTTGCCCTAAACCTGTAAGTGTGCTCCCCACCGCAAACGAGTCCTTCCCAGTCCCAGCTGGGCACCACAGCGTGGCTGGCTCATCCTCTTCACTGTGAGCTGGGTCGCAAGACACGACATTACGTCATCGTGCTTGTAAAAGTCTAACGTTCGGGAACCTTACTGCTCTCTCTAACTCTCTAGGAGTGATGAATTCTAGGGATTAATTTTTCATCCCTTTTAATTTTCTGTTTATTAACTTTTTTTCCCTTTGCTCTTTATTTTTAGAGTAAATTGGAGCTGCTGTTTAGTTTTCAAACTGATTCACTTTAGATTCGGGGGAGGGGGAAAGTAGATGCATGCTTGTAATTCTGGTATTAAGTATTGTTTCAAAATTAAATAAATGAGATTAGTTAAGTAAGAGCTATACTAAAAAAAAAAAAGTTCCTTCTTTCCTTGGCACAGTGCCATGGGCTGTGTCCCTGCTTTGGGATACAGGGTGGCTTTTAGCTGCTGGAATTGGATATGTCCCCTGGCAGTGCCTTAGGGTTTTCTCCAGATAGCCTCTCCTGGCTGGCTGGATTTGAAGAGCAGCAACTGCATGTGTTTGACAATCCAACAGAAATACTTAGTGGTGCACAAGATATAAAGAAAATTGTTTTGGCCTGAGACTATGGCATCTTCCCCCACTCTACACCGGACAAAAATTACTTAGCTTGGCAAAGCAGATAAACACACACAGAGAGACTTGTGATTAAAATTTTGGTGAAGTCTTTAACAACCCTGGCCCAGTAATTTATTTTTAAAAATGAGTTATAGTTATAAACCCTACTTTTCAGGCCACTGGAATGACAATTGATTCTTGCTTACTTGTGCATTCAGGGCTTGAATCGGGGCGGGGGGAGAAAACAAACACCTGAAACAAGAGAATTTAGGTCCTCTGGCAGAATGCCAGCATTTTCCATCTCTAAAGCATTTTCCAAACGACTTGGATAATTCTTGCAACATCCTGATGAGGTAGGCATTACTTCCCCACTTTACAGATAGAGAAACTGGGCAGAGAGTCAGTCGGGAACTCACCCTGGGCATCCCGGCAGGGAAGGTCAGGACAAAAGAAGCATTTTCCTCCTTTGCGGTTGCTGCTTTTGCCCCAGTGGGTGGCAGTCTCCTTGAGGCTACTGCTCCCCTCCTGCACACGAGAACAGGCAGAAGTGGACGGCTGGGAAAAGCCTGACTCCCACCTCCCCAGTGCAGTGGCCGTCGCTGAACTGATGTGCAGGGGGAGGCCGACTGAAGAAGTACAAAGGAAAACACAGTTATGATCTGCTACTTCCTCCAAGTCATGATCTAATCTGGTGTTGGAGTAGATGGTTTTCCCCATATCACAAGGCAAGTCTGGGTTAGAACTGGGAAACCATCTAAGAACTGGATATTGGGGCTACTGACCACACACACATGCACGCACACGCATCTCTCCAGCAATGCTAGGTCAGAAGAATATATACATAGCAGTCAATGAACTATATATATATATGTATGTTAGTATGATTCAGTGCATTGGGGGCAAGAGTGAGTTCTAGTAAAACACTTAGGTTTAAATGACCGTTGGCCTTTCTACCCTCCTCATGAGTAAAATACATGTTTGATGTTTTTTCTCAGCTTACTCTACTTGTATAATAAACCTCCATTCCATCACCACTACTTTTGACTATAATACATAGGGTAAACTAGGGTACCTCATTACATTGGGATGTGCAATACACAATCGGCAGAGCAGTCGTCTGAGCTGAATAGTCCAAATACAAGTAAAAAGAGCAAGTGAGCTTAAACAGTAATATACTCCAATTTACAATATAAGCAGAACAAGTAAAAATATTGCTCCCCATCTGATCCTTTTTTTTCCCCTCCACTACTGCCGTGCCTGTAAGATTGGCTTGGTAAACTGGATGCACTAAAAAATAAGAATTTTGCCTCTTGGAAGCTCATAAAATGACGCTAGAAAAAGTTTTCTGATGGCTGAGCCACACAGACTGCAGTCATTAGACAATTTGAACGGGTAGAACAGAGAACCCCTTCACACAGCTGTGGAGAAATAGAAAGAAATAGCCACTTCACATATCTTAATGCTGTTTCTGAAAATGAGGAAGGGAAACAAAAAAGAAAAAAAAAAAAAGGCAACATATTAAGAGTCTTTGTCACTGTCCATTGCGCCATACATATCTGCCAGCTTTTTAAACCGAGGCCCCCAGTCACTGAGGTAATCGTAGTCCTGATCTCCGTCCGTAGTCACCGACTCCAAGGAGCTGAGGGACTCGGCCACAGAACCATTACCTTCGTACGCGTAGGTTGCTAACGAGTCATACGGGGGTGCCGTTGGGTCTGTATCGTTTTCCTTTAACCTTTGGTTAATGAAATCTCTGACATCCGTGTTATCTCGCGCTGTTGCAGTCCGCCGTGGCATAAAAAGTGTTTCGGGCACAATGTCTCTGCGTAATTTATTATCGTCTATGGCTTCGGGATTCCTCAGCGTGCCAATATCAAATGCCTGGGTGTCTTCCTCTCCACCACCTTCATCGTTATAGCTGACAATGTTGTCTCTGATGTCTTCTTTGGAAATAATCAAAGGCTCTTTTTTCCGCTGCCGTCTCAGTGCTGTAAACAGCACCACTGTAACTGGAAACAAAAATAACAGGGGAAGCGAAAGGGAAAGGTTAATCCCTAACTCCATTAAAACCCAAAAGAAATGCTGCACCTCTGCTCAAATTCGAAGTCTTAAAAGATGTTTTGCAAACCTGCAAATGTGCACATCAGGTTTTCAGGCTGTGCTTGCTCTGCCTGCGAGTACCTTGGGAGATGAAATGGCATGGATATGCACAAGGAGAAAGGAGACGTCAAGCTTGTAAGAAGCCAAGTGGAGCGTCTTTTTGTCAGTAGGCACATTTTCACCCAGAGTCATACAGCAATTTTGTTGCCTTGAGAACAGAACTAGCTGCATGAGAGTTGGGAAGGAAGAAATGCTTTCTCCAAAATAAGTAGCATCAGATGTTATTTACCTTGAACTCCTGGGACGAGATGCAACTTGTGCTATGGACAAGGCTAGTATCTACTGGGCTATGACAAAAGGTTAGCAAAGTCGTATTTCAAGATAAGTAAATCTATTCTCCTCTGCAAAAAAAGCTTGGAGTATGGAGTGGATTTTCAGCCAGCACAAGGTCCCAGTTTTATTAACTCCCCGGGCATGTTTTTACAATGTACGTCACCTTAAAAAAGTACAGGGTTTAAGCGTTAGACTGATGAGATATGGTAATGGTATTTTTTAATCTGACAAAAGCATGAGATTTCTCAAACAGATATTTTATGCCTTTTGTTCTAAAGTGTGTGTGTTTGTTTACATATATTTTTCATTTATTTGGAGGGCAGAAACTCTTTCCAAGGCCCTGATCCAAATTTAAATATTTTATAATGATCACCAGTACTGTTCGAGAAGTGAGCACAGAGGGTGGAAGGGGATATGTTCAATACTTTATTTCCTTTTGAAGCTAATTTCAGATTTCTTAGCTGGATTCTACCTTAAGATGGCAAATGGTTGACTATTTACAAATGAACAGCAGCAAGGAGCAGGGCTGTATTACTACCGTCTCTGTTGCTTTGGTAGTCTGAGGTCCACAGTGCCCAGTATTTCAGCTCTGCTGTGCAAACTCCAAGAAAAGACACATCTTACTGTCTTTATAGATCTTTCAAAGCAAAGCAAATCAGAAAATGCCTAAACTCATTGATATGAGATAATAAGGTGGATCAAAATTATCTTTCATGTCAACTGTGTTTCTAAAATGGTGTGTGAGCCAAAGCACAGTAACTGTTAAAGACTTTTTTTTTTTTTTTTGGCAGTCCCTTCCTCGTTTGTAACCCTTTTAAGGGCAATGCAATGGACTAAGGACATCCCCAAAAGAAAATTTTAGCCTACTGAAACTTGTCTTTCTTAAATTCCTTTGACAGACAAAAAGCGGGGGATTTTTTGTTTAAATGATGGGCTCCCCTGCAGGACTGCTTCTATAGGTGTGCTCAAGCATGTTGTGCAAGGGTCTCATACTCTTTCTCTCCATTGACTATGGAGGGATCCCAAGAAGAGAGGATAAAGTAGGAAAATGCTCTAATTCCTGCTATGTCTTTACAATAGGAATAATGTAAGTAAGGGAGAAATCTGTAATGTGAGTTGAAAGGAGATAAGTGAGGCGGTGAAACTGAAGGAATTAGGAAAGCTGGTTCAGATAGTGAAAGCATCAGGCTCTCACCCTAATGGTGAGGATTTACTTACAGTGTCACGTAATCTGAGTGATGATTCTTTGTGCTGCTATGCAAAAATGCAGTAAAAGAGAATTCTCTTCCTTAAGAACATAAAGCTGGGCCACTATATGGGAGGACTGAGGGAAGGTCTATCTGAGAGAACAGAGATAGCTGGAGAAAATTTTGGAGAACTTGAAAGACACAGTGTTGATTTTGAACGGGCTTCCAGAAGAGCAACTGGTAGAACAATCTTGAGAAAGCATAGGAATGATAGTTTTTACATTGAAGGGTTGCTGAAGTATCTCATTAACAAAAAAGGTGTTACACAGAACATGTAAGGATGAGACTTTGATAATTATGTCACATCTCTGATACTTGGATTTTCTTATTTTGTGCTGAACTTGCAAGCAAAAAAACCCATTAGAAGTTCTATGTTAAAGTACATCACCTTTATTTGCATGTCAGTGTTTAGCAGTATCTGAGGCCTCCTGATAAGCCGCTAGACTTACTCAAACTGCAAATAAACTTAGCAATTTACAGGCATTTTTTGTTGTTGCTAAACTTTAAGTTGTGGTTCAGGGCTGCCCAGAGTATTGTTTTTCACTCAGTAGTGGTTGCACATGCAAACCCTGCAACCAGCCTGAAAATAGAAATTTATATAGCTGAGTTAATTGAAAATCTGCTTATGGTGCATGGTGGCGTGAGCAGTAATTGACATAAAGTGCTGCTTAGCACACAGAATCAATTATTTTCGATTGACATAAAACAGGAAATCGTTTAATGTCAGATTGATATTAATGAGCACAGTTGTACTAACGAGTACAAGACTACCTGCAGCATTAGATTTCTTTTTCTGGTAAGGAGCTTGATACAAAGTGAGCTCAACCCTTAGAGGCAATGATACCATGTTTTGAAAAATGAATTTAATGGTAAATTAAGGGTAAGATTGTTATTGTGGGAATCTTTTCTGAAAATGGGATAGTACTTACTTGGGCAAGCCATGACTACATTGTTGAAGTCTGAGAATCACAACGTGGTCTTTGACTCATCACTGAAGAGGGAAATTTTGTTAATAGTAAAGATTGGGATGAATCCACAGTGGTGATGAGCATGTCCAAGGAAATTACGAGTATGGTAGAAAGAAGTGGAATCACTGAGGAAACATTTCCTCCCGTTTGACCCTACTGCTATAAAATTGGTCTGACTCCTGTCTTTCGTGGCCAGACACTAAAGGTGTCTCCCCGAGAGCTGCCCATGTTGTATTGTACAGTTCTCCCCAGATGAACAGACTATGGCTAGTGGCCGAGGGACCAATGGGCTCTGCTTGCTGTACAAGAGGGGTGGAACCTGAGTGACAGGGATGTGAGAGATGTTGCAAGCTGTCCTTATTTTTATATAAAACTAAATGTTGACCACCTGTAAGTGCTTTAGCCAGAGATCTGTACATCCTCCACGCTCAGGATCCAACCTCCTCATATTCACATGTGCCTGAAAGAGAGAACCCTGCAGCTTTTGAGAGAGTGCTTTAGTACCCAGACCATTTCAGCATCCTTTTCCAGCAGAATGGAAGCACCGAGACTTGCTTCTCCTCAGTTTAGACACAGGAAGTTAATTGTTTAAAACTAAGTTACCTGGCCTCCTTACGGTCAACAGAAAGAGACGGACACCTGCAGAAGGTGTTTAGTCTGGTCCACCCCAGATACCAATAAGGGGATGGCATGATGAATCCCCACTCTACAGGTGCCTGTCTCTTTCCATTGACCGGAGGGTGCAGCCCAGCTGTGTCCTCTTGCTTGGCCATTGCTAACTTTTAGATAACTAAGATCAGATAGGATGTGTTCTCTACACCATATCTGTAGCAGCCCTCAGAGGAAGAAACACAATAATATAAACGCAGGATAAGACAAGGATGTCTTTGCTTTGCTCTTGTCGTAGCCTTGGTATAATCACTTGTAGAAATGCAGAATAACCATGAAAGGAACAAAATGCTTCTGAGCTACTTACCAAGTAATATAATGATACAGAGAAGAATGGCAATAAGAGCCCCAGTGCTAAGACCAGTAGGATGAATCAAGGCTTCTGCATTACAGGACAACATCTTTCCTCGATGGTCACAAGCACATACTCGAATAGTCACCGTTTCAGTGCTGCTCTGGATAGGATAGTCATTGTCTGATATTACCACTGGCAAGAAGTAGGTACTCATTTCATGCCGGTTATATCTGGTTTTTCGGGTGAAAATCCCTGCTGTGTTGTCTGGAAACACAAAGCATGCATCAAATCTTCATCTGAAGACTGAAACAAGGATGAGATAATAAAGAAAAGTCTTCCTAGAAATTCACCTCTGTTGTCCTGTAGTGTAAAGTTTGAGCTGCTGGCTGCCTCGGGAGCTAAGGAGAATGAAAACTGATGTCCACTGTAAGAGTCATCTTTATCAACAGCACTTAATGTTTGTATCAGCTGAAACAACAAGAACAAAATTATCTTCAAATTCAGTGGACCTTATGCTTATTTATGTACTCTAGGATTGTAAAGCAATCTTATTGTATTAATTTTTTCTTTCTGCTTTAAGGCAGCTGCTGCTGCTATGGTGAGGTATAGAAAAGTGGTCTGTGTGCTGCTGATGCTGTTTAGGATCACCATGCTATTGTGTCCTGTGCCATCAGCCAGTAACATAATGAGTTTGAAAGTTGGCAGGAAAATCGTGTTGAATTCAAGAGCAGGCTTGGGTTGATGCCACTCCAAATGGGTAGGATACCTTTGTATGTGACAAGCAATAGAGATGAAAGGTAAGACAGTCCAAGCTGTACATTTATCTACCCAAATCTCATGTCACAGGAGTTGTTTGGCTGAACCTTCCAAATTATCTGCTACTTTGAACCATTTAGTAATAGGACCGGTAGAGTGAGAGTTATCTGGCAGAGAATAGTTATGTCACAGACAGGACCTGTAACAGTTATGGACCTGAAATTGTTTTTGAAGGAGACAGTGGAGGTGCCTGAATAAAGCAGAGAATCACAGAATAAAAATGAGTCAGGGATAACAAGGTGCAGTACAGAAAACAACAGTCTAAAACATACTGACACATTAGCTGAAAGAATACTAAGTGTAATCAGGTACTATGCAGCCACTGTTTAGTTTAATTTTGCAAAACTGACAGTTTGATGCAATGCAAAGTATACGTCTTGATGAGGTGATGCAAGAGTAACAGCAAAGCTCAATTAATTTGGACTATTTTCTTAGTACAAGCAGACAACACACCTGTTCTGCCTTTGCATTTTCACAGACGAAGGTCTCGTAAAACATGGCAAACTCTGGAGCATTGTCATTTACATCCAAAACCTTAATGAACACTGGGACACGGCTGCTTTGTTTTGGGTTGTCTGAAATAATAAAACCAGAAAGAATAGAGATTTTGTTTAGCCCAGCTACTGACTCAGTGCAGGAGAAGGAACAGACAGACTTAGGGGGTCATTGCCTTAATTCTTCTCACTCACAACACTCCACTTATATTCTGTTGATTTCTGGGGAATGTGTTACGGGGTGAATTCCACAAAATCGTGCTGTGTTATCACTACTCCGATTCTGTGTAAGCTAGACAGTTAAGATTGGGTAGGAATACAGGATTTACACATTCCTTTGAACACTCCAAGTATGATTATGAATGTATGCATGTATATATACAGTACTGGAATTAAATTTAATCTATTTATTAGCCTAACTGATACAGTTTGGTGGCAACAAAGTTTCTAGAACATAATCCCTTCCTTAACTCTGAAACAGAAAGACTGAAGAGTTTGAAGATCGGATTGAGTGTTTTTTTCCTCTCTACCCATTATAGATAATATACTGTCTCCTACAAACCTCATGGCAGAGTTCCTTAGGCTACCATGATTACCATTATATTATATAAATAGTAACTGAGGCTGTGATCACAGATATTTTCTAATCTGTTGTGAATTGATTTGGCTGATATTCTAGAGTTAACACTAAAATGTACCAGCTGAAGCATTCTGTAGAATCTGCAGACCCCCATATGTGAACATGGTTTTCTCCCTATAAGGACTGTACGGTGCCAAGAGATTGAATTTGACAAGGATATTCCTGAGCATAAAATACTGATGAAACTATTGTCATCTTTCTAGATAAAAATGAAAACATTTGGAAATGCACCACATTTTATAGATCCTTCCTTTTCCTGTTGCACTATTGGTCCTGTTGGACCATTCCTTTTCCTGTTGGGGGAAGACAGGCTTTAGTCATGAAGATACACAAAATAAATAAGAAAGAAAGGCAACAGGCATCAACCTTGTCTAGGAGCCATGAAAAGTGAAATAGGCAAGATTCAGAGGCAAAAAGTCACACCATAACAACCACTGACTCCTAAAAGGCACAAGATCTGCCCCCAAACTAATTTGTCATCACCAACCAAAAGGAAACCAAGAGACATTGCCAGGACGTGATCTGTGCTCCCTATCGCACGAAATATTATCTAGGCCAGGTCACGCAGACCGACCCACCTCAGTGCCTGGGAGTATGTGGGTGTGGGAACGTGAGAGAGTAAAATCTATGAGGGAATGTGTGTGATTGAAATTAGTTTCATTTAAAATAAATACCTTCCCCCTCCCCTTCATGAGGGCTCACACTGAGTTTTGCTACGTTAACTTCCTACCCATGTCAATATAATTTATTAATGCATTTTAATCTATGATACAAGTGGAAAAAAAAAGTGCAATAAAATATAGGTCTAAGACTCTGTATGCTTCTACAAGCATTCATTATACTAGCTTGTTGAGTTAGGCTTTAATAAAAGTCCTATTACTGTGTTTATCATACTTTTATAAATTTGAAAATGCCTTCTCCAAAATTGGCACTGTATATTTGTATTACAGAGTTCAGTCATTTGGACAAAATATTGTGCTTTAAAGCTCCGCAGCCCCATTGAAGTTAATATGATTCCATTAGGCATAAACCACTTTCTAATATGAACCATAGGGATAAATTCATTCAATGTCTAAAATAACAGTTTATGTATAATATAGACTATGCTGAATTCTATGCTAAAATACATCAATACAAATGTTGAACTTTTATAATAGGCAGAAATCAAAGGTACTCGTTTGAAGTCACAGGACTATTGGCAAGACTATTTTATAAGGGCATACCTTTCTAACAAATACATTCAAACATATTGGCAAATGTCTTTCTTCTCCTCTCAAGAATTACGATTGTTTTCTTTCCTGCTTTTTGAACCATGAACTACGTATTTTCATTTTACTTCTAGGTGCTTAAGATTCTCATGATGTAAAGTAATACTATAGTAAATAGAAGCTTCATAAAAACTCTATGGACGTCGGCCTTTTTTCTGATTTAATGGAAATGTAAGTCAAAATATACGTATGTGTCTTTGAGTCTTTTTTTTGTCATCTTTCAAATTATTTTTGCAAACTAATGGATGTAGGTTAATTTGTTTGCATTATACTTTAATT
Organism: Astur gentilis; assembly: GCF_929443795.1. NCBI lineage: Eukaryota > Metazoa > Chordata > Aves > Accipitriformes > Accipitridae > Astur > Astur gentilis. The sequence goes on along the minus strand of NC_064899.1, from coordinate 11,348,702 downwards.
ACCGCTGGGCTTCATCTCCAAAACCAGCTCCACAGACTCAACAAACTGCTTAAATTTACTCTTCTCTATAGCTGTGTGGTTTCTGTTTAGCCAGCTACCAAACTGTTGAAGTGTGTTTTTTTCTGAATACAGCCTCAAAGTCCTGCCAATATTTGATTTTACCCTTAAGTAATAAGTAAAGAATATTTAAAAATACTCTGGGAATTCTCTCTGGTAAATCAGCTGTAATTCTGCAGCCGTGAATCACTAGCCCTGTGTACTCAGTTTTATTGCCAGTTTGCCTTCTGACTATAGCAGATGTACTGACCTAGTGTTTCACTATTTGTCTGCAATATTCACAGAGTGATTCTCCAGGCTGCTGAGCAACTGCAGCTCATACTGGTGAAAAAGAAGAACATTAAAAAATGGAGCTATCTACGCTTACTGACAATTCTAGACAATTAAAGGCAAAACAACTTGCATATTTTCAATTTTTTTCTACTGTAAAATGAAATCAAGAACAGTCATCTCTGAAAGGTGTTTTTCTTTATGACTTTATAATTTTTTTAAAACTTTTTTTATATCAAAGGCAGCACCCATCCATCTAAACACACATCCTGCCTGTAACTTGACTGGATATTTCTTTTAGATTACTTCAGTGAAACATACCTAGAGTTTGATGTGATGGTATGTCACTGAGAGCAGTGATTAGCTGGGATTTAGTGGAATGGGACTTTAGCTAGCCTCGCTAGAAATTACTGGTTTCAGCTAGGAACATTAAGCAGTGGCGCTTTCCAGTCTAGTCTCTTGAGACAAAAATTAGTGAGATAGCCTGGATCAGACCAAGGCTTGTTTAAACAGTAGCTGCGTTTCAAACATGAAATTTTCCTTTGGAAGGCATCTACCCCAGTTATGCCAAATTTGGTCTAGGCTCAGTGAAGCAGAGCCTGGGAAGTAGCTTGTTGCAGCCTGGAAGGATTCAGACTAAAGAGGTATGGTAATTAAGACAGAAGCCTGTGTCAGACACAAAAGGTTTAGTTGAGAGGGTTTGGCCCACTAGAAGGTCTGTCCTTAGAGAAGGAGGCAAGAAACTAAAAGAGTATCTCTCATAGATGCTAAATTGGTTTTCAGACAGTATACAATTGTCTATACTGCATATTATTTCAGCTCTGCTGGGATCAATGCAAGTGTGCTTCCTAAATGCACTTGCTATTCTTTCCTTTTTAGGTGTTTATTTTTCCCCTCCTCCTCTACTCAGGAGCTCAGTCTACAGTGTACAACTCTTGACCCTAGATCACTCCTTCAAAGACTTAACAGAAACACAAACACCTGACTAACAGTCAGCCAGAAGTCAGTTTGGTATGCTGAAACCACATACCCAGCTTTAAAAGGTGGAAACTTTCCAGAGAGGGAGGAAACTGTTGAGACACATCATTCCTGTAGGCTCTAGCCCACTACTCTTTTGCATAACCCCATCTCCTTGCCTCAACAGCATTGTTTCATATCAGTTTTCAGTTTTAAAAAGACCTACAGAATAAAGAAATCTGGAGTCAAGTACTCCTTAGTTACACTCTTCTCACCATTCAGCAGCCAACTGAGCCATATACCCCTACACACAATGTAAGAAGGTAAAGCTTACATTGTCTCAGAAAATGTTCATAAAAAAAAGAAGCCATTTAGCCTCTGAGTTGCACAAAGACTTTGTGACAGTTATAGAACTGGTGTTCATATTAGATCTAGCTACCATTCTGCCACGCTTCGCTATCATAGGTACTGTGACTGCAAAACCAAATCGAATTGCGTTCCCTAATATTTAAGCATGTCACATGCTTGCAGTTAATGTCTTAAAATAAAGAGAATTATTTATTAAGGCCATCTACAATACACGTCCTTTTCTAGATCTTTGGCATTTCAGCTCCTAAAATCAACACGACTAGTATTATCACAAGATTAGTTCTTCTGAGCAATCCTAAACTAAGTGACAGTTTGATTTGTAACTATTGCTCACAATTTTGAAGGATGCGAAAGAGGTTAAAAATGGAAAACCTTAAAACTGTTTAAGATCTGGGCACCTAGCTCAGCCTAGCCACCTTAGTCTAACTTGAAAACATCCAGCCTGTGCTATATTCGGTCTGGATCAGACTGAATTCAGCCATGGAATGCAGTATGGCTTTAAATTATCTTGTCTGCTGCATGCCAATTTCACAATTCAACAATCATGTTCAAAATTAAAAATGGCTATTACTGATTAGAAAACACAGAATTGTTACTTTGCCTCCCTGCTCAGCTAAGTTATCTCTTCACAAACTGTAAACACAAAACGGCAGACCACCTCTTGCAGAGTTTCCGCTTCTTCATTGGTATCGAGTGGACTATCCATATAACCTGACATCTGTCCAGCCCTGCTTCCCACACGCTCAGCTAGAAGGCTAAATTCATTACATCAGGCACGGCAGTGGTATTTAAGTTTGACTTACTGATCTCTGCTGCTATTACTGTAATGTTGTGCCATAGCAGTGTTTCCCGGTCAAGGGGTTTTGAAGTGAATATCGAACCATTTCCTGAATTGATGTTGAATACTCTGTCCATATCAGTGTGTCGATCTACAGAGTACCTGCAAATACAGAGACAGGGGTTAGGCGAAAGCTTTCCTTTTAATTTCTCTGTTCTTAAACCATTTTCTAAGACTAGACATCAAACAGCTAGTAAATGGGGTTGCCTTTTGTTTTCAGTGCAGGCTTCAGAGTCTTTATATATTCACACAAAGAGCTAGTTCTGAGCTACTGGATAATGACACATTGGAGGTTTGATTTAGAAGGTGGAGCATTGTCACTGAATAAATGAATTACTGCAGAATTTACATACCTCTGAGAATCATCAAAGCTTTGTTTTTAGTGAGAAATGTGAAGTCTGTGTCCTGAAAGATATGAAGTTTATTTTAAGGCTGAGTTGGCTTTCCCTTTATAAAAGTCTCTTTTTATGGTTTGATAGCGCAACTATTCCAAATAATTTCTGATATAAAATTTGACAGCTGGGGTGCATTTCTGCCTTTCACTTCCTGGCATTTAAAAAGACTGTCCCGTCCCCCCCAACAAGTCAGCATGGAACAGAGACGCATTATTCCACGGTACATATCACATAAAGGTTTGCTGTAATTCATTAAAACTAACATGCTCAGCCCTGCTTGATGGTATCTAGATGTGAAAATGCATGCTAACAAGCTCTGGAGGAGCTCAGAGTCTAAATACAGATTCAAATTTTCAATCTGATCTTTTGCTTTTTTCTGCTGAACTGCATCCAACTTTAAAAGCAGAACTCTCCAGTTCGCGGGAGAGGGTGCGACCACCCTGATCCAAATGCTGTGACTTGGTTTCATCTCTCATGAAGAGCAAATTCTTGCATAAATTACAGAGGTTTTGATGGAAATATGTCTCTGATGTTGCTAAAGCAATTCTGCTCCTGTTCCAAGCCCGAACGTGTGCTGATGTAGAGTCCAGGACAGAGCCTTAGGAAGCCCCGTGTGCTCCCTTGGTCTCCTTGCAGCCCACGTCAATGGAGACAAGGCAGCTACTGCTGTCCCTTGTCTCCAGACAAGGATAAAGATACGGCTGAGCTGGTATGCAGTCAGAAGAAAACTGGGCCAGGAGAACGACTGGCAGAGTTTACTGGCACTACAGAACTGAGGGGAATGCAGAGGCTGAAGAAAAAGTTCCGTCCCGTGCTCTGCCCTAGGAGCAGCTGCGTGACGTGTCCCTTATTCTGCAGAGATTTCCCGGTGCCTGTGCAGTGTCTCTTATCTTCTGAGAAAGATCTTGCACGGATGAAGGAAGGAACAGAGGAGTCCAACTGAAACACGTGATTCTGACAAAGGTTGAAAATTAACTAACTTGCTAATTACCTTGTAACTGCATTTTTTTTCTTCTTTGCAAGTAAAAAAATGGCATATAATATCCACAGCAAATTAGACAGGTCTTATTCTAATGTAAGAATTTTAGCATAGCCTATGTTGCTAAATAAAACTATAGCAAGTATTAATTATTTGCACTAAATTGTTTTTCTTTTTCCACATTAAATTCCTATGGAAACAACCAAATGAGATTCAAAGGTACTCACACAAAAAGCTAACCTTTTTTGGTAGGACTTGCATAGGCACACCGTGCTAGTTTTTCAGGAGTTGATTTAGTTGTTATTTGCTGCTGTCACCTGACTAACAGTACCGTAGTTTCAGCCGCACAAAGTCAACTGCGGTGTCGCTAACCCAGTTCCTTTATACAGCTTTGTAACGTTACCATCAGCTTGAAAAGAGTGTGTGAGAAGGTAGGTAATAGGCAGCACTGACTGATGGGACAGCTCCAGCAAGCTGTGTTGTTTTGTCCAAATCTAAATAGTACATGTGAATTTGATGACTTAGCTGAAATGTTTGATGGAAACAAGTTTATACAAACCAGTCTGACTTTCTTCTATTTTGACAAAGTAAGTATTTGATATGGTAAACATTTCATTTTAACTTTCAGTCATTCAGGCTTTTATATGATATTATGTTGGTATTTCGTGAATTCAATTATTTTTCAGATATTCTGTAGCTCATTTCCATATCTTTCAGCTGAAATACTTTGGTATTTCCATTTTGCAGTAAACCTAGATTTTGCATTCCTATTTGAAAGGAAATATCAGGATTTTCCATAGATTAGCTGTTCCAGCCAACTGTAATAGTGTGTTTCAGGCTTTTATTCAGCAAGGTATTTAGGTAAGCAACTAGCTTTAGGCATGTGTTGTCCCTTCATTTGTTTTGTTTTTTCAATTATGCTTTCACTCATGCTTCATATTATGAATAGACTTAAAATATCTTAATGCATTAGCACATTTTAATGCCTTGGCATATTGTAATCTCAATCTTTACTTTTTAAAATTTCCCCAATTCAATCTGTGGTACAGTATCTGGAAGAAATGGAAAAAAAAAAATAAAAAAATGTTCTGGACTTTTTCTGAGGTCACCAGAGCTGTAACATTGAGGACCTCTTCTTCGACATATGAAGAACTGTAAAATATAAGGCCTTGTAAAACTGTATGTATATTCAGTCATTTGTACAGTGGAGAGTTAAACTCACAAAAAAAAAACCCAAAACCAACCAAAACCAAACAAAAACACCCTCAGAGAACAACTTCTTAATGAAAGGTTAATTTTATTTCTTCATATCCAAAAGAAAATACATACAAGGTCAATGCAGTTAAAGTATATTCTAATTATACCATTAACCCTGGTCTAGAATGATGATTTTAATAAGCTAGACTGTCACTTCTCTTTCTCAGTTTGTATAATCCAGTCTCTTTTGATCAAGGACTGTTAATTATGTTGAATTGGTGGTGATTCTGACTTATGGATCATAACCCAGTAAGAATTAAGCAGACAACATCAAACTCATTTTTACATTTATTTAATGAAATTACTGGTGTGTATTAGTCAGATTTCAGGACTTCATCCCTTTCAAATCTTGAGGAATTGACAAGCTAGGAAGTTAAAAGGTAGCTATGTAGATTCCAGTCTCTCCTTGTATATAACAGGAAGAAGGGGAGGGTGAAAGAGAGAATCTAACACATGCAAATATGTTGTCAGTAAAATACACAAACAAAATTAAGCCTTACATTTGTTTGCAGATCATTTTCATCTGGGATACTTTAGTAAATCAAATCACAGCAGGGAGACAGTTCCAGTGACTGATGAACTTCATTATGCCTCTGAGGAGTTACTATAGCAAAAAAACTCAACTAGCAATTTAAAAAGATCTGATGTACAATACAGCAGTGCCAGTTGCAGCATTATTTTTTTCAGTATGCAGCGGTTCATAATATTTCTGTTTAGATCAAACACAAGCAGAATGCAAAACTTTTTTTTTATAACACAGCTGGACAGTGGAGTGTTAATCAGAAGTGCAGTAATGTCGCTACGCACGGATGCATATTCAAATATAGCCAAACATCTACTGATGTAATTTTTTATTTTCTTAATGTCATGTCACAGCAAAGCTTATTTATAAGGGCTGGACTGGTGAAATGCTCTACCAATACACAGGTCATGAATGATTATGAAGTCTTACAACTAGGGCAGGTATCCACTTCATATTTTGCTATTGCTTCATTGTCTTCTGATGTTCAGCAGCTTGCTGCCTAATGTAACCGCAAGTCAGGAAGATTTGTGGGTCAGGAAGGGATGTGTGTGTGAATTTTTCATAATGCATTTTCATAATGATATTGTGAAGGTTTCCTTTAATGGAAGATCAAAGGGGCTTTCATCTAACAGAGTTAGGGCTCAGTTTGTTTAAAAAGAGAAATCTCCCCTCAAGTAGAGGAGAAAATGGAAGGTTTTCATTGTAATATCAAGTGTCTAAAGATTTTATTTTTAACCGTCAAGAAAAATTGACAAGCAAGTGACAAGTCATATATATACAGTCTAATTGCATCTTCCCTGAAGCTGAGAGTGAAAATCTGATTTAGCATCTCTATTGCATGATGGAAAAAAAATAAAATCACCCTGTCAAAAAGATGCAGACTCAACCCATGCCCCTAAATTCTAGGAGATACCCAAGACATTAGCACCACAGAATTACATTTATTGCAAGCTAACCTCTCTCAGGCTACTCTTCTCTGCTGATTTCTTTCCCCTCTTACTGATTTTCATGTTTCTTCTCGCTGTGTTTATTTCTATTACTCTAACCTCTTCCTCATTTTTCTTTGTCTTCTCCTTTCACCTTGATTGTTGCATGCTATTAGAGTATAAAGGAGACAAGTTTTCTGCTGCACTGCATCAATTTTGACACCTCTGCTAAATTTTGCTCAATAATTATCTGATACTTTAATATGCAAAGTACCTATACTGTATTAAAGAACTGCCCTTTGAAAGATAGGTAAATTTTAGCACACACATTCAATTAACAGAAAAAAGCCAGTAGGCAGTACTCAACAATGAACAGCATAATCCCTATCCGCTGTAAATCACTTGTAATTAGGAGCTGCCGCTGGTGCGAAATGCAAATGGTTGTAGTTATCACCACAGGAAAGCAGAGGGAAGCAGGGAAGTACTCCCCTCACTCTCCAGTGCCATTAGACAGAAACAAGCAGGTTCATATGAAGACTGCAAGGGGCCTGGGTGTCACCCCAACCAATTTTTCATCTTCATGCTAGCGTCCCCATGAAGATATGCTATAGAATGTATTCATGTTCTCCCTGGGCTTCACCAAAGTCAGCAAAACATTAAGTGGTTCTTTAAGTTATGATGCTCTGCTAGTTCAGAACTCAATCTAATTGTTGCGTGTCGTGATATAAATGAAAGAAATCCTTAATTAAAATTAGAAGGCTTAGTCTTGAACAAGAATTCACATGCAGGGCATTGCATGTCAACTGAAGACAGAGCAAGTTTCTGCCAGAAACATTTTAGATTCAGTTTCTTCATCTAGGAAATTAAGATGATAATATTTACCCCTCCCACAAGATGGGCTGAGAGCTTAAAATTTACTCATGCCTCATAAACATTGTAAGATATCTTGATGAAAGATAGTTGTTAGCAGAAGTGCAAAGTATTGGTGGATTGGATTTTTATTAAACCTGCTTTGTTCTATTTTGATCTTAAGACTACTATTGCATTTCCAAGGTGCCCAACCCAGAGACATGCTGAAAATTGACCTGGATTTAATATTCCTGTATTTTTCATTTCCTCCTCTTACTGCCTTGTCAGTAGCAATGAACTTTAATTAAAGCAAACAACTCTTCAAAAGTTCTTTTATACTCTATCCAATATGACTTAAGTACTCCAGTATGTTTTCAAATGTACTGAAACAATATACCTGCTAATTAACAAAAAATGAAAGCTTAGCTTTAGCTTCTCCAACCTTAACGTTTCCTCCACTTCCTCTAAGACTAGTTTATTGATTCATGGCAAGTGTAATTTATGAAGTCCATGAGACTGATTTCTTATCTCATTAACCTTACACTGATACAAGTGAGATCAGAGTCTGTGTGTGCACGAGCTGCTTTTAAGGCATTCCTACTTGCAGTTTAGAGAAGGTAAAAGTGACCTGTTAAGTAGGTCTGGAGGGATGGGAGAACAAAGGGCTGCTCAGTCAGCCCCCTGTCATATAGCCAAGAGGATGCACCGCACTGCACTGGAAAATCTTAAAGGTGGAAGGAGAACACTAACATCTTCTTAGTGCTCTCTTTGCAGTAAATTCTTCCATGGTAGAAGTAACCACAAACATTAGTTACTGAAGAGGATAGGATATAATTCAAGATGCAAGGGCCATGCAAACACAATCACACATACCTAGATATGCTCAAGTGTGAGAGATCATTTACCATCTACAAGACTCCATATTTAAGCACACCTGAACAATTTCATTGTCACAAGTGGGTTTTTTGTGTGCTAACACGAAAAAAAATCAAAATTAGAGCTGTAAAAAATTCACACACAACCTGAAATAGTCTATGCTTACTTGACAGGGTTCTTGGCAGCATCTGGATCCTGAGCAGTTACTGTTCCTATCACACTGTTTATTGGAACATCTTCTTTCACTTCCATTATGTATGCTGGTCTGCTGAACACAGGGGGTTCATCTACATCCTCCACCTGAATTCTGACTGTAGCTGAGTCCTTGAATGGGCCCAGGTAGAGGAATCGAGGGTCCACGTGAGTATTGGTAGCTTCCACTTTCAGAATATACAGGTTTTTATTTTCAAAATCCAATGCCTGGGAAGAGAAAAAAAACAGTTTGAGAGGTCTGTGGGGATTGCTGTGGCTTGCAGCCAGATGAGCCAAATGAATGGGGGGATGTCATGGAAAGGCCTGTGCTAGGTAACAGGTGGCTGAACTGGACTTAAAATGCCAGCAAAATGGACAAAGACAGGACTCTGCACCACTGGTGATACGGTATAGAAAAAACACTTTTTCAGGGAAATCTATGCCTGGAACTCCTAAACATCAATTAATCTTTCCTTCTCCAATAGTCTTAACTCCTCATGCCTTTTATTCTGTCATTTTTGGCATTTTGATCTTTTCTTATCTACTTCTTGCCCCTAAGCACCACACAGTAAAGGGGGGAAGATTTTCTAGGAGCTGCTTGTTTAAATATTGGCATTCCATCACTGAAATGAAACACTGTGACATCTAGTGCCTGGACATCCAGGACCACCCATCAAGGAAAACATTATCTTATGGTAGGCTATGACTATATCACGCTCTTTTAAAAGTATGAAGAAGCAGCATTTAGTGACTTCTTGTTACAGTACTTAGAGAAATGTGGGGAGAGAGTAGTCACCCCATTTTTCCATTATGTTGTAGAAGATTCACAGCTTCTGTCAGCAACAGACAGAAATGCAAACAGAGTTAGACTGATATCATAATCAGCCCCTGGCAGGCATCTCCTAAAAAACAAGTAATGACAGGTGTCGTACCGATATCAACAAGCAAGTGCATGTTCGGAAAATCTACACAATGTCTATCTAGTGGTGACTGAACTTGAACTGATGGAGGATGATATCTGTAACCTTATCAAGCTTGCCTGATAACCCACTGTAAACAATATTTCTCAAACCTTTTCTGACAGCCAATGTGCAACCTAGTAGATGATGTCCATTGTGATCCAGCAAGGCACCATGAGTTTTTTTCTAAAGCAAAAGCACGCTGATGGATTTATTAATTAGTTTTACAAAATGTGATTCAAAAGAAATTTGTCTATCTACTTTAATGCTTTACAGCTATACAATTCAACACCTTCTGATAGTGCAAAACAGGCAATGTCATACTCATTATTTCTGTGGTCTTAACACAGCACCTTCTAGTAACTGGGCAAATCCTGTAAGCATCACAGGGAGAAAATCACAGCTGGATGGTGGTGACTCCTTGAGTTATTCTGCAGATATGTTCAGACTGTAGAATATTTTTTCTCAGCTCTATCCCACTCCCTAGGTTATTTACTCTCTCAGGTCCTTCAAAGTATGTGCATTGGTTTAGTAAAGGAGGGTATAAGAGGAAGGATTCCAATTGCTTGTATAAAAGAAATAGGTACATTACATAGGTAATGTAGAGATTCCTAACAGATAGCATTCAAATTAATAAACAACACACGTTGCACTAAAAATGGAAGACAAATATGTGCTAGATAAAGTATTGAGTGGTAATTCAGAGGCCGGGATTAAGTGTGTTGTGTACCTTTTTCACAGTTATAATTCCTTCCTGTGTGTCCTTGTCTGTGGTAATTCCAAACATGTCATATCCATCCCCCTCAGTGATGCTGTATTCAATCTCTGCATTTTCATCCACGTCAGCATCATTAGCTTTTATCCTGCCAACTGGTGAATCAGGTGGCGTAGACTCAGGCGCTCTGAACTGGTATGTGCCTACAGCAGACAGAGAAGGAAATTTTGTCAATCGGTCTCATGGTACTTTGGACACCAGCTCTCATCCCGCTGTCCAGGCTGGGCACGCACAGATGAGTTAGCAAGTCGCTATGTCTTCAGGCCTTCTAGGGCAACAGCCTTCAGCTTCTGCCTTACTTTCATGTGGATAAAAGTAAATAATTTTTGTATCTATTTTCTAGCATGAAGGATGGACTTTTTTTTCTTTTCCCTACATACGTGTATCTTTAGCAACATATGTCCCCTTCTAGACATTACCAGGGTGTCTATTGGCCATATCAAAATTGTATATGAAAAATGTCTTGAGGCCAAAAGAGGAATATTAAGAACTTCCAGAGGCCAATGCAGCTTAGTAACACTAAAGCCAAGTGCAGCGCAAATGCCTATTAATAAGGCGCTACATTGAATTCTTCTCTAAAAAACCTCTACTTGGGGAATGTTGGCATTATGAAGCTGTATCTTTGGCTTTTATATTGAAGACGCTTATGTCCAGAGATGTATAATTAACTCATTGGAGGCAGAGTGCTATATTTTCTCTTAAGTTGCTCTAATTTAAATGGAAACGCTTTGCCCACAGCTAAGAACAGACTTTGAACTTAAATGACAAGTTGCTTCCAATAACTTTCCCAGTGACTTAACCGCCAAAGCTTGCTGATTTGTCTGATAGTATCTGCAATTATTTTCTCTAACAGCTGCTCTTGACTTTGACACACACTGACACTGTGATACACACACACAGAGCAGTGATTAGACAAAGCAAAAAAGAAAAAGAGAGAATGAAGGAAGAAAAAGAAAGAAAGAGAGAAGGAAGGAAAGAGAGGGAAAGAGAAGTAGATGAAAGCTGATCTACTTTGAATCATTTATGGCCATGAATGGTCATTAATAGAAATTACTTTCTGGCTCAACCGATTGCCTTAAATATCACACAGATACCTACCAAATGATCTGAGACAGGGGAAGGAAAATAGGCAGCAATGTCTAGTATATTTATGTATGTGCTTTTGTTTCTGTATGCAAAGAATATAGGAAAATCCATTGAGGCATGGCACCCATGCTTCCTGGGTGTAAGTATTCATTTTGATAGAATTGCTCTTGGGATCATTTTATGTACTGAAATAAATGTTTCAAAACTCAGATATGTTAGATTAGAACAGATATCTTAAAACTCAGTCAACCACAAGGTCTAATAGAAATAATATTGATCAAGAACTATAGATTACATCAAAGCTATTTAATGGGTAGGAAAAATAGTGTTTCTGTACATTAATTCACCTCTCAGACTATCTACTGCAACTGCAGTAAAAATACTAAAGATATGATTCCCAGTTATTGCAATTAACCTTAGCATAATGCTATTGCTTGCTTCTGTGTTCTTTTTTTCTTTCTTAAAGGAAGTCTGATACTCAGTAAGTGCACAACAGCAGAAACAATATCTCAGGTGGAAAAAAAAACCCCAAACCAACCAATTTTTGTCCATTTTAATGTAAAGACATAGAATGTAAATGTTCCATACTCTGGGGGAAGCGAGGCGGATTGTCGTTTACATCAGTCAATGTGATGTTCACAGTGGTGGTTCCTGATAATCCGCCCATCTGGCCGCCCATGTCCTTAGCCTGGATGACCACTTGGTATTGCTCCCTGTTTTCACGGTCCATGTTTAGCAAAGCAGTTTTAATAATGCCTGAAAACATGAAAATTAAAGAGTGGGGAATTCACAAGTAAGGTACTGACTTTGATGGAAATTCTTATTAAAAATAACCCCACAGCCCAAAGAACAAAACAATCGCTGTGCAATAAGTAAACTTTGCCCAATACAAATATTTACTGTTATGAGATGGCACATTAAATTACAGACTTGTCATATCATATCTCAGGCTGCTGCCTATGTGACAGACACAGTATTAGTGGCGTCCCCAGAAAGATGTTCTTTCTACCTATTTGTGAGCAGTGTTATTTTACATAACTATTTACCCCCTTGCAGTTCCATGCTAAAATCTCTCACTGAACTGGAAAAAGGGTCTTTGTTCATTATAATGTGCTCCATCTTTTCTCTCCTGTTCTGTCAATATTTTTATTTTGACAGACATGGTTAAAAAAACCCAACAGTTAACTTCAGTGAGACATCATTAAAGAGGCAGTACAACAACATTAAATGGGAGAAGAGAAATTAATTAAGAAAATTATGAGCATCCAAGCATGCCCAAGTATATATATTTCTATTTATACATTGATTTAAATGATTTTGCCAGTCACTTCCTTCTTCAAAGGCACTAATATCAGTTATGAGGCCAACTCCTATTGAAATTCAATCATTCAGATTTACCATGAAGTAAAATGTTTGCATTCTCACTGGGTCTTTTAAGGCTAAGAACTGACTCCTTTGTAGGCAAAAGGGGTGAAATTCAAGTACTGAAATCCATGGCAAAATTCACAGCAGCTTCGACAAACACTTATTTCAGTCTAGGAGTTTTGCAATTGATTTCCATGGCAGGAAGATCAAACCTGTGGTTTACCTTGCTTCCCCTCTGCACCCCACACAACCCTCTTGCTAAAAGATTATTACTGGTGAACTCCCAGCTACATTATCCTTATTATAACTCTAGATAGAAGTGCACATAGTGTACTGTCCAAGTCAGAACTGAGTGCATCAGTGCAAAAATCCTTGCTTGTATTATCTAATACCTTATGCTTGAAGGGAAGCTCCCTTTGATCTCGGCTCTCACTTTTCAGAATTAAGTACATTTTTTCACCTCAGGTTCTTCTTTGAGACATCTAATCTCTCCCTCCTTTCCCCTGCCTGAGTTTCTAAGATTTATTTAAGAAACAATGCTAAAACCTGACTAATTGGCTGGGATAATCCATTCCTTCCTGTAAGGAAGCTGAGGAGAACCGATTTTTCTGGTTTACAGCAACCTATCACAGTGAATGTTCCTATTTAAGGAGTTTCTTGAGATCCTTTGTTTCTTGTTAGAGAATTTTGTTATAGATCTTGGGAAGAGACTATCTATGTAGTCAGATAGTCAATGGTACAGCAGATTCAGTCAGCCAGAGTTCTATGTTTTACATGCACAGGTTCCAAAGCTGTCTGTTACTCAGACCATAAAAAATTCCAGTCACTGTATATAATTTAAATGCCTTCCAAAAACAGAACTCAGAAGTTTGGAATTCTATTTGTGATCTTCCAGTGTAGCGCAACAGCCAATTTTACCTCTTCTATCATTATTCTTAATTAAGATTTCTTTCATAAAATTAGCATTAAAGTGATATGTTGCAGATGTACAGAAATTATAATTACTTTAAACAAGTTTTGAAGAAGCAGAAGGAGGAAAAAAACCACCACCCGAACAAACCCTCAGTCTTAATTTAGCTGTTATGAAGATCTATGAGGATTAAGCACTTTTTTCCACACCCACCTGTTTCTTATTTTCATCTAAAAGCCAACCTATTTGGTTTAATTTAAGCATCCACGGCAGTCTCTGTACCCACTGCTTGTTAAAAATGATTGAAAACTGGTTCACATCCAGTATTAATTGTATTTATTAGACTTCGCTGGTAAGATTAAAATAATGTAGGTGTCATGTTTACAGATGTATCGCCCTATTAAGTTTGTCAGATTTTGCACTGAAGAAGATGTAATCTCTTTGAAGTTTTTGTCTAATATATCCTAGCTTGGCTTAGCATGTCATTTTGAATTACAGACATTGTCATAGAATGACAGATAAGGTCCCCTGACCTGTCTCAGATTCGACGGAGAAATATGGTTGTCCCTGGAGAATACTGTAGACAACTTTAGCACTGTTCCCATATGTAGGATCATCTGCATCAGTTGCGGTGACTTGCACAACAAAGGTACCTGCAATGATAAATTAAAGAAAATAAAAATCCACAGGTTTTTTTCATGGCCAAGACAGTTTATGATGTAGAAAAAGCAGAGTTAATGTTCAGTTCAAACTTGTGGGAAGAAGTTAGAGATATTCTTATTTTGTAGACGTTTCTCTGTTCATGAAGGACAAAGATACAAAACCAAAGTAACAGTTGGGTTATTCTCAGTTCATTAAAATACACAGTTACTGATTGGATATGTAGAACCTTCATCATATTTCTTATGAAGAAACCAGAAGCGCACCCTTCTGCAGAGATTGAAGGCATTCAGAGTTTGAATCTAGGTCAAGAATATACTTTTGCAAATTTACTCATGCTCGTAAGGTGTTTGACATAGGATTGTAAATGTGTTTTTTTCACGTGTCTTCTAGAGAAAGAAATGGTGTTGAATCATAGGCAAAGTGTTAACTAACATAAAAAATTAGCTTACGTTTTGGCATTTAAACCAGATTTGTGAATAAAGTATTCACTTCACATATTAAAATGTGAATATTAGGTTCTCTCTTCACCAGATGAGGTTTCATCCATGTGAGAAGTCCCATGAATGAGAGGAGAGAGTATGCCCCAAAGTCTTTATTTTCATATTGCTTGAGCTTTATTTTAATCTCATTCTTGATTATGATTAATTAATGCTCCTCTCCCTGGATACTATTTCGGATTAGAAATGTGCTTCTTGCAGTTCAACCATCCATCGCTCTCTGACAAAGAAATCCAAATGACCTCCGTAAGAATCAGAGCAAAGAATCAAAACCTGTCAGCTTCTCTGGAAAAGATCCAATCTTAAAATCATATTTCAAGCAAGTTATTTTATTCTCTTTTATTGATTGATTCTTACAGCTTGATACATTTTAAATCAATAGATAGATTTCAATGGACTTCAGTAGACTTAGGAGCTCTTTTCTTTTGCATGAAAAGAGCAACAAAGGTCATAGGAAGTTAATGGCATATCTCGGAATCAGTGATGAGTTGACTCGGGTGACGGTTTTCGCTCCTAAAGTGTGTACAACCACTTCTGCACCTGCCCTTTTCCATTTTTTTTTACCTTCCTGAACTAAAGAAGTGTTGCTGAACAGATCTAGGGGTGGTGTGGACATGCTTAGGTGACCAGGGATTACCATATTGTTATACTGCTACTAAATCATGTTAACAAAGCGTATTAAACTCTTTACAAGTCTCATGTAACACAGGTTAGCTCAGCTCACTTTCACTGTCAACTAAAATAGATTGTATTCACTTGCATTTTTGGGGGTACAACAGAAGGAGTGGGTTTCACTCAGCTGGCACCTCTGATTCCAGCAGACTGTTGTCACTATCTTCCTGGAGTTAGACTGTGGGTTTTTTTAAAAGGCTGAGGTGCTTTTACTCCAGACTCAAACAGCGGATGCCTGTTTTCAGTGCCTGTAAACTTTGGGCCCTTCATTAGCTCCACAGAAAGACCCCAGACCAGACACTGCAATCAATTATAGTTAGCACCTACCAACATCTGACATTTCGGGAATGCTGGCATTGTAAACGTCCTTTGTAAACATTGGCTCATTGTCATTGATATCATGGATCTTAATGATGAACTCAGATTCTGGTTCCACTGGTCTTCCAGTCCTTCTGTTTATAGCCTGGGCACGGAGTATGTATACAGGCTTTTCTTCTCTGTCTAGTCTCTTTGTGGCCTGGATGTCACCAGTGTTTTCATTGATAATGAAGAGGTCTCCTGCTCCATCTCCAGAAAGGATGTACTTAAGTGATCCATCTCCTTTATCCTGGTCTGAATGCAGCTGGTGGTGAAATGGGAATAAAAGAAAGAAAGGAAAATAAATAATTGGGACACAATTCTAGATACTTTAACTGATACCTTGATACATGCTTTACTATTATTAATACCCAGCCAAAAGGCTGTACACTGCTTTTGGGAAATGAGATGTTACCACAGCAGAAGCAGTGAATTGATAGAGTTGTGTCTTGATGTCGGAATTGAAATGGTCTGCAGTAATATAAGAAATTGCCGGAGGGAAATCATGAACGGAAGCTGCAGATCACTTTCCCAAGCTAAGCATACATCAATCAGGTCTAAATGCTAGTGGCTTGGGTGGAATCCTAGGAATATGTAGGACAGTGAGATCCTACAGTGGAAAAACATTGGATTTGGGAACTGCAGTAAGCAAAGAATTAAAAAGTGGCCAGGCCAGCCACTTAAGTTTATATTCTGGGGTGCTCTGCTCTTAGGCCCCACAGACATTATGTAATATACCACACAGTGCACAACATAACAACATACTAAATACATATGTGAATAGTAGATAAATGCATGCATTCACAGATGTGGTAAACTAAGAGCAGAATCAGGCAGGCATACTAGACTATTAGAGCACTGGCAGTGAAGAGATCGGCTGCCTTATCCAAAGGGACCTGGACAAAGCTGAAACTTGGTGGGGGCAGGGGAAATAAGAGAATGATGGTAATTAGCATACAAAGCATGAGCTGCCCAAATCATCATCTTTTTTTTCCCAGGAGATTTCCACGTCTTTTGAAAAGCTGCTTAGCACACATGCCAGGTATGACCGATTAAATCATACTCTCATGGCTGTTCCTTTGATAAAGGCTTATTTATCCCCCTGGCCTTAAAATCAAAGCTAATCAACTACAATTTGTTTTGTTGTTACATTAGAGAAAATAGAAAATAAAAAAATGAATCATTAAAATTATTTCTAAAGTAGGGGCATAGGTGGTGAATTTCATGTGGAAAAAAAAATCTATTAGGTAGCAGATTCCTGGAAATTGTTGGTCTCATAGAAAAGACATGTTTATGAGTCAGGAGCACTGGACTTTCTCAACCAGTTCTTTGCTTCTCTTTTCCTGCATACAAGTTAGAAAAAAACCACCTAGTTGACTATGTGGCAAAGTACTTAGCATTGTTGGATGGCATGCTTTGTAGAAAAGAAAGATTTCTGGGTTGAAAGAACATAGAAAATTTTCACATAGACTTTACCAATGCCTGGCTATGCCCCTACCATGCTGGAAGGGCAGCCTCCAGCATGACCATATGGTCAATGTTTTAGGTTTCCTCCAACTTTCTGCCCAGATCAGTGCTGTGCTGGCAGCCTATTGACTATCCACTTGGTGGCACAGTGCTCCACAGCTTGCGCTTATGCCTATGGTCCCTACAGAAAGCATATTCCATGCACTAAGTCTGCCTTTAAGGGCAAAACTCTTTGTCACCACACATACAAAAAGTGTCCAATAACACAGAATATCAGAACTGTTGCACAGTTAATCGTTAGCAGACGTGCTGAGGCACTCTTCTTAAGTTTCTCCTTCAGGGAGAAAATGGGCATTCCATGTAATTTTGCACAGAGCTGTTCCTTTTGATAATAGGAGTACTCTCCTGGTTTCAGCTGGGATAGAGTTAATTGTCTTCCTAGTAGCTGGTACAGTGCTATGTTTTTTGAGCAAGGTATGAGAAGAACGTTGATAACACCCTGATGTTTTCAGTTGTTGCTAAGTAGCGTTTAGTCTAAAGCCAAGGATTTTTCAGCTTCTGATGCCCAGCCAGCAAGAAGGCTGGAGGGGCACCAGAAGCTGGGAGGGGACACAGCCAGGGCAGCTGACCCAAACTGGCCAAAGGGGTATTCCAGACCATGTAATGTCACATCTAGTATAGGAACTGGGGGGAGTGGGGGTGAAGGGATCACCACTCGGGGACTAACTGGGCGTTGATTGGCAGGTGGTGAGCAATTGCACTGTGCATCACTCGAATATTCCAGTCCTTTTATTATTACTGTTGTCATTTTATTAGTGTTATCATTATCATTACTAGTTTCTTCTTTTCTGTTCTATTAAACCGTTCTTATCTCAACCCACGAGTTTTACTTCTTTTCCCGATTCTCTCCTCCATCCCACTGGGTGGGGAGGGAAGTGAGTGAGCAGCTGCGTGGTGCTTAGTTGCTGGCTGGGGTTAAACCACGACAAGTACCAATCAATAGCTTGTATGCAACTTTTTTCATAAGCAGATTTCAAAACCCTTCACAAAAGCAGTCAATACCATTTGCTCTGTTTTCTGGAAAACAAAGCATAGAATCTTGAAGTTTCTCAGAAGGCTAGTCTTGGAAGCTGGAATAGAGTTTAGGTCTCCTGAGTCCCATTCAGTTGGCCAATACGCTCAGCCATAGGGTCTGGAGGAATTATATGATTTACTAGATACAACGTCAGCCTCTGATGAATATCTGTTAGACCTGCTTGTTAAGAAGTCAGACTAGAAGTCTACTGCGGAAAGTAATTTCAATAGGACATTTGAGTGTAATTTTCCTCAAAGGCAACCTGAAACAGGAAAGGCATGGAAAGAATTTTGTCTTTAAATTGTGTATTTTTTATGATTGTTTCACATCAAAAATTCAACTTTGTTTGCCTTAAAAGTCTCTTTAACTTTGTCTGTATCATATTGGGACAAAAACAGCCCTCAGTAACAGACCATCATTAATTCATAAGAATCATGGAATAGTGCTGTTGTGAGACTTATTACAGGATGAAATCCCAAACTCATTTTTATCATCATTTTAATTAAAACTAGTTTCAATGAACAAGGTAGAAAAAAAGGTCAAGCTAGAAAAGGTGTTGGAACCACTGGGAATTGTCTGCCGTAATATTCTTTTCCAGACCACCTAAAGAGCTAAAAATGGAAACTTATGTGATTTTTCCAAGCCCATAGTTTATGAAATTTCCACTCCTCCTCCACAATTAACCCACCTATGTAAGATCGACTGCGACTTTGGATATCAAGACAAAGTATACCTCAGTGTAATGACTCATCAATATTGAGAATGAGGTGATCATCAAAGGATCAATCTCTAGCCCTTCAGCAAAAGCACTAACTTTTGAAAATAGATGTTCCCTACTCCTATACCACAATCCCAGCATCAACTGCTTAATAGTTGGGCCAAAATAGTTTGGATTTTGTTCCCTTCTTTTCAGAAAACAATTTTGGTTTTATATATTAGGTAAAACAAGCAGATCTACAGAAAAGTTTCTCATAGATGATAAATTTGTAACATGTGAAGAAAACATCTGAAAAAAACTATTTATTATTTTAGATTACTTTATCTGTCCTTGACCGTTTGCTTGGTAGAAAAGTTTTATCCAAGCAAAGGCAATCATCTGTTTTATTTTTTCTTAAGTGTCAGTTTATCTTGAAAGCAATATTTTGCCTATGTGACCTATATGAAGAGGGAAATTGCTACTGTAACCAAGTTAAAAAAAATAAATTGGGAATAAAATTAAAGGAGAAATAAATGTGCAAGTTGAGGCTAAAAAGAAGGGCCTGGAGGTGAGATGCACGTAAAAATACAGTTGATGGTTTTGTATATAAAACTTAACACCATTGTTAAGTTATGAGGATGAAATGAGTAGTAATAACAACAACTCTCTTTCCTTTTAAGTTGAAGTTATTTTTCACTACCCAGACACCTCATTGCAAAGGAAGTTTGCTGTGATGAGATACGCCTATAAATTATACTGCAGATGCTTTTAGCAGGACTGATCCTAGCCAATAAAAGATATTATAGCTTCACTCTGCTAACCTGTGTTGCAAAAGAGTGTCCATTATCCTCTGCATAAAGTTGGTCATGGGATAGATAAATGGACCATGGCAGATAGTCATGGGATAGAATAAAATGTCTTGGGACACAGTGCTCATGTCAGCTGGGCTGTATCATATTACCATTCTGCAATACAAAGTTAATTCAGCCATAGGTTTTTAGGGCTCCACTTAAAGGTAGATTTTTTTATTTCCTTAGAAACTCAGTGTTACTCAAAGGCATTCATTTCAATTGGTGACTGAACTGAGCCATACCTCAAAGGTAAGCAAAATTGTGAAGAAGTAAGTCTATGCAATAAAAAGTAAATGCATCAGCAATTGCACTGTATTAATATTATAGTAAATTGATTCATTCAGAATCTAATCTGGACACTTTTGTGAAATCGTCCATCAATCACTGGCTAAGGCTGAGGATGAAAGACAAATTAAACATTTTACTATGCCCTAGGCATACTTTTACTCATTTTACTTTTAATACCACTGTTAAGTGAACCATCTGGTTCGCTTTTAATGACCTACAGTCAGATAAAAACTGTCCAGCTGTTCTTTCTTCCCTGCGCCCCCCCACCCCAAATGTCCTGGCCCAAAAGATTCAAATACGGTGTCCTGAAAACAGGGAAGGCTTCAGGCCTCCAGGAAAAGGCGTTTGAAGTGCATGCAGGACTGCAGCATTAGCTGCCTGTATTTGACATTCTGCTTGTTGTCACATACACAATTACTTTAAAAGGAGAGGGGTTTTTTTCAAAGTAGCTACAATCTGGAGTAATCTCCTTCTCTGCAGCGCTTCTGGCAGAGCCCTCTGAAAGCACCAAGGGTGGTGGCAATCGGGTGTCTTCAGCACGACGAAAAGGAAAGGGCAAGTGAAAGCTGTGCTCAAAGTATTTGCACCGTGAGCCTTTTTTTTTTTTTCTTTCTTCCCCCGAGTGAACGTACTTACAGCATTTTTCTTCATCTCCAATAGACAGTATTGCTTCACTTTAAAGCAACACTCCAGGAAAATTTACCAGGGTTTTAAAAATTGAGTTGGGCCCATGCTACACAAATAGGAATTACTTCAGCTACGTATGTGGGAAGAATTTAAGGGCATGTTTCATGTGCTATTGCAACAAGGCTATAAACTGAAACGGCATGAAAACAGCAGATCCAATTTGCATTAAGCTGTACAATTCATTATTGCCCATCTCTGGTATTATAAATTCATGAGCTGTACTCCAAAATGTCGGCAGCACTTACAAAAGAAGCAGCGTTAGCGTGTTTGGAAGAGGTGAGGGATGGCGTGTCCGGTGGGTCATGGCAGGGCCTGGCAGCCAGGACCCGTCCCACGGCCCCAGCCGGGAGCGGGGCAGCTGGGGGGGCACCGGGCCAGCCCCAGCCCCGGGCATCGGGCACAACCCTGGGGAGGGGAACGGGCCGAGGCCAGGCCAGGACTTGGGCCCATGGCTGGGCCTGGCTTGGCAGGGCCCATGGCTGGGCAGGACAGGGCTGTGGGGAGCCGGAGAGCAGCCCTGCTGTGGCGTCACTGGGGCCGGCGGCCCTTGGGGCTGACATGGGGGCCTGGGCCTGGGCAGGAGGCGCCTGGGCCTGGGCCTGGGCAGGGA
This sequence comes from Astur gentilis, assembly GCF_929443795.1. Classification (NCBI taxonomy): domain Eukaryota; kingdom Metazoa; phylum Chordata; class Aves; order Accipitriformes; family Accipitridae; genus Astur; species Astur gentilis. The sequence goes on along the minus strand of NC_064899.1, from coordinate 11,327,255 downwards.
GAGTCAGGGCTGGCAGGGCCTCAGGGCCCTTTTCTAACCTTGCTAAATTAATTTTGACATGAAACTGTATGAAACAGCACGACCAAGACTGTATAATGAAAGTGAGATCTCATATATTTTAACAGGCTAAGGCTAAGCGCTAACATTTTTGTGTGTTTGAATGGAATACATTAGAGAGAAGCAGCTTTGTAGCACGCATATTTGTAACAAGGTTGTACTGAAAATGTACTTTTATAGCTGTGGTAATTAAATTCCAAAAAATTGAAATTGCAGGCTCTGAATATTCTCCAAAATGAAATAACATCCCTCCTCTACCTCACTCTATAACACTGATTTAAACAGCATAGTTAGTCTCATTTATGAAGTGGCTTTAGGTTATGCAAGACGGCTGTAAACTGCAGTTTAGCTCCCACTAATGTCATATTGCTGTTATGATACCTGGCAATTCAGTGGGTGAGATGGTTTTCCATCCACCCTGCAGACCAAGTTCTGTCTCCTGTTGTGAATATAACACCCTACTTGCTGAATTTCAGAGTCGTTACTGAACCTCTGCAAAGATCAAAGTCAATAGACCTTGGGATGTACACACTGAACCATCAACCTACGATTATCCAGAAATAAGCTGCCTGTTGTGTCCTATTATTTGTTTGTATTTATAAGAGACACTTGCTATTCTGGGGTTGCTGTGGTCACATTTTTGTCTCCTAACACAATAATGAAATAGAGACCAATTATTAAAATAGTAAGTAGGCAGTTGGTAGGTAGCTAATAAAGAGAATTATGGGTTTGCTCTTGGCAGTATTCATAGCACATGATTTTGCTCCAAATTGAATAGATCCAAACAGCAGAGCCCTGTCTAGTCATTAACAAACTCAACCACATGTATTGCTTGAGGTTACACAGTGCAATGCTACAGCATTCAGAAAAACTAAAGCACTTAAAATGAAACTGCTAATACTATAATATTGCACACAGTTTCTATTTCAGAATAATAACAACTTGCACTCTTCCGTTTCTCTTCTGGTGCTCTGTATCCCTATAGCATCAACCAACCACTTCAGTTAATATCCTAATCAGCACCACTAATATCATCAAATAATCACTGCCAAAGTTTTTGCTCCACTTGGTGTCTCCGTGTTAAAAGGAAAATGGCATTGGTTTTGCACATTAGGTAACAAATGTTTACATATATTTTGTAGAAGTTTAAGCATAGACTTCTTCCTAATGCACAAAAAACACCCCCCAAACACTATATATGTGTTCCATATACCTACATATACACACACTGTATCAAATACCTACACAAATCATTTATTTCAAGCCATAAAAGATCCTTTCTTCTAAAAAGATATTCCACAAGATCCACAGCAAGATCCAGCATCACCAGAAATGACAGATTTCCTATGGACATGTGTGCCATGTTCTTATGGCCTCAATTATGCTAAGGTCTGCTTCCTTTCATGGTCCACATAACCTCTCTATCTGACTCACCCTAAGGCAAAGCATCCTGCTCTCCCTCATATCACTTAGTCCACTGCATGGTATTTTATACTTCCTGCTCCAGCCCATGTCCTCAAAACCTCTTGACTGCAAAATGCTGCTACTTCTTGTGTTCCCTAAATACTGGCCGGAGAAGAGACAGCAAGGCCTGCAGTTGGTGGTGGCTTATATGTGTGTTCATGGAACAGCCAGCTGACCAAACAGTCAAGGCACAATGTAGGTTTATTTGCCTTAAGCAACTACTGTTCTTCCAAACTGTATATGAAATTAATGGGTTTGACACCTTTATTCCTCTATAAAATTTAATTGAAAGCAGTTAATTGATTTAAAAATTATATAGAGGTGGCCAATGGAGGGAGAGAGAGAGAGAGAGACTAGAGTGCTGAAGCTAGTTATATGCTCAGGCCAGATATCTGGAAGGTTATGTCAAGACTTAGGCTACATTTAGGGACCACTCTTTCAAAAATGTAGCTTAAATTTCTGTTAAAAATGGGAGGATTAATGCCAAAAAAGAAGTTGGAAGACAATGGGAGAAAGATGCTACAGTGCTTCCAACTTTTCTTGGTGTTTAGAAAACTAGATGATTTTTTTCCATTCTTATATAAAGTATTTTGAAGATCATATGAAGATTTATCCTCTACATCCTCAAAAGAGCCGGACAGCCAGAGTTTGAAGTAAGATTCAAGCACTGCCATTTTCAAAGAAGATAAAACAACAACAAAATATTTGACAAAATTAAAACATAAATGCAAACAGACCCAGCCTTACCAGATCACAGCACTACAATTCCAGATGTACAGCTGTCAGAAACAGCACTTCCACACAGGGGCTGTTAGACTGCTACAACAGGCACTTTTTGTATCTCATCGCTAACCCAAGATCTGCTGTCCTAAGCAATCAGCAGTCTTCATTGTTCATCACCTTCTTGAACTTCCAGATGTCACAGTTTATAGAATACTTAAATTAGTTAACTATAGAAAGTGACAAGTTTACTCTAGTAAGTAAAGTTACTATACTATAGTTAATACAGTAAACCTGAATATGGCTCAGTGTGACTGATTCCTGAGCGTTTCAGGTTTTTAATGCAGTTTTAATTTGCTTGCTTCCTGCTATGCCTAGTGAAGAAAAAGGCGCAACAGGTACACAGTTCCTATTTGAAGAAATCACTGCTCTGGTGATTAGAAAGAGTCTTGTTTTCCAGATTAGATGTGCATTTCTTGTGCCAACATTGTTTTTCTGTTTTAAGAACCTCTTCCCACATAGATACATTCTCCCTCATCCAACATTTATACATAATAATCCCATATGCTCTCATTATTTTTCTTTGCTAGGCTACCAGTCTATATACAGTCCTTGCTTGCAAAATAGGCACTTCTGAGTCCTCAGTTGGAATCCTGTTTACAACCCCAGTCTCTTGTTTTCAAGTCAAGTGGATTCCAAAAAGAGCCAGTGAAGAACAGGCCAGATATGAAGGGCTGATGATACTAGTCATTTTTCTGTAATTGCTGCATTTCAGTTGGCCTGCCTTCTGTATGAATAGACACAGGTCTTTGAACAATAAAGTTGATATTTTCCTTTCTATTAGAAATGGTACAAACATTTGCCATTTTCATTGCCATATCAAACTACCTTTTTCCTATCATCCCATGACTGACTAAAACACTCAATTTTTTCTCCTTCTCTTGCTGTTTCTAATTTATGACCATTCATTATGTGTTGGATTTTTTTTAATAACTCGTATTTCAAGAACATTGCATTTTTATCTTGTTTCTATTCCTTCCATTTTGAAGATCATACTTTTCTTCCTGTGTGATGTTCTGGTCGGCAATAAAGGTTAAGGTTTACTACTGAAATCTAGCATGCAAACATTAAATCTGTAGTAAATTAATGAAATAGACCACTGAAGGTTGCTGAAGTTATATGAGATTTCTGCATTTTGGGGTGTTGGTTTCTTTGGACCTATTGAAAATATGCTGTGTCCTATTTGCATTGTGCTTATTTTTCTGGGTTTTGTTTATAAGAGGTTGTATAGCAGAACCTGAAATTCTTTAAACCATGTCTCATTCAGCTGTGGGATCCCATTAATACAATAATACATAACAGACCATATTTTTATATAAAGTTCATAATGGCAAGCTACTTTTTTTACGGAAACCTTATCAGCATCAGCCCTAATTGCATGGAATCAGGTATGCTAGAAGAAAAACTCAGTAAAAAATAAAAAAATGAAATTGTAAAGGATATAGGGATCCAATACTCGGACTATTAAAATGCAAATGAAATGTTTTATTAAGGTAACCGCCTCAGAGTATACCAGGGAAAGGGTAAAACAATAATGCCCCCTAAGGGTCTCCTTTAGCCTAAGTACTGCTTCTTAGCTCTAACCCTGAGGTTTTTACCAAAAAAATTCCATGAGATTAAAAAGAAAAAAAAGCTAAAATTTCACCCACTGCAAATGGGGAAAAAACTTAGATGTCAGATAGAAGTGTTCAGTAACAGCAGTATCTTCTACAAAAAAGATTGTCCTGATATCAAGAACTATAGGAGGAATAAAAAAACACCTAGAAAAAAACCCACCAGGGTGATGCTATCTTTCTGTTTCTTGAGAGCATCAAAATGTTAGTGATCTTTCTCATTCACTCTCAAAAGTAGGAGTGCCAATCTATTCCCTGTAAATGAATGACACTAAGAGAAGCTACAAAACAGCTTTGTGCTGCTGAACAACTTCAGGAAATGAATGGACCAAAAAGGACTAAGAACATTTCAAGATTCAGAAGCAACCAGGTACTCAAAAGGCAAACTGAGAATAAAAGATGGTGGCATCTGATTTCAAAACAAAAAAAAACAAAACACAGAAAAGGCACTATAATAAAAGCAAACGGTGCTGGAGTGAAAAAAAGAAAAAAAAAAAAAAGAGTAATAAATAGAGTATAAAGAGCCCTGGAATACAAATTTGTTTTTTGACCAGGGACAAGAGGCAAAGCACTCTCACTTTGGACCCTCCAGGCAGGCTGGAAGGCTCCTTTCATTCTCTTTTTGTGAGGGCTATATGTGAGGCTGCATGGCCTGAGGTAGACAGGGACAACAGTTTGTCTGATGTTGTGATCCTTGGTTTATGGAATAGGCTGCCCAAACAGTAGTCAGGAACCAATTGTTCTATTTTAAACTTAGGAAGCTAAGAATAATCATCCATACTCTGGTGACTCACACCGTTATTACACATCCTTCAAAATCACAAACAGGTTTTCTAACCTGAAGTGCAAACATGCAACCACAGCTAATCAGCTTTGCAAAAAATCAATTGGAAAATGTCAATCCTTTCAACATTGCCTAGGGCCTATCTACTTTTCTCCCTCTTGGGTTCCCCAGTTGCTGCTGCTCTTCACTGTGATTAAACAGGGACAATGGCACAAGAGCTTTTGTCCTGCACTGCAGTACCTCAAACTAGAAAGATGCCTTATTCTGTTGTCCCTTCTCTCTAGGGACAACTTGTTATCAGATCTTAATGAATATTTAAGCTACAAAGTAGATAAAGGTGTCTCCATGTTCTCCCAAGCTGAGTGCTGCTCAGCTCTTGTGTGGTAATGCAGTTTTATTTGTTCCTCTTCCTATTATCTCTAAGCATAATTATGGCAGGAATTTACAAATTTTGCCTTTACAAAGACAAACAGGTCTTTAATTTATAAGGCACAAGAGACTGTGGTGTCTAGTCTGATCTCTATATGTATGGGCCCTTGAATTTCATGTTCTTTTATCAAGCTTCTTGCTTTTCTTTGAACTACTGTATAATGGTAAGAAAGATAGCTAATCTTCCGTTTAGACTCCAAGGCACTCAAAACAATTCTGCCTCTGAATAATAACTCACCTCTCACTTAAAAATACCCAAACACCTTTGGTTGTAAACTGAATTTTCCCAGTTTTACTTACAGCAGTTGGGTTTCATTATGCCTTTGTCTGAAAGATTAGAGAGACCCTCTCCAGCTAAACGGTAGTGATGTTAAAAGAGCATTGTACAGACTTCTGCAATTACCCTCACAAAAGCATGGAGCTCTGGTTGTTCTCTTAAGGAAGGCCAAGGCAGTTTAAAAAAACCTGTATTGTCTCTGTCACAGTCTTCCTGTCTCATCTTAGACAGATCAGTACTTGATGCTTCCACGTTCTCCCTGCAGTAAAATTTGAGTTGTTAACAATGTCCAGTTCTGTATGTAATGATTATAACATGATTTGAGAGCCTTGGGTGTAATTTGTTCTGCGTTAGTTTGCGGAGAGACTGAGGATTATTTAACTGGAGTCAAGGCTAGCAATACTGTGGCTTTGCCACAGCCTGCTGCATTTAGAGGGTGGGGGATGGCCGAATTCCTAATCTAGCTGCAATGCTGGAAAATCTAATTGCTCTCAGGTGTTTGTTATTATCCACCAACTGAAGGTGACTGTCACCACAAGTTAGCTAAGGGATGGGGTAGATAGGGGAGTTTCTGCGCTCTGGGGCTGGCTATATTAGCTCAAATAACATTTCAAGGTATCTTAAGACTTTGTGGTAAAGTGAAATGGAATATATGTGCTTTCATTTTTATTAGGTGAGCTGTGGGGTTAAGGAAAATTAAGTGCCTAACTTGTAATGATTTTCAATGGGAATACAATGAGTCCCTAAAGGGATGTATGCCTCCCTGGGAAATCTCTCTCCAAACCCCCTATTTTTCAGTGAGAATTGCACATACAATTGAAGACCACCAACTTTCATTATAGCTTTTTTCCAAGTCAGAGAAAAATAGTTCCAATATCCTGATATCCTTGTTTATGTAAAATACAGGTATGTGCACAGGAAAAGGTACTTACAGCATAGTTAAGGTACCTCCATTCTTTAAGCTTACTAATTAGTACATAAACTATGTCCTATTTTCCTTTTTTTCAAGAAAAGATACTTATTGAGCCAAAAGACCCAGATACATATATCTCATCTTCCAAAAATTACACAGGGAAAAAAAGCCTCATATGAGTCTTTTTGTGTACCCAGCCATTTCATGGCAGAATACTTTTGTGGGTTTGATCTAAATATTTTTCAGTTAATTTGAAGGTCTTCAACTGATTATAATGAGACTTCTGTCCTGTCCTGCATTACTCAAACCAAAAGGAAACTCACATAGTGGTAGATGACAGCAGGTTTTCTACTGAGATTAGGAGAAAATATTTTTTTTTCAGAAAAGGGTACATTCAACAAACATGCACTTCAATAATTAATAATTTGGTTCAGTATATGTTCCCTAATCTCTAAATTATGTGTTGTTTATAGTTAGTGAAATCAGTCTGTATTATATGCCCAGCTTTGATTGCCTGTGATTTCATGGAGAATTTACCCAGTGACAGTTGCTTACTTTTTATCAGTGGTCAAAATTATCAATTTCATCACTGAGAAAATGTTTTCTTTGGACTCATGAATTTTCAAGAATGGCTCTCAAAATTTCAAAAATTATATGATAGGCAAATATAGCACCTTCATTAAGGTATATGAACAAGTACATTTCTAATTCAGTGAAAACCTCTATTCTCCTGTGGGGGTAGGGGAGAAAGTATCTCAAAGAAGAACCAGGAAAAAAAAACAAACCAAACCAAAAAAACCCCCATGGCCTAATATCCAGAAATGTTTTTACTGGGATATAGTTGAATAAAACATCAGGCTGCTTCAGCAAGTAACAGCTTCTGACTACTCCCTGATGGATGCGCTTGAAAGCAAATGCTCATCCTTTGCTTACTGACAAAGGTGACCCTTTGATATTCTGAGCACTTGATGCTGACAATCAAATCCTGAAATATGTGTATGAATTTTATATGCTATATAAAAGTGTGTGTGGCAGGGAGGAAAGCAGGGGGATGGAGAAGGGAGGATATAGACAAACACTAAAATAAATGAGAACCCACATTCAGATTTAAATGAAGACTTAACAAGAAGGAAATTAATTCATATCCACAGGTTTAGTTGAGTCTTTAATCTATTTGCATGCCTGGATCATTTAGTTCTACAGTTCAGAAGCTGGGGAAAGGAAAAATATCTCCATGCTGTCGTGTTCCCTAGCTTTGTTTCTCAACAAAATTTGTGTCGTGTAAACAGATAATTAAGGATTTGTGTGAGACAGCAGGTACAATCTAAAAGGCTGTTCATTTAAATCTCAACAGGACCCTCCTGAGGAAGGCTGCTCAGCTAGGAATATGTTTATGGGAAACCTTAGCCGAGGCTGCCATTGAGTAGATTTTGCTTTCAAATGAGTATTCCTCCAAGTGCATTCATCAGGATGTAAAGGGATAACTCACGTGACTTGAATGCTGCAACAGAAGGATATAGGCCCTTTAGAAATGCCAGGCCAGGAAGGCACACAGGTGGATTAGCGAAATATCAGCTCAGGTAGATGGGGCTTTGCTTTGGAACAGGCCACAAATCAGTCAAGAGCTTGTGGGTAAGAGGACAGACCAACACAAGGCATCACGGTAGGCATCTGCTACAGACTGCCTGCTCAAAGAGATGAAGTAGATGAAACCTTCTTTAGACAGATGGCAGAAACTCTATGATTGCAGGCCATAGCACTCATGGGGGACTTTAATCATTCCAATGTTTGCTGGAAGGGCAATATGTCTGTGTGCAAGCAACCTAGTTTTCTGCAGAATGTCATAAGAGAATTTCTTGATCCAGGTGATTGATAAGTTGACCAGAGGATGCATTATGTTGGACCCATTACTCATGAATAAAGAAGAACTGCTCAGGGATGTGCAAGTGCAATTTGCCCACAGGCCCCAAAGATCCTTGAGCCTAGCAGAAAATTCTGGTGGAGTGAAGCATTATCCACAGCAGACAAAAACCAATAAATTAGGAGCCTTTTAAATAAATTGGACAAACTCACTTCTCTAGAGCAACATTGATGCATCTAAGGGTGGTGATATCATTGGGGAAGGTTCTCAAATTCCAAAAATAGGGAAAGTCACACTCATTCCAAAGAAGGGCAAGAAGAAGGATCTGGAAACTAGAGACTGGTCAGCTATACCTCAGTTCCAGGGAAGGTTATAAAGCAAATCTGCTTGGAAGATACATTCAGGTACATGAAGAAAAAGGTGATTTGGTACAACCAACATGGATTTAGTAGTGGAAAATCATGCTTAACTAACTTGATTGCCTTCCACGATGGCATGGATGGCACTATGGACAAGTAGAGAGCAGTGCATATTGCATGCCTTTAGCAAGACCTTTGACACAGTCTCCCATAGTACCCTGACAGACAAATCAGTGAGATATGGACTGGAAAAATGTCCAATAAGGTGGGTGGAAAATTGGCTGGATAGCCAAGCTCAAAGTGTTGTGATCTGTGATATGAAGTCTGACTGGTGGCTGATTACTAGTGATGTTCCTCAGGGGCTGATACTGGGGGTCAATGCTGCTTCATGTCTTTATTAATGACTCAAACGAAGGAATGCATCCTCAGCAGTTTTTCAAATCATAAAAAAAAGGGAGGTTGGTTGGGTGAAGCTCGGTCAATATTGAGAAGGTAGAGCTGCTATCTGGAGGGACCTCAACAGCCTGGAGAAATGGACTGATGGAAAACTCACGAAGTTCAGCACAGGCAAATGCAAAGTCCTGCATCTATGCTGGAATAATCCCTTGCAGCAGTACAGGCTGGATAGAAAACAGTTTTGCAGTGAAGTGTCTGGGCATTCTGGTAGACAAGAAATTGAATATGAATCTGCAGTGTGTCTTTGCTGAGAAGAAAGCCAACTTGTTTGTTTTAGCAAAAGTATAGCCTGTTGATTGAGGGCATTGATCATTCTCCTCCATTCAGAGTTTGTGAGAATACAACTGGAGTACTGCATCTAGTGTTGCGCCTTCTCTGTACAAGAAAGACATTAACATAGTGCAGTGAGTTTACAGAAGGGTCACCAAGAGGGTTAGGGGGGCTGGAGCATATGATGTATGAGGAGAGGAGAGAGAAATGGTTTTGTTTAGAATTAAGAAGAGAAGGCTTATTGTTGTTTACAGTTACCTATCGGGAGGGCGTAGAGAAGGCAGAACTTGAGAAGGCAGTGACAGGATGAGAGGCAATAGACACAAGTTGCAATGAGGATAATTCTGATTAGATATTGGGGGGGGGGGGGGGGGGGAGGGGAGAAAGGAGAGATGGTTAAGCACTGAGAGAAGTGCCCAGAGAAGTTGTGGAATTGCCATCCTTGGAAATACACAAAACTTGACCAGACACTGTCCTGAACAACATGCTCTAATTGGTTTGAGGAGGAGTCTAACCTTCTTTGAGGAGGGGGTTAGGCCAGGTAGCCTCTAGGGGTTTCTTAATTATTCTGTGATTCTATCTGGCAGGAGTGATATTCAGTCCCAGGCTTCAGGTAATAGTTCAAGATCCAACACCGCCTGTCTAGGAATGAGGGTTTATTTTGACTGGAGTGAGAATACTTGTGTCTATGCTTTCCCAATTATATCATATCTAGTATTCATGAAAGAAAAGAATTCTCTCTGCAGCACATATAATTGGTGTGATCCTATCACTCTAAATAATCTAAAAGGAATTTTTCATAAAATACTTTCTGTAGGTAAAATAATAGATATTTGCATGAGGTAGGTTTATCAAGTGAATGGTGTAGATCCTGACAGGCTTTGTTACTCGGAAATAGCATGAAGCTTAAGCACGCACCAGTTTACAATTACCATGAATATACATGCAAGAGTTTTCATCCACGGGGCATTAACTCTTTGCCCTCAGCCCCCTTGGCAGTTGTTATTCCCTATGTGTACAGGACATTCTGTGAGGAATTTTAGCAGTTGTAAGCAGCATTAACTCTGCTTTAAACAACTGACCTGAAATGTGTAAAACCACAGAAAGAGCATGGAGTGGAAAGAAACCATGAATGCTCTGACACCTGTGTTTGCATGCCTTTTAAATCCTCTGCCAGTGCCCCAATCAGCTTGATTGTAAGGGCTGCTAGGTAGAAGGAAGCATGTCATAGAGCCAAAGGTACAGTTATACTGTTTGGCCCTGTCTTTTAGAGAGACCTTAACCTTCCGTTAATGATAACATGATGCTAAACACAGAAGTTATAGAAATGACTTAACTTGATGTTGCCTTCCGACATGAAGATATAGTATGGGCAAAGCTGACAAACATGCTAAAGATGACTGAATGATCATTATGTGAGTCTGTGCGGGACAGTAAAACCTTCTTTGTTCCAATAGACATCTAATGGTGAAATATCGCCTGATGTTCCACAAAGAGACAAAGTAAGAAATAGTGCCAGATAGATGATATTCCTATACAGACAGGCCATTCCAGCTGAGCTCTTCTGGAGCCCGGCTCTGTACAGCACGGCATATGCAAGTTGGGGATACAGGGCTGCAGTCTTCATTGAATGATATGATTTCAAAATAAACATCTCAGAAAAGAAAACAGTGGGAATGATAGTTCTAGCATAAACATTTGCTGATCTGTTTTTCCCCTTCTCCTTTAATGTACATTTTTAACTCCCAGCTAACTCAGTGTTGTATTTCTTTACAACCTTTGTTGTTCTGGGTTTTTTCCTGAAATTACAGAGAAGAGAGAAAGGATTGATATTTTTCCTTTCTCCTTTCCTTCCAGAGGGTGATTCTTCCCTTTCCTTCATCTGCTACCTCAGACTTTCATAACTACAAGCTTCACTGAATCCTCCAGTACTTGCAAGTGCATGCTGAGGTTTGTTTCACCCCATTAATGGTGAAAGCAAGCCACAGTCTGCATTAGCGCATACGGATCAACAGTAGGTATTCACATCACAACACATTTTCAGTTTGTGTTTTGAAATGTTACACTGACTGGCCACAGCTCTCAATCTGCTGCTGCCCCACTGTGAACCTATGTTCACCAGTGAGAGAAACAGCAGCAAAAGAAAAAGGGAGTCACAGACAATACGAGTTTCATTTAATAAAGAGATTTCTCCAAGTTTTATGGTTTAATATTTTTGGTGAGCTAAGTGTAAACAACAAATGGTGGAGTAACAAGGGTTCTTTGTCTTGAACTTGAAAAGGGGATTTTTTTTAGCTGTCGCTAGCCTGCAAGTTCTATATTCATGACATTGCAGCTTTATAGTGAGGACTTTACTGTGCTATACAAACAAATAAGAAAATGGCAATCATGTCTCCAAAGACCAGTGATCTAAGTAACCCAAAATAAAGCATGAACTTCACCTGCAGTCTCTGCTTGGGGAGGAAGATTAATGTATTCAGCTGTTTTTCTATAGCTAGAAGTCTAAGGATACACAATTCAGGAAGACATGCTGATTGCTAACAAGAGGAGGAAAGGATGATCTGTGAAAAGATGTGTCCCAAAATGTAAGCACTGGTACGAGCAGGTCATTAGCATATGGGAAACAAAATTCTCTAGTTCAGGGCACAAAAAATGAAAAATAAGAATTAACAGAAATACTGGCTTGAGGGTCCCAGGATTTGCTTTCTTCTCTAGGTGAAATAGGAAGAAGGGGAGGAGGTTATGTACTGTTACACTGTAAGTACCATCATGTGCCATAATGGAGAAAATGTGGTATGTTTGAAACAGATGGTTGTAAGGCTCTTATATTGTGTAATATATTTGGATACAAGCATGATGCCAAATAGATTCACAATTATGATGATCGTAAACATTAACCATGTTATATTTCCTGCCTTTTCATTTTCTGAATAACATTCTTGCCCATCCCACCCATTTCTCATTATCTCCTTTCTTAGCCCCCATATGACAGTTTAAAATCTGCAAGCTGTTTCTGGATTGTCATCCTGGGCCTCTAACCTCTCAACTGTCCCTCATTTCAGAGTTATCTCTATTCCACAGAGACCGGCAGTACAGAGAACTTCTATCAGCGCCAGTAAATCTTTCAAAGAGGAATATAAGACAAGTGTGTGTATGTGTGTGCAATTCAATATAGGAATGAAGGGCACTTGGGAAAGTCAAGTGGTGGAACATAAAATATGAATGATGGATGAGGAATAAAGGAAGTGCAGATGCACCACGGCATTTGTTCTACCTTTTAAGAGAATGACAAGTATTCAGCCTATTGAAGCGGGAGGCAAGTGACCTAATCATTTAAACGGAGGGGGGAAAGGGGCTAAGAACTCCGATTTTTTTTTTTTTTTTTTAAATCTCAGTTTAGAAATTTCTGACTTTCAGCTGTGCATAAGGTCATTTAGCCTCCCTGTACATCAGTTTCCTCATGTGTAAAAGGCTGGTCTTAATGCTCCTTTCACCACAAAGTTAAACATATCATTGCAATTAACTAATATTGGTACATGTAACAGACCCTGTGACTTTCTTGTCAGGAGCAAGGGCAGAAGTGCCATAAATGGCCCACAAAAGTCCTATGCCCTGCTAAGAGAGAAGTTCCTCTGCAGAGGGTGATGCAGCCTGCCAAGGACCACAGCACCCTCACACAGATGGTGTGCTGGAGGGAGCCTACATTTGGAAGAGTGCAAAACTTTAGTCCTTCTCCTTCTGCATGGTAAAGGGTGTGGAAGTCCTCCGAGAGGCACAGCATAAAGTCAAATTTTGTGTGTATATTTAGTTGTGGAAGAAGACTGTTGAGAACTTGCCAGCAACAGGGGTCCAGCCCAGAGCCTTGTGTACACTGTGGGCACTGCTGCAACCCACAGAGCACCTCAGATTGACTGATGCAACCTAAGGATGACTGACAGCTGCCTTCAGTTTTGCTGTGAGCCACTTCAAGCCCAGGAACTGTTCAGGACTGGGAGCTCATTCAGACTTAAAACCTGGCTCTTGGGCTGCCAGTTCTCCTGGAAGCCGAGTGCAGAATCTAGACCCAGAGAAAGGATATTCTGAGCATCAAAAAAAAAAAATTGAGAACTGTTTTGAGGAGAATCCCTGAATAAATAGGAGTTACAAGTGGAACTTTTAATTTTAGGCCTTGGAAAGATAACAAATAGTCACTGTCTTTGGAATAGGAAACTGAAGACATCAGGTGTAGATCATAGTGCAAGTTACAAGGTAAAGAAAACAAACAGTGAGCAAGTGTTTGCCAATACAACTGCATAAAGGATGTTTAAAGTGCAGATGGGAAAAATGATGTTAGTTTGACTTTTCACATCTTGTTTTTTGAGGGAAGCAAAAGTTTTGACAATAAGTACAGACTGCTAGTGTACTAAAGATCTTTGAGAAAGTGAAGGCTTCTCTTGCTAGTTATCACGTCATCCAATTAAGATATAACACCTTTTAACCACTGGAGTAATGTGACACATTATTGCTTCAAATGCTGAAAATGCATGGACAGTATTACATGACAATAATTTTCCTTGTTTAAATAGCCCCTTGTGTGTGCTCACAGCCAGATATTTTTGTCTCAGTATGTGACTTAGTCCCATTACTTGCAATGGTTTGGAGAGATTCTACCTTTTGTTTGATTTGCTTCTGGTGAAATACGCTGCAAAGAACGGTTCTGCTTGCCTTCAGAATAGCTGTAGCCAGAAGTAAAATCAGGCAAAAGAAAGAAACACAGTACTGAAACTATATTGTAATGCGATGCCATTTAATTCATCCCCTCCCCCTCCAAAGCAGGATCAACAGTACCTTAAACCATTCCTGACAGAGGGGAATTTATTTTTCCCAGTGGTTCGTTCAACACCAGACAAAAGGATTCTGGTTTTGCCTACAGTAATGCAGTATCCTCTCTGCTTTGCCCAGTCACATAGCAGCAGGACTTTGACTTTATCTTCTTTGAAAAATGGAGTTGTCAGCAGAGGATGATTGTTTATGATGGGTTGTACAGGTAGTAACATCAGATAGCTTCCAGGCAAGCATACTGCTTGAACTATATGAACATCAGTAAGACATAGCAAAAATGAAAATTATGTCTGGAAGTTTCCTTTTAGTGCCGGACAGAGAAAGTGTTACAAAACTGTTCCCCAGTTGTGCCTGTTGTTATCAGGAAAGCAAGCTGCTTCTTTCCACTGCAGGCTGCCAGAAGCTGTTTCTAGGTTAATGAGTAAGATTTAAGACTTGCTCAGATCTTTCTTTAGTCTAAAAAAAAGCGGCATCCTATCCCTTTACATAACAATGATTTGTAGGTTTGTGCTCTAACAAGACCACTCAGTGATGGATGCCAGTACATGGATTTTATGTAGCCAATGGGACAGCCATGCAAAGACATCAAGAGCATAAAAATGGTAGCTATACCTTTGAGTATAATCTTGGAACAAGGCAGATTTTTTTTCTCTTTTGCCCAGGAATATCTGAAGACCTCTAGGGAACGTAGCATATATTTCTATATACAGCTTCATTATTTACAAGTGATTTAGAGATGCATTCACACCAGTTCTTTAAAATTGTACTAAGCAGCCACAGGTACAACTAGATCTCTTTTAAAACCGACCTCAGATGTGGCAGATTTTGGATAGGCAGTAGTGCTGGGCACTTCCCTACTTTGATGCTCATGTGATCCTTTTATTTTATTTTGGGATTGAGTCCCTGCCAAGTGCCATAATTTCTGAACCAGAAAAAAAGATATCTTCAGGTTAAAATGTCACTGTGCCCATCAATCACACTTCAATGAATAGCTGTAGTTCACAAGTTATTCAGCAGTGCAATGAATAATTCTAGTCTAGAACTTTTCTGCAAGTTCCTTATATTATTATGTCTGAGACTAACCAAGACTGGAGGTGTCAATTTCTACTCTTTTTAAAAGGCTTTATTTCATGAATATACAGGGATGAAAATCAGGAATAAAAGAACTGGATAATAAAGTGATGGATCTGGTGTCAGAGCCACAGAATACAATCAACTCGTCTTGATAACACTGGGAGCTTCTTGTTGGCACCCACATACTCTTGTCCAGTGTGATACAGCAACATATTTGGGCTGACAGTAAAATGCGTAGCAGACAAAACTGGGGAGCACTTTTTAATAGCTGACAGTACCCATGGGTACCAAAAAAGGGCTACTTTGTCTCATGTGTGCTTAGGCAATTATTTTCTAAAGGATGGAAAGCATTTGGGTTTATTGGATATAGAGTATACGGGGTATGAATCACAGTAGTGCTCTGGTCCATGACTTGGATGATGCTTCAGCATGTCTTCAGTACTGCCTTCAGCTCTATCTTCAGAGAGATTACCTTTCTTTTTTATTATCTCAAACCTGAAAGCATTCCCCTTCACTTTTCTTCCCCTTCTGTCTAAAACTACTATGATATAAATGTGGGTTTTGTAGAATAAGCAGTTACAGGATTTTACAAGTGCAATTTGGGCAGTTTATAGAAATAAGGCTGTTAGAATCTTTCACAGCAGACTTCTTATATCTCAAATTTTGATGTAGATGTTTGAATTAAACAGATGCTAATAAATGAAAAGACAAAAGTAAAACCAGCCCAAGTAAAAGATTTTTTTTTTTCTTGTAGCTTATATGGAATCACTTTTTACAATTATAATGTTAACGCCCATCAGCTTTAACCACTATACACAAAAAACCCAGAAGATCTGGGTGTGACTGCTTATACAGTAAGACATAAGCACAACTCCCCTTGACATACATATATTGCTATTTTTTAAAAAGATTTTTCTGTTCACATTTCTTTATGTTATAAGAAAATAAAAGGACTATAACAAAATATTCTTACATTTTTGGTTCATAGTAAAGGTTAACATTTAGTCCTCTGAGAAAAAATATGCTTCATAAACATGTTCATTATCCTCATTTGCCCACACCAATCAAGTTTAATTGCTCAGTTAAATTGCCTGGTTACCTCAACCTGGAGACATTCAGCTGTTTCTATCATTTATCCTCACACCAATATGCAACTTTCTCTAATAATAAATGGCTGCTCTTCCATGCCTCTTGGCTAATTGTTCAATTACAAGGGTGTGAGCAGTTCTGACATTTGAAAGACGTGTGAAAGGCCACTTGTGAACAGCCCAGGAACACAGAATCAATGACATTTATACATTACGTGTTGTTTCTATGCTTTGTAATAGTATATAAAGTAACGATAGGTAGAAGAACAATTTTTAAAAATAACTTCCACATTTTTTTCTCTCTCAATGACTCCAGTTCAAACTTTCTTGGTTTTCTGGTTGAACTAGACCATTATTTAACTGTCTCTCAGCAAACTCATCCTACAGGAATATTTGCTCCCCCATCAGTCCCTCTGAAGCCAACAGCTTCTACTCCAATTCTGCAGTGGAGAGAATAGGGGACTTGAGGCTGAGCAGGTTTAATGTCAAAATTCACAGTGAAAATGACAGGCTGTAGGACTCACCTCAGGACCACATGCTTCATATTTGGAGAAAGAGATCCCCACTACCCTGCCCCCCCGAGTAGACTGTGGAACAGGAGAGTGTATGGAGGACTGCTGTCTTTTAATTGCTTTCCTTTTTTTTTCCTTGACTCCATTTTTCTTACCTGTTGGGTTTTTTTCCTTTACTGTCTCATCTTCTGTTTTTATTTGTGCTTTCTTTAGGTAACCTTTTTCTCGCTACTCCTATCCTCTACTGCCATTTGATGTCCCTTTCCCCTCCTCAATCTTGATTCCTCTTTGTAAAGTTTCCTCTCCTTCCACCTCTGCCTTTCTAGTTCTTCTCTCTTACTCTCTTCTGGCTTTTTTTTCTTACCCTCTTATCTTCCTTCTCTACTTCTTCTCTCTGTGGACTCTCTGCCTTTGGCTTTTTCCTGTAGATTGGGCTCAATGGTACCCTTCATGAATGCTGATTATTCTGGTCGGAGCTCTATGAGTATTACACCAGCTGAGTAGCTCTTCATTTCAATCATGCCTTGCAGCCATTTAGCAGGAAAGGAGTGTCGCATCCAACTTTGACTGACAGCTGATTGGCAGGCAAGAAAAGCAGCCACCATCCCTCATGGGAAAGCTCAGAAGCTTGCAGAGGGAGATAAAATGTCAAACCACTGTGATCTGCAGCCTTTGCTAAAAGGCTTGAGAGATCAAACTAGTTCAGACACAATCCCATTTTAGTTTGGAAAACTAAGCTGTATTGTTTCTGCTTTGAATGTCATCATCAATAGCATAATTACTGCATTCTGCAAGAGAGACTCCTATAGACTATGGCACCTTGGGCAGTATAGACTCTCTCTAGACTTACCACAGGTGCATCAGCTCTACAATTCACATAAAGGTTGTTACCTACATGGGGGTCTGCTGCTCAGGGAGATGGATCTTCTCAGAGTTAAGCTGTGAGTTTTATTTTTTTTTTAATTATTATTTTTTACAGACAGTTTTCTAACTGTCAGCATGCTTTGAGCTTAGAAATTTTCAGCTGTCTGTTGCTTCTTAGTCTATAAGCACAGCGTGCTTCAACTCTTTGTAATAGCATGGCTTGTGGTATTAAGGTCATGTCACAGAGTCCTCAGTGGCGCCACAAAACCTCATCAGAAAATGGCTGCAGCATTGTTGTGTGCAGTGGGGAATAAAAAGGGAAATGGTTGCCTTTTTCTGGGTAGAGAGAATCCTTACCAAAATATGGGTACTGTGAATCCCAAATATCTTGGATGAAAACCTCTTCTGGTTTATATAGTTTGACTCTAGCAAAATTAATGAGCATGAGGGAAAATGCATATTACATTTTAAAGCTAAAAATGTGGCTTAGACAACCGTATAATTAAGCTGCATTATTTCCAGACAAAAAGAATACGGAAAATCTTTAACATAATTGTGCATGATTGGCCATGGGTTTGCTGGTTAAATGAGGAACTTCCTGTTGTTGATTACAATTTGAAGCTGAAGTGTACTAACCTTTCCGCTGAATTACTCCTCAGCAGGAGCTGGGCAGATAGGAAGGCGAACTAAAAGTTGTAGCAGGCATTGTTCTTACCTACTTGCTACTGCTGGCCTTCCAGCACTTCTAAAATCAAAGCATAGATGTGTATGAAAGAATCTTACCTTGCCAACATATTGGTAGTCAGTTCCTGTGTATTCCTCCAATAAAAAGAACTGATTCCACATCCAGCTCCTTTTGGAACGATGGAGGTCTCGCCTGCTGTTTCCAGACAATACCAAAACCTTTTCCTTTTCTGGAAAGCCACTAGTCCTTTTGGATAATGGAGTTAAGAAACTTTGGTGGGGCTGACCAGCCCAAAACAGCAGCCAGAAGCAATGGTAAGTTCTCATCACGGCAACACAAGGGGGTCTAAATAACGACTTTTTGTCTTGTCCTCAAACTAACCTACTTTACTGCATTGAATCCAATCTCATGCCGTCTTCCTTCCTTAAATAGTCTTTGCAGTCTCAAAGGATCTCTGAAAAGAAAAATAACAACTTTTTGAGCATTTTCAAAGGTTTTTAACATTCATCACTCAGTAAAAAAGTCCAAAAAGTAGAAAAGTAATAGTGATTGTTGAAAAGCTGGGCTGTTTCTGGTTAAAAACGTTGCAAGTGGTCCTTCAAATAATCTGAGTGAATCTATATTGAGTAGGAGGAAGGAGTCCCAATTGGGTTTGTGGATTTCGGCGGGGGGGTCCCCCCCTTTAACTCCATTTACTTCCATTCATTGACTAAGGCAAACTGGGCATTTGTCTTTTTACTGCCTGAACATTGGGGTGTAACAACTGATTAGTTTCTGACTGGGGATCTTGATGAGGTTACCTTACTAAGTCAAAGAAGGGCTAGCAAGAATGCACACTGTCTTCCCAGGAGGCATTCTGTTGCTATAGTTATGGGATGAAGAGCCTGGACTTAGATAACTCCAGGATTGTTCCCTCACATTTAAGAAGTTTTGCCTTTGACTTCATTTAGGAAGTGTCAGGTAAAAAGGTTAGTGAAAGAAACGTCCATATTTGTCAATATGTCACACATACTACACTTGTTTGCTACTGCGTAGGAAGTTAAGTGGACATTTTGGTTTTCTCAGTTACCTACTGCCAGAGTTCTGTACTGAATTTAGGTTCTTTAGATACATAGTTATATATGTAAATGTTTTCATTAATAACTTCTAAAAAGAAAAAAATTCAGCCAGTTCATCACTACCTGTGGGTTCTTGCTAGCTACTGCTTCCTACTATTATTAACACTAAATATCTGTGCACCTACAAAATAGTTATGAAAATGATCCTATCTCTGAAGACTGCATGATTTTCATAATGAAAAAAGCTATACATACAGTACCACAGTGTAATGGGGACAGTTCCGT
This sequence comes from Astur gentilis, assembly GCF_929443795.1. Taxonomy (NCBI): domain Eukaryota; kingdom Metazoa; phylum Chordata; class Aves; order Accipitriformes; family Accipitridae; genus Astur; species Astur gentilis. The sequence continues at coordinate 11,307,605 of NC_064899.1, read as the reverse complement.
TTTTAAAAAAGTTGAAAGCTTCTGTTCAGGAAGAAGAAATTACACTATGTGTTTCAGGTAACAGGTTATGCAAAATGCCTAATGAAGAGCTCTGGATCATTTTATAATGTGAAAAAATCAGAACTAGTTTACAGAAACATTCCACAACATATAGTTTTTATAAACACTTTGTTAAATTTTTAGTCCAAACAGATCCATACTCTTATAGAAGGATCATTTGATTAATTTTCATTTGGTTTCACACAGATGGTCTTTGGAAAAGTTATTTTTTTCAATATTCTGATCAAAAAGCAAGAAATCATTCTGAACCAGCTCAAAATTCAACACAGCATCTCTCAATTTTTGTAAATAAAGATTGTGGAATGATAGTCTGACTATATCAAATTGAAAACAGAAAATTTTTTTATTTTTATTCTGTAAGCATTTCACACAGTGCTACTTGCATCGTATTCTATATCAAAGGCCAATTTTTTCCCTATATCATGTGTGTTTGTTTTTTAACGGTGTAAATCAGGCAGAATTTAGCCTTTGAGCTACACTGATGGAGTCAACGCATTTACAATGCCTCAGGTTAGCCACTCTTCTGGTTATCATTGTTTTTAGTAATAAATTGTATAAAATAACCTCAAGTCTCTTAGAGTTCTTCTTAGTAAATCATTTTCTATAAAGAAATATCACTTAGCTTTTAGATGGATAGTAGGTAATGGAACGGGGCTGTTCAGACAATATTGTTTTACTGCTTCACAAGGTAAAATACTGTAAAAAGGTAACTTCTGGGTGAGGAGTCAGTTTTTCAGCATTAAGAGGAAGAATGGAGAAGGTACAATTAATTCTGAAGTAGTGTAATTTCCTCCGGAGAAGAGGGAAAGTTTCTAGTTCACTGTCACTAATGTCAGTGAACTTTCTGTAGGTAAAAACAACTCTGTCCTGCAGGTCATGGGAGCTGCGTCCACAAAAGGCTTTGGGTGTTGTGAGATAGACAGTGACACCTAAGTGTCTACACGCATACATATAAACATTAACACACACACACACACACACACACACACAGAGATAAAACAGCAAGAACAGAACCAGTGCCGACCACAAGAGGATCTTCACAGAGGAGGAACAGAAAAAGCCAGCATGACTGAGCTTTACAATGTGTTCAACGACTGCCTTCAGTACAATTCATGGAGCGCCGGCAAATAAACAGGCAGGTCGCTAGAAGGGGACACGGGGAGATTCGGGCACTGGGCTAGGGAGAGCCGAGGTGGCCTTAAGTCTCTCCCAGTTTACAGTCTCTCTTACCCTCCTCCTGCACCCTTCCGACCTGCGTAGGGTCTTGTCCTTTACGGCTCTGCCAACACCCACTCCTCGGAGCCCCGGCTGAGCGGAGTCTGTTCTGGTGGGCATATTCCCTGGCGTGATACGAAAGAGGAGATTATGTCTCACCCAATATCTCTGACTTCATTTTCTTGCCAGGTTGGTTTGTGGGGAGGCTGGGCCTGCCCAGGTGAGTTAATTAGTGCCCCGGGCAGCAGCAGCCCTGGCGAGCTGGCACGTAACAGCAGCCCGGCTGTCGTGCTCTGCGCTCGCAGCGCAGACGTGAAAAGACGGACGAGGCGGTAGCTCCGGCTGTGCGCAGGCGGCTTGCCTTATCAGGGAGGCAGGGGCTGAGGTAGGGAGCGCAGCATACGAGCAAACCTATTATTTTGCTATTAGTGAAGTCCGCATGGATTGCTGAGGCGTGAGGGAGCGAAAATCATCACTCGACAGGCTCCCCAGCGCTCGTCTCATTACCCCTATGGCCAAACCCCACAGTGGGGCTCCATACCTCTGCTCCTGCACGTAACGTTTCCTGAGCGGTGCTGCCTGGAGCAGCGCTACCTAGACAGGACTTGCGCCAGCCTTTTAAAGGATCTGTCCTTCAAATGCCAACTGCCAGGAAACAATTATTCTTGTGGGGGAATTTTCTGCGCTTGAAGTCAGCTATATTTCACAGCTCTGATGTCATGGGAGAGGTTTTATAGTGGCTCATGCTGAAATATAGCTCATGAGAATGATATCATAGCTGTGAAATACAGCCTTTTACTCTTCTCTGCGGAGATGTGTCCAAAATGCTGAAATAAGGGCATGATCCCGTAACGTCCTTCTTGACTGGGTAGTCTTCACTAAGCAGCAGAGCAGCTAAGCCCCGGCAGCTTCCCTGTGCGTGGCAAGAGAGGAGACACACGTCTACAGACCTCGGCTGAAGCGTGCAACTGGGGTAAGTACCAACTGAAGGCCAGGACGTCTTTGCCCTGTAGGTGCTGATAACTGGTTTATGGGTCATAGTGATAAATTCAGTTGAGTGAATAAAAAGGACGGGAGCACTATACTCTGGGCTGAGCCTTTAGTAAAGAGTGAGCTCCTGTGGCTCTTAAATGCCATTTTGCGCTCCACTCCCAATGTCTCGTGCTCCAGAGAGGTCTCTGCAATGTAATAGCTTTTCTCGTGCAATCTCCTTTCTTTATTTTGAAAGCAAGCCATTCACCAGGGATATTTTACTTTCTTTAAATGTAGGTGTGAAAATGTAATTGATGGGACCTAAAATTTCTTTGGTTTCTTCACACCGCACAAAGACAGGCAATAAGACAAAAGGGGCGCTTTAAACATGGCATTTCTCTCAAACATCAGCTGGTCAGCTGGTTGGGGAACTTGCTGTGTTAATCAGCTCTCAGGAGTGAAAAACAATTTTACTGTACAACAGCCTCAGCCAACTGGCTTAGCTCTGTCAGCTCAAATGTATAGCAAATCGGGGCTTTTTACAGGAGAAGAAGGAATCTGCATACCCAAGCTTAAAAATACTCCCAGTCTAACTTTAAGTATGATGATTGTTAACTTAAAAGCAATGTCACTTGCAGTCACAGAACTGTCTTCGGTGTGACAAGTCATAGATTTAAAGTTTATGCTCATGCTTCTTTGAAGGATCAAAACCTCAGACAATTGCTTAATCACTATAAATATCAACTTACTTCAAAATGATTTCCCCTAGGTGATGATATTCATAGTCAACCTTTCTAGTCACCCTTTATTCCAGTATCTCATTAATGTAGGTAATGTCTTAATGCCACCAATGTGAGAATTCAGTGCAAATTTACACCTTTCCAGAGAAATACTTAATTATTTCAACTATAAATCAAAGAGGCAATGTGTCCATTGGAGTCATTCCTATGAATCAGGGAGCTCTGCCTTGGAGATGCCTTTCTGGCACAGCAACAGGCATCGGGTGCAGGTTCTTGACGTGAGGAAGCCCAAAGAGGTTCCACCTCCGCCCCCACTCAGCACTGTGGGTTGTGCTGCTCTTCCTAGTTGCTGGTTAAATAAACCAGACTAGCAAAGAGCCTTCCCATGAGAGGCATCAGCAAGGAGAAGGAAAACTTTTTTTTTTCATTCCATTCTGTTGAGCCCCATAGTACTCCCTCCATCAACAGAGTCTCAGAAGAATATGTTCTATAAAGTATCCTAGACTCTGGATTTGAGCATAATTTCTTTTCAGATCCCATGCATTCAGTTACGTTTCTGTATGTATTTATACATCTCGGACCTTACAGGCTGCTGACTATTAGATTTTAAATAGCCTCTAAATATGCCAACAACCATCAGCGTCTCTAAAGTTTCTGACATAACGTTTATTCAAACAGAAGTGCCAGTATAATAGATCTTTTATTCCTTAATCATTTAGGCACAGTTTCATTGTTTGAGGGTTGGGTGCAAAGCTTCACACATTAGGGTTAAGGTCCATTAGTACACTGGATTGAACATTAATTGTATTTTCAAGAATTGGTAATATAATGTTATTCTCACACCGAGACTGAATGAGGAGGTGAAAGTTAATAGATGATGTGGCATAGTAATTTAGGAAACTGAACATGGGAAATGATACTGATGTACCTGGTTGAGTGTAATATGAATCTGAAAATTCAACTAACAGGAATAGTTAGTTTTGGGTTGGGATTTTGTGTGTGTGTGTGTGTGGGGGGGGGTGTTCCATTTGTGTGACACAATAAACTGCATCCATCCTCATGGAGATTGCTTAGGTTCTTGGGGAAAAACGCACAAAGACAGAGAATAGACCCTCTTCTCTCATTCTAGCAGATTACAGTATAAATGCACCAGTGTATGTGCCTTTACTGCCCCCAAATCAGGTCTGATTTATGGTTGTTGGTGGAAATATGCAGACTAGTCCCTGGCTTCACTAACAGACATATTATATGAAGTGTCTACCACCATCTTTGGAAGAAAAGGAGGGTTCTTCCCTGGAAGCTTTAATTTACATTTAATTTTGTAGAAGATGTGGAGATGCACTGAAAATATTCTGATACCGTATCTTCTAGATGCTCAGCCAGCCAGCACCAACTGGGTTTGCCAGGCAAACTGACCCTGCTTAAATCCCAAACAATGCTCCAGGGCAAACTGCCAGCCACAGTAACTGGACCACAGGCTTCAGCTTCACAGTTTCCCTGTGCAGGAGAGTCAGTTGCTAGTCCCCCAGCACGACCATGCAGTGAGAGACTCTCCATGCTTGCGTGGTCCTGCTGGAAGGACCTTCCCCTGGCTCAAGCATCAGGTGCAAGTGTTTAACCCATCAAGCCTGAGAGAGACGAAGACATCAACACTTCATTGTCAAAGCCTGAGAAATGAAAGATGGGGAAAGCATTAATGGGGGAGGAGGATAATGGTGAAATAGTGAGTCCTGTGTAAGGTGTGATAGTTTGTGGTATGGAATGAGGCATGCTAGGTAAGGATCTGGTGATTATTTGCTTGGGTTTTACCTTGTTGCAAAGCTATCCCAAAGAATCAATGTCCAAGTCCCTAAGAGAACTCGCATGACCCAGAGGAGCCAGGACCCCAGGCTGTCGTTGGGGCTGTCCTCACAAACATGAAGTATGTAATTCTGTTACCCTGCAGGCAAGACTGCAAGGAAAAGATTAAGGCTGTAAGGAAAACCTGCAGAAAAATTACTTTCTCATTACGGGGGGGGGGGGGGGGGGGGGGAAGTTAAAATAGCAATAGCTTCACAAAGAAAAGAAAGTATTCCAACTAACTTCAAAAAACAGAGGCTTCCAAATTTATCATATTCACTTCTTTTCAGTGTCATATTAATATATTTTAATATATCATATTGATACATTTTCATATACAGCAAAGAATTCCTTTGCTAGATATTTTCAGTAATAGCTAAGTTTCATGTGCTCAGAAGCTGTAACACTGCAGACTTGTCCATAATTGACTTGGACTTAAAAAGCAGTTGAGTTTGAGCTTACTTTACAATTATGTCTCTCTTATGACCAGTCAGATCTGAAAGTCTCCATCTAATAATTTTCTCAAGCATGAATTAGCTTTTACAGTTCTGAAATCCAAATGCCCTTTACCCTTCATTGTCCATGCGGCATTCATTTGTAAATATCAGTCATAAACAGGAAAAAAAATTCAAATTTTCAGTGTAAAGATAGCTGATGAAATTTTAATCTTCTGATGTTCACTTGTTTTGATGTCTTTGTTATATAAATCCATATGCTCTAGTGAACATTCCTGTAAATACACCTCTGAAATAGCAAAACAGAACAGAGCCAAGAGAGAATTCAAACTGAAAGATTTGTGGTTTTAAACTAGAGGTACTTTCTGAAGACATCAAGTATACAATGTAATTGCAGCCAGCAGTGGTTGATTATAGTGTCTTTCAAAGTAATTTTTTTATTCAATTCTCTCAGCAGGAAAAAAGGTCCAGGACGATAAAAATAACTAAATGCAGCAGAAATGTTAAGATAACTACTACCTCCGTCCTGCATTGGGATCTATTAACACGGCCCTTTTGAACAATGCAACTGCTTTAACCCTAGTGGACCAAAATGCACATGAACACCAGCCTTCACAAAAACACAGTGACAAAAGAAGGAAAGTGAGCAGTATGTGCCTGTCTTTAGTTCATGAATGGTGGTGGCAAAAGATGACTGTATGACTTTATTCAGTAGCTGGTGAGTGAATTGATGATTATGTTTGTCTGCTCTCAGATATTTTGATTTTTTTTTTCACCTGGCATTTGCAAAGAGCCTTAGTGTCATCTTGTTTCAGAGATGCCCACTCTAAGTCTCTGTATTTAGCCATGCTGTGAGCATATCTTTTATCCGCTGTGCATAAACGGTCTCAACAGACAACATAGAGGAATGGCACAGAAAAAGGAACTCTTTTGTTTCCATTGTGTGGTTGTGTTAAATGACTTTTCTGTGGTCATTCAAGAATACCTAAGGTGGGCCTGGAACCTGGACTTAGATTTTCTGAGTCATGCAGCAGCATTTTGATCACAAGGTTATTCTCCTTCCTTTCTGATGGTGTGCCCATCGAAGGCTTAATATCTGTGCTTTAGCCACCGCCATGGGCACCTTTGCTGCACGTACTGGCTGGACGTTGGTGTATGCTGCAGGGTGCGTGCAGGGTAGCTGGAGCACCTGGAAAAAGATCTGACGTTCCCTGGGTGCACAGGCAAGAGCAGCAACTGCTGCAGTAACCTTACGTAGGTGTCACGGGGTAGTCACCTCTGCAAGCAGCTCTGTGGAGGAGGCAGGACAGACCCAGCTCTAGCTGATCCTGTTGACTTTGGGAGCTGCCTCTGCGTGGCATTAACAGAAAGCAGGAGCTGGTCTTGCTAAGGGCTTCTAGCCTCTTCTGCCTTTTGCAAGTGATGTGGGGACAGGCCTCCACGGTATTTCATTGTCCCCCTGCAGAGGAAAGCATTCTGCTAATGCTGCATTATAATCTAAAATGGGGGACAGGTGTGTGACTAGCAGGTAATACAGAATAATACTGTGAACTATATTAAGTTGTTCCTTGATGGAGAGTGGACTAAAACAGTTAAGCAATCGACTACATTTAGCAGGAGAACAAATCGGTAGCATTCCTACTGCTGTGCAAATCCTGTACATGGGTCTTTTATTCCTGATCAATATCTTAATGGCAGAGAGTAGCAGATGTGCGTGGAATCATAGCCAAAGGGTTTTCAGCAGTACCAAAAGTATCCTTGAAGCCATGAAAATGCTGTAGGAAAAGCTTATTCCTTGTTGCAGTACTTGATGGAAGTCTGCAGTGTTGTCATCCTGTTGTGAAAGTTACTGTTCTTCTCAGACATGCATTGCTTTTTATCAAGTTGGGGTTTTCCCTAAGCCTTTTTGTTTGTTTGTTTGTTTGTTTTAGGATGGGGAACTAGCAGGTTCTTCAAAGCAGGAGTGTCATCAAAAAGAAATTCAGTCTAACTTATGCATCAAAATTTGATGTCTGAAAAGGAGCCTAGCCTCCCTACCCAGTTAGTAGAAAGAAGGCGGCTCTTGGGTGGCTTGAAGTGCCTAAATTAAAGCATTTTGTCCTTCCACTAAAAAAGCTACATGGTTTGAATACCTCTTCTTCTGTTTCTTTTTAGACTCTGGTACTTGAAAGTCTCCTAGACAGGCTCTCAGAAGTGATCAGTGACTTTTTAGGCTTTTTAATGTAAAGCAAAAATAGAGCTATTTTAAGCAACGCTCCATTCTGAGAAAGGTATGAGATGCTGCCACCCAAAAATCTCTAGTAAGGGAACCATTCCAAATCTTTTGACATATTAAAAAAAAAAAAACCAAACTGGTCAGCTTTTCCCTGAAAATTGGTCTTCTTAATGTAGGTGAGTGTGAGAGACAGGACGGAGTTAATGCCTCAAACACCTCGTGAGGGACGGAGATCAGGGCCTGGCCTTTGCAGGCGACGGAAGGCATAGAACTTGCAAGGCTGCACAGCAACACCGCATGTGAGGGACTGAAAGAGTGAATGTCCCAAACATGATGGCAGGGCAAATTCTGCCCAACAGCGACCCTGCGGAACAGCCAGCCGCCGGCAGAGAAGCAGGTCAGCAACAGGGCGCGGAGGCCGGGTTCCTTGTGTGGGTACGCTGAGGAGGGCAGCTCACCACGTACGGCCAGGGATCAAACCATGGTCATGCCTGCAGGGGGAGAGAAGCTGCTACCCAAACAACCCCCAAGCCCACCAACCCATTTCCTGACACCTAATTAGCCTAATGAGTTCGAGTGCCCGCCCAAAGGAGGGGCAAGGAGATGATAAAAGGACATGAATTGAAGCCTTGTGTGTGTGCGCCCTCCAGAACTGGACCCTTAGGCTGGTGGGACCAACGCTGGACCCAGGACTGGTGAAACCTTTCTCTTTTCCTCTCTTTCTCTCTCTCCCTCTCCTCTTTTCTGTAACCCCTACACCTTATCACTTTAGACATAAACCGTTGACCAAGTCTGGGACTAGGAGCGGATCCAGCCGCCCCTGGGCTCCTCTCTGAGAAGGAGTCCAGAAAGCAAGGGGGTCTGCTCTGAACCTCGTGACTCAACGGGAGGGATCTCCTTATCGTCTTCTCTGAACCGATAGATCCGTGGTTAGCACGTGTTACAGGGTTTACTGAGGTAGTTCCATGCCAGTTCCTTTTGAGAGAAACCCCAACACCTGCTATTACACCTTCCAAGTTCAGGCTGCTTCTGCCATGAGTAAAAAGTTTAACTAATCGTTTGGTGTCCTTTCACCTTAATTTAGCCCGAGGGAATTCCAAACTCACAACAAACCCTCCCTGGTCTGCCTAGCATGGGTTGTGATAGTAAGATACCCTGTTTGGTTTTTTCCATGCACACTCAACCCACTGTTTATTAGGCACCTACCTCCATGCCACCAGAGGAAAATTACCTACAAGCTCCCATAAATGAGACAGAACCACAGACAACGGACCCTTTCTGTGCTGATCAGCAATTACTCAAAGCCAAGGTGTCAGCAATACTCTCCAAGCACAAGAGAAAAATCTGGGCTTGCAGCTGCTTTAGTGGCATTGCAGTTCTCCCTCAAGTATTGCAGTGTGATAATGAAGGCAGAGAATATACTGCCATATGCATAGCCAGGAATAAAAGAAAGGAGGAGGTAAGGTTTCTTTTTCAACGGGCACCAGCGTATCTTCCTATCAGACTGACTATTTCTGACAGTAGTACTTAGGCAGTGCAGTAACAGACACAAGAAAAAGAAAATTGTTTGACAGGAATGTTTTGGTTGTGCTTTGGGCAGTGTGTATTGTTGTCAAACGCGATATTGATTGCTAAAGTCCTGATTTACTTCCTACAGAAGAAACCCACAGACTGAGATAACAGAATTGTTATAGCAAGTAGTACAACTGAGGGCAAACAGGTAAGCAGACTTCACCTGATTGTAATTTAGGCACATTAGAGCTTATGTGCTTCTCATATGTACAAAAGACATTGTTCTTTTCTGGGTTTTTTTTTTAATTACAAGTTTCTGTAACTTCACATTTCTAGGATAGCCACAATCCTACATGTGATTGCTACTGTCTTTTTTTTGTTTTGGTGGGGCTTTGTTTCTTGTTGTTGTTGTTGGTTGGTTGGTTTTTTAGCAACCCTAATCTCTTCTGCCTGCCTACCTTTTGCAGTTTTCCTTACAGGTGCTCTCCTCGCTACCCCCGTTCCCAGTGTGCCCCATTTCATCTGTGGTAGAGCGAAGCAGTTATCTATCTTAAGCAGTTTTCCATTCACCAGCTGCTGTTTGCTTCTGTCTCTCTGCTAGAGGCTCAGTGCTCGCTGTATTTTTCTTTACTTCTTGACAGAAACATATGCTAATTTCCCCCTCTGAAGTTAGGCAAAAACATTTGCTAGGTGGGACGTAAGGTATTGGACCTGGGGAGGATAGAAACAGCTAAACTTTGGTTTTGTATTTGATTGTCAAGGGCTTTCTTATTTCTCATAGACTTTCATGGTCATTTACCACTGTGAAATGGATGTAGAGTGCTACCAAATCAGAAAGGCCTGCAATGCTCGCCTTATTGTGGGCAAGTGAACTCCATTTGTGCAAATACGTTCCAACAGGAGCAATCAACTGGAAAATAGAGGGGTGCCCATTAAGACTCATTTCATTATGAATGTGCTAATAAAAGAACTGTAGATTAGTAGGTCATGTCTCTCTTTTGATGAAGGAGTCTATTATTTCTTTGATTGTGATAGTAACTGGCTATACTAAAATGCTATAGCTTCTTTAAAAGCCTCTTAATGTTACCCCTATTAACTGCACGGCTTAAGAAGCTGTAGCTAAAGACAGGAGAGCTGATACAGATCTGCTGGCGTCCCTTCTTAGATCTCTTGATCTTACTTGGAATCCTATTAAGGATCTAGGAGATCTTCTCAAGCAGGGCTAGACTGGATGGCAGAGGGTGGAAATACCTGTGGCAAGTCCTCCTGGGCAGTCCTCGTGGCTAGCATTAAAAAAAAGCTGCAGCAGTGGAAGAGACTGGCCATTTCTGAGTGACTTCAGAGTTACTAGGACTGGATAATGACTAGTAAAATGGGAGTAAAGCGGGCTTGCTGTTCATAACAGGGTGAATAAATACCACGCTGTGATGGCAGGAATGTTCTAGCAGTCTGACTAGTAGGACATTCTTGTCCGGGCGGGATGATATTTATTCATTGTACAACTGCACACCAGAAGCATCTACACTCTCCCTGTGACTTCAGGTGAGGCAATAAACTTTACCACTTCAGTGTGTATTTCCAGCCACGATGACTCATTACTTAACTGAGGTTTTGGGAACATTGAGTGATGTTTCTGAAACTCTTGAAGTTTCTTGAATAGGAAACATGCATACTCGCTTTTCAAATCGCTAATCTGAGAGGTGGCTTTCTTCTTTGAAAAGGGCCTTTTAATATGTTTTTGCTAGTAATTTTATGTTTCTCAGAATATGAAAATGTATGAAAGAATAATGCTACTTGTGACTGAATAGCTTCTGAAATACTTAATAATGCCACTTATGTCACTAGTTCTTTGAAAAACCTTAATGAGTTGTTTAATTAGGAATATTGAGGAAATTTGAATCACAAGATTTTTTTTTTCCCCTCTCTTTGTTCACACAGCTCTGCATATATACACTGTGAACATCAAATACTATACAGATGACTAACCCCTTTACTTGTATTATTAAAGCATACTCATCTGGGCATTAAAACCAGTAAGAAAGGTTCCTTTCAGTGGTATGTGATCAGACCCCTGTAAACATGTTGCTTCTTAGGAGTGTAAAAAAACCCCACCAAATAGGGAAAGAATCTGATCTGACTTAAAACAATTGGTGTTCATAGTATTGTTAAATTCTTTGCAATCACATGTGGAATCTCTTTGGGATACAAACCGAGTTTATATATTTTGGAAGTGGGGTCTCTAATGGAATTACTGCAATCCTCCCCTTGTGCTTTTTTAAAAAAAAATCTGCTCCAGACAGACTCTTTGCTATTGTTTTTTGTCGAAGGGAGCGAGAGTCGTGCTGCAACTCTTAACTGTATTGCTAATGCTAAATAACTATGTGATCATCATGTGCAGCAAATTGGGGATTAGAAGCTTCTAGGACAGCTCTGCTATTATGTTTTAGACAACTGAAGGAGCTAATCCTAAAAATACAACATGTGTGATGCAAGTGGCAGTTCTCAGTCCAGGCATCAGCAAAACTTTGCTCTGTGAAAGCCACTGAAGATGGCAAAATTGGCCACCTTTGCTCAGTGGAGTTTTGGGTTTGATTCTGAATTAATTCCATGGAGTTGCCAGGATTTATAGCCAAGATCAAAAACGCTGGATAAGTGGTTTGGGAGGAGCAGAATTCAAAGAAACTATTTCTGCATAATTTGTGCTTTCATGCCTGTAAACAGATGTCTCTGTTTAAAATAAACAAAGAGATACTAATCTGGACAAGAGAGACTTCCTTCTTATTTTGGAAAATCCTTTTCATCTCAAAGGTATTCCCCTGAGCAGTTAATGCTCAAGAAAAGTATTTCCAGTAAGAAATGAAACTTGTCCAGGTGAGGCATCAGTACAATCTCTGACGCTACTCTTCACATCAGAAAGGGGTAAATCTGCAGTTCTTCCATTAGTGGAAAGACTGCTCCGTATGTCTTAAATATTTTCTTAAGCCAAAACTAAACTTCTCTGATGCTCTTGCAGACTGTGGTAAACAGAAACAATCAGCCTCAGTCTTGTTGAAACTGGTGAGAATTTCATGTCATTAGAGCCAGCATGTCAGGCCTGATTTTTTTGTTGGTTTGTTTCATGTTTCTTGGTCCTCCTATTGCTTCTTTCAATCATTGATATTCTTTTTATTGGCAGACTTCTGTTTGCCTGATTTTAATGACTACAGCTGAAAACACTGGAGCTTAAATACCACCACATGAAGTCACCAAATATTTACTGACCATCTAGAAAAGTCCATGCTTTTGCAACAAAGGATGCATTTAATCAAATCTCAAACATTCCTAAAAATTGCACTTATTTGCACTCAGAATATGTTCCACCCCGGTATCTTAAATATTACATGCGCTTCTAGTGCATTGTGACTGTCGTCAGCTTAGGCTGCTTCCTTCTGGAGAGATAAAAGCCTCCTTCCTGTCAAGGTCACTTAGCTTTCATCCTAAAGTCCTCCCACGTTCTGCTTTCCTGTTTCCTTCTCTCCTCTAATTATGGGCAAACTGATGTAAGCTGAAAATTGTCAAATTGCCCTGAAGGCAAACATGAGTGTTTATTCACCTGTCTAAGGTACCTGCACAGTCTCAATTACCAAGGAGTTCGATCACTTAATAATCTTTATTGTATTTATCCTCAGAGTAATTTTGTGAGAATTGCAAAGCTACCATTCCTGAAAATGGAAACAAAGTGAATGTAAAGACCAGACCTTCAAAGGCATTTAGAAATCTAACTCCTACTGCAATCAGGTCAATGGCATTTAAGCCATTAATCCCATGAAGTTTTAGCACTAACTCAAAAACATAAACCGATATGGACACCAAAAAAATCTGAGGAATCATTATAAATGGAACATGGATAAACTCATAAATACATACATGTGTATCCTTCTCATTACTCTGTAAGATTTCACGTATTTCTACTCAAGTCTTGACAACTTTGTTTTGCATGATCTTTCTTTAAATAAGCTGTAAGACATTTACAGTTTCATGATATTTCTCACTTGCTGGATGAAGACAAGTTTCAAAACAAAATCAGAATTACACCAGCAGTTTATTAGCTCCATCTACACATTATCTGTTGAATTGATTGTCTTGTAATGAAATGTTGTTTCTTCACTTACATAGCCAATCCATAATTTATCTGTTTTAAACCAGAAATTAGATTCTCTCTCCTATTTAAAGCCCTTGCAACTTAGCAACAATGCAAGTCTTAGGTACACTCCTCTGCTCCCTCCCCGTAATCTCTAACCAATACCCCTTTCTTCTGATTTACTGCAGGTTATTTTACACTGTAGGCTGTAGGAGGACTTATTTTCAAGTATGGGCACTTATAAAGCAGTAGGGATTATCCAAGATTCAGGCTGTCTATGAAAAAACATGGTATTTCATTAAATGGGCAATCTAAGATTTATGATTTTAGATTTTCATTCCTTTCCGTTTATAAATGCCTGAAGTGTGTCAGAAGTGTGATATATTGTCACTTGGTACCATATTCCAAGTGTTAGGCTTACACATGTATATATAAATATATATATTTATGCCTGCACCTGTGTGCTGTACGCTACTACCTATACTAGTAATGGCTGTAGTAATGCTACTATTGCCGGTGGGACTTGAACTTTGATTTCGGCACTGAATGGCTGAAGTGTTTTCTTGACGTTAGTATCTAGAATAGGATGGAGGCTTAAAACCACAAGCTGCTGTTCCTTGAAATGAAAGTGTGACTCTATCAGATGTGAGTAGAGCTGAGTGACTTCAGCTGGAAAGAAAACCTCAGGTGTTTGGGGGAATAACATTTAACACTTTCACTGTAGTTCCTTTGACTGTGACTGGACAAAGATCAGGGAAGCAGAGTTTTACTGACAAAAGCATCGATGTAATTGGTATGTACGAGAGGGTGTATGCATCAGCAGTACTAGTGTGAACAGCTTTTGTAGCCCTGCACCTCAGGAAATAAGATGTTGCCATTGCTACCGAAAAATTGCAGATTTTGGTTGATCTTAACATAGGCCACTTCAGGCCTTGTCTGGTCCCGAGCTCATGTTAGCTTATTTGAGCTGAACCAGCAAGTGCCCGACAGGTGACTAATGTCGAGCTTATTTTTTGTGTTAGCTTAACTCTGGGAAATTGCATGGTTTTACCCTAAAGAAATTACACCATGCATGTTGTCCCAACAACTCCTAAGTGAATATTCTGTAACTAAAGCTGGGCACAAATTAAAAAAAAGCAATAGCAACAGACTGTGTGAAAACCCCAAGCTGACCCAGGACCAAAGAGGAAGAAACTCTGACCACCAACAGCATACTCCTCCCAGTGTGGAACTTAGGGCACTAACTATTTGCTGTTGCTACTCATAAGAGAGGTGAGCGTGACGTGACAAAAAGAGGTAGATACCAGGAAGTTGGTGACTAACAAATTGGATTGTACTATTAATGGGAATTAGCAATAGCTAGAAAATATGGACTATAAATGTTAGCATCGTTGTAACGGGACTTAGAATAACTGTTTGATTTACTTCGATTTTACTGTTGAAACACTAATTAGACTAACAATAAACTCTAATTGTTGGCTCTGCATATAAGGTGTGTCCCCTTGTGCCCGTAACGAGACTTTGACTGTAACACTCTTTGTCAGATGGGCAATTTTCATGCAGCAGAAGTGCGGAAAAAGGGGAAAATAATGAGAAGTAGCAGCAAGGAGAAAGAGAAGGAGTGGCAGCAGAGAGGCTCCTAGCTTGGCAGCACTTCAGAGCTGGGACCCAGCTGGTTATCCAGCTGTGAGCCTGGAGCACAGCCAGACGAGGAAGACTCAGGGCACGCTCCCCAGATGTACCTTTTCACTGCATTTATACTAAGCCCGTGCCCGTGGCACTCCGACACGTCCACTGGCATCGCAGGGGGCAGGTATTTTCTTAGGCTCCAGCCTGGCAAGGGGTTCGAGCGGGTGTCCCTCTCCGGTGCCGTCCGCCCGGAGCTTGGACCGTGGGCCGTCACGAGGGCTGTGAGCTCCCTCTTGGTCGCCACCATCAGTTCTGCCCTTGAAGCAGCCCCCTCTTCTCAGCAGTTTTGCACCACAGGGACAAGCCCCGTGCCAAAACAGACAGCGTCAATTCATTAGTCGAGGCTGACTGAAATTCAGAGCCGCGTCTCGGAGGTGCAGCCCGTAATTTGGGGGCCTGAGGGAAACGCGGGTGAGGGTGACCTTCAGCAGCCTGGCTTTCTGGCATGGGCTGAAGTGGCCCCTGACCAAGACCAGGCGGTCCTGGGGAGCTCTGTAGTCGCTACAGCAGCCTGGGCTTTGCTGCCTGGTCTCCACCTCCCCAAATCTCTGCACCTAGAAGCAGCAGTCCAAGACCATCCTGGACATGCCCTCTGTGCTGATAATACAGAGGTGAGCAGAGGCGCTGGAGTTCAGTTCCTGGGCAAAATGATGAAGTCTGGGGGAACGGGTCCTTCCTGGCAGTGTCGGGGGCTTTTAAGGCTCCTTTAACAGCTCCTTAAACAGACCCTTTAGTAAACACAGGGAATCTGGGAGAGTGATGGATGGCTCCCTATTCGTATCCAATTGCGGCGTACAGTGTGACACACGAGTTGGTTTTCTCAATCATAAAAAAAGAAAAAAACAACATGCCTCACTGCTTTTGAAAGCTAAACTGGGAAAGAGAGCATTTTCACTTCAGTGGAGTTGAATACCCATTGAACTGACATGGTGGGGAAAGGGCTGGTCTGCGGTTCCTGTGGAGGCTCCCAGTTAAAAGGCACCTGAGCCATGTGTCCTCAATAAACATATGAAGGAAAATGAGTTGTCTTCAAGCAAAAAATGGCAATGTCAGGCCTGCCTCGCCATTCCTTCTTAAATGGGGGAGTGCAATATATCATCCCTGCCTAAACTCTGCATATTGAGTTAAACCTAACATTTGGATTTATTAATAGTACAGCTTCCCTCCTCCATTCCCCTAGGATAAGAATTCAATCTTTTTTCCCAGGAGCTGCATTTTTATGCATACTTATGGGCAGGCAAGGTTTGCAGAAGGTGACTCCCTACAGAAAATGTGTGGCTTCTTAATGTCAATTTGTTTCTGCATTTGCTAGGGGACCCTGTAGTAATCTGGATGAATACTTGCTGTAAATTGATAACAAAATATGATGTCCTAGAAAGTATATGCTAGCGTGAAACATGAGGGAAAAAGAATCCCTGTTCCATTTAAAATTAACAAATTTGTTACAAAATGGAGAGATTTCCCTTTGTGTTCTGAAGTAATTTATAAGGTTGTGGGTTTTTTTTTTTATTACAGCTGTTTGGTGAGTGGGATGGGAAAGGGGCAGATAATTGATGAATGTGCTTTTTCTGATGTGGGGGGATGTAAGCACAGCTTATGGCTGGGGAAGAAAGGAATATTAATTGTCGGTTGGTCTCTTGTGCAAAACTTTGACAAACTTCTACAGTGTGGAATCTATGCTTTTTGAATGTCTGTCTCTTCCCCTGGAGATATGTGAACATGATACTTGTAGTTCTAGGTGTGGCAGGAAGGATGCTAAAATGCAAAACTTCAGGAAGAAAATCAGAAGTAGAATGGGTCACCACTTTAATTCTGAACATTTCAGAGCCTTGGAGGGATGGGAAAGGAGCGGCAGACACCTTTGGCTCGGTCGAACAGAATTTCCCCTTGGGTTTCAAAGGGAGTGCATGCTGCCATTGCGTCTCTTCCAGCCACGGTGAGGGGACAGTTCTGCGTGAGCACTCTGGGTATCTAACCCTATTCCTCGTACCTTTGGCTAGGTAACATCAACCTTGTGGCTGTGGGTCATCTTCTGCCTTTTGCCTGCAGCTGCACTTGTTTTAGTCATGATTAGGGTTTTTTTCCTGAATTGCTTCTAATCGCACTTTAAGGCTGTTGTGTCCTACTTTATTTTCATCCTCATAGTAGAAGGGCAAAGTCTATAAATTCTATTTTAGACAAGGAAAAAAGCTCTGAACAATTTTTTAAACTGTTTTTCTTACTTGCTGTTATTTATAGGCTTGATCTCCGACCCCGTGCCCCAGCTCACCTCTGTACCAAACCACATTAAGTCTTAACGAGAAAATCGTTAGGGTGAGATCATAACAAATAAATAGCTCTTTACCCATGAGTCCTTTCTATTGTTTCTCTTTTTTGTGAGCATTGTAGTATTTCTGTGGCTTGATAGGATCAAAGTAGTCTGGCTTTTGTATTCCCGTAGCTGGTCACAGGCTATATGAACATTTTTCAAATTCAACCTTCCACCCAGGACATGTACTAGCTCTCAAGGAGGCATAAAGGAAACATCCCAATCCAATGACTGCTGCAGATGTGTTCAATAAAAGAAGAGCTGTAACTACACAAATTACCTTTGCTAAGCTGCAGGGTGCTGCAGAACTCCTGGAATGAGTTTCTCCCTGCCACACTTTTCATTCTCTCTGCTGGTTGTGAATGAATACAAATTAAGAAGAAATCCCTGAAAGAGGTTATAGGCCTATACAAATATCTTACAAGAGAATCGGGCTGCTCATGCAGCTTATTTTTACATTTCAGAAAGTTTTAGGAAGAAAGGGATGCTACCTCTTCAGAAGCCTGCATGTGTAGGGCAGGAATGTGAGATCTTCAGCACAGCTGACTGGCAATTTTGTTACAAGTCTTGCAATAATTGATATTTTAATTAAAGCCTCAGCTCCTGGAGATTGGGGATTGTCGGAGAATCTCCATTTTCATTTAGGAAAGCATGTTTCTAGTCTGATGTTTGCCAAATAATATTTGGAAAAATAGCCTGTGTTGTCCTAGCCACCCCAGAGCTGGAATGCAATGAAAGCCAATCTGTACTTAAAATGCATTTTCATTGTTTGAGACAAAATACCTCCTGAGTGGAAAGCCAAACTAATACATGTTGGGGCCAGGCCCCAGACTTTCAAATGTGGCGTAGGTAGTTCTGGATGTTTAAATTCAAGATCTGAAACCTGCCGAGATTGAGAACAGCAGATGGAAGGGGCTGTGGCAGCCTGGTGTGGGGAGGAGAGTGGAGGGGGTTGCAAAATACCTGTTGGGACCAGGAGGAGCAGAATAGTTGTAGCAAACTCTATCTGCTAGCTGCATCCCCAGGAGGAGCAAAATCATGGTCTCTGCCAGGGAATGAAAAGCTAACAGAGAAAAATTGCTGTGTTACCTTCTACTGAGGAAAACTGTTCCTTACAGAGATTGATTTACTTCATCTTTTGGCTCCAAAATGCCATTAAACAGCGTATTCAAAACTGCATGATAAAACGTGGGCCGTGGCTTCAGTCCACAGGCAACCCAGACGCTCTCCAGACCTCTGTACCTGACTAAGGCTCAGCCCAGTTCTTTCACCAGTGGCATCCTCAGCTCTGTCGTGTTTTAAGAAATCCGCCCGCTTCTCCTTCTCTGGCAGAGGCGCAGGGAGGAACTGGCGGTGTTTTGGCTTCGTAGGTATAAAAGCAAGATTTTACCTGTTCTTCCATACTTGCAGGTCTGTTTTATTTCTCCTAGCAATGAGTCCCTCCTGCTGCAGAACCCTGGGAAATGAGACCAGGAGTTCACCTACACGAGAGATATATGCTGCCATAGTTTTTTTTGCTGTCTGTGAATTTGCTATGCACAATCAATTTCAAAATGCTATAAAAAGAGCCAACATGAAAGAAATTCAAAACCCTTAGTGGAGTGTTGCCTTTAAAAATAACAACATTTTGGCTTCAGGCCAACCATGCTGAGAACAAATGGAAGAAAAATTCTCTTAAAATATTTAACATTACACAGTGGATTATACTGGATTACAAATAATCAAACATGTCTGTTTATTTAAAAAAAAAGACATTCATGTCAAGTGCAGTTCTGTAGCTTTCATGTTTGTTTGTTACTACTCAATAATATTTTAGTAAATGCCTCTTACTGGCCAGAAAATAATACTTTATTCTTTATTGGTTTTTGCCTTTTTCTTATATCTACTTTAATTCAGAGGATTTCTTGCAGGGACTTTGAGAAGAGTAGGGTGGAATCCATTTCCAATTAGCAAATGGTACTTTCTTCTTCCTTCCCTATCTCGTGAAACATGTCACACTACACATACAGGGATGGTCAGGAAGTTAACTAGTTTGTTGCACCGAATCATTGGTATGAATATAACCGGTTTTACATAGAATCTGCTCTGGCATTAGCTGACAGCATAGGTAATTTGATGCCTTTTTTTCTCCCAAATGTGGCTGATAACAGTCTCCACTTACATAATTGGCAGAGTTTTGGGAACAAGCTTTATTAATTTGTCCTCTTTTGAAAGGATGAGTACGTCAGGAAGGAAAAAAAATGGGAGAAAGGGATGGAGTAAGAATGCTTATTATGTGGGGGTTTTAATGGATTAGTGACATTTGAGGGACGAAGCAGGTTGAGAACTGCGAAAGCAACTTTCAAATTATGGAAGTGCTGCTTGCCCAACCATTGAAATAAAATAGTCAATAGGATCAATTCTCCCGGACAGGGAACTTGGGCCCTGAAGCTCAGTATTTAGAGCCTTTGAACCTTTTCTCAGCTGCCAGCTGACCCTGGCTGTGCCAGAATTCCCCAGGCACTCGTGCTTCTGCCATCAAAGCCCTCCAGGTGCGTGCACTTCTGCTATTGAGAAAGGGCAAAATTATGCAAATCTGATGCAGGCAGGCAAAGTGGCAGCAAACACTTGGCACGATTCACAAGCTAGACCCTCCTTTTTCTGTTTCCCCTCAGGAGCCTCAGCTGGGACATCAAAATGTGTCCACCAAATTGGAACAGCATTCAAGCCCTTTCCCCACCTCCGGCCACCACGCTCCGGTGGGGCTCTCAGAGCGGGGTTCTTTTCCATTTGTTGTGCTAAGGCTGTGTAGCATATTCGAATATTCACAGCACCCAGGCCGTCCATCTGACTGCCCTAACCACCACATCTAAGCCTCCTCTCCAGCCTTTCTTTGGCCCAGTAGCAAAGGGAAAGGTTTGGCTTAAGTTCTTTCTCCTGTCTGACAGTTTTCCTTTTCCCTGCTCCTGCCTGAATTGACAGAGCATGAACTGCACCGCAGCTCTACCTTACACAACCCAACGGGCTCAGATGGGCGAGTGGGGGATTGTCCACGTGTTCCCTCTCAGCTGCAGCTGTGTTGGCCTGAGAGGCTTTTTGCCACCAGACGCTCATCCGTACGCCCTGCCAGGAGAGGAGCTTGTTAGCTGTACTGCGCCTTAACCCATTTCAGTCGAAATAAGCTCATTGTAGCTTGCAGATCTCTAGCGAACCTGTGCAGTCTTGACGCAAAGGAGGTGGGGAGGGCTCCCAGGAGCAGCTCTCTGGGAACAGCTCTGGGAAGGTGGCCTGCAGGTAAAGGGATGCTGCTGCCTCCTTCGCCAGCACAGCGCAGCCACAAGAGGATGGAGGAACGAGGCTGCAAACGGGGCTGATGCAGCTTCTGTGCGGAACAGACGAAGGGACTGAATTGTTTCTGAACCCCTGCGCTTGCTTGTATTTCCTGGCCCGGTCTGCAAGATGCCAATTTAGCTATTAAGGTCTAATAACAAAATGGAAAGCTCAATTATAAAGGATGAAATGTTGCATTAGAGGTTAATAGAATGGTCTGATAAACAAATCGGTTGTTGTATTTCTTCTCCCTGTTGCCAAATTACTGGTTTGTCAGTTGTACGCTTCCACCCTTCCCTACTCTCTTTCTATGTGTTTTTTTTTGTTTGTAATGCAGTTGTTTTATATATTATCTGTCTTCTCTTTGAAGATAACAAAGTATAACTAAGACTTAGCTGCGTTGCTTTAGCTAAAATATCTCTTGTTCTTTTATCCCTCAAACCACATCTCTTGCTTCAGTCATGCAGAAATGGATGAAATGGGAATCAGACTTGGGGGATTTAATTGTAGTGCCAAAAGGCACGGAGAGCCCTGGGGATTCGGCACCCTCTTTTAGCCGTACGATGTTGACACCAGGGAAATTTGAGATGAGTGCATCTGATAGAGCAGAGCTTGCACATCATCTCCATAAAAATCCCCACTCTTTCCAGTTTCACCGAATACTGTACATTTAGGCACTTCTACCAGAGTCGAAAAGCACTTTATAGGCACTGAGTGGAGCTTTGCAACACATCTTTATGCTAAGTGCTATCTTTATTTAAAAGATTGAAGGGGGAAGGAGAAGAGGGAAGGGAAGCCAAGAGGGATTAGTGCCAAGAGGGACTTACAAAAATACTTGCGTGAGTTAATGGGAATTAGGCACCCAGCTGACTTCTGTGCATCCCGTGAAGGCATCTAACTCCCATGGATGAACTCCCTCCGGGACTTTACAAGTCTCCTGAAGTAACATTAAATCTTTGTAAGTCTCATACAGAAGAGCGTGTCAAGCCTAAGCCAACTCCAACTGTGATTAGGGCTGAACATTTCTACCTCTCATTGAAGTAAATAGGACTTGGGGCTATATAAGAGGTCAGCCTGTACAGCTCTGAAGGGGATGACAACGAGCCTGAATAACCCAGGAACCTGCCGAACTAGTGCACTTGTTGGCCAAGCGTGCTCAGACACAAGAGGCTCCATGTGCTGTGGCTGTGCGTCCAGGATCAGTATTTACCTAGCATTTAGGGTGGCCCTGGGTAGCCCCCAAAAGGCTAACAAACACCTCCGTGGTGACTTGCACAGGCCACTCTGTAATGGAGCAGGGAATAAAATCTAGTTCATCTTACACAAGACATGGAGATAGTGCTGCTTCTTGGTGTAGTTAGTGGCAGGGGAGGGGAAGAGCTGAGGCAGTAAAGACTACAAGGAGACAAGCTGCTCCCCCTGAAGTATTGAGATAATCTGATGGCTCTTTTGTGGCAGAGAGTTCAGAAATGCTCAATATTTGCAATGTTAAGTTTTCTTCTACTTCTGATCCTCTGATCTCTATGATTACACACAGCCTCTAAAAGCCTTTTGAATTAGAGGATATGTTTTAAAATCTCATTGTCTTTTCAAAAATCAAACAACATCTCCCTCCCCCCCAAAATCTCAGCAAGACAACTGACAAATCCGTGCTTACAGGCATAAAGTACAGAAACTCAGAAAGTACACAGACAATACAAAATAAGGTAGGAATTCAATGATACGTAGCATGCCACACTCCCTGAGCACAACTATAATGCTAGTTCAGTATAGATGAGACACTGTCAGAGCTTTTGAAACCTCTTCATACATTTTAACAGTGTGCTGCAAAACTAGCAGGTTTGGCCTCAGTGCTGCTCTGATCACGAAGCAAAGAGAAAAGCAAGAGCAGAAATGAGAGCTATGTCTGCCGATACAGCGAGTGCTGTATAAGCTGCTGGAGCACTGCTGATACAGGACTGCATGTAAAAGTGTGTGTGTTTGCTCAGGTGTGAATATATGTATTGCCTCCCTTTGTTTACATGGATGCTTTTGTTTCCTGTGTTTATACAAGCTTGTTTTAAAGGCTGGCACGTCTCATCTTTGAAGCTGTGAATCCCTCAAATTCCATCCAAGCACTCCACACTGCCAGCAATCCACAGCTGTACACAGCAAGAGCAAGTGAATAAACCAAGTGTGACTGGAAGGAAAGCAATGCTGCTTTGCTCTCCTGTGAGCTTTCTCTTTAGTCCTGTGAAGGACCCAATTTAGCAGAGCACTTTGCTTTCAAACTGTGTGCTTTTACTGAAGGCTGCTAGCAGACCTGAAGATAAAGCTGTACCTGAATGCTTTGCTGAATCGAGGCCTAAGCAGCACCGCATAACAGAGAAAATGTTGATCATTATCTAAGAAATGATGGGCTGGCATCATGCTGACAGAAGTACTTTTTCAGTGCACATAAAAACAGTAGGGATTACAGGTGAGGAATGGATTTCTGCATCTTATCTCTCACTCATTGAAATAAATGGGTTTATGTTTCCAGCAAGTTTATTTAACGTACTCGTTCCAAACAGGCATTTTGTGTTTGAGCCAGGTAGGGAAGAAGGTGAATGAACTCTTCTGAGTGTTCTGCAAGTTCAGGACAGCCTTAGCTTTTCTCCAGTGACACAACTCGAAGTGTGGTGGAAGGCTCCGTGTGGGAAGAAGCTTTGTACTGAGACTTCCCCTCTGCCAAACGGCAAAGAACATTTTGTCTTGGAACGGGTTGGCAGACCAGGAGTGAGGTGACTCTGTTTATCATCTATGCTGGAGACCACCACACCTTGCCATTCCCAAAGCACAGTAGCATTTCTGAAACCGGGAAAAGCAAACACTGGCCTGGTAACATAAATGTCTTCCCTGAGTTAACAATTTCCCTTGCAGGGAAAGAGAAGGGAGAGAATTTGAATTTGAATGTGCCCCCCTACACACACACGCGCACACACACACACACACACACATGCATATATACCTCCTGCCAAAAGATGCATCTGGTTCTATAAAAATCCCAGATCCTCTTGCATGAATGCAATCTGAAGTCACAGGTTTGCATAAGAACCAAATCCTCAGCCAGAGGGCTGTGAAGTATCTGTCAGCTCGTCAGCTGGATACACAGAGCGAGCTATTTAGAGCTGATGTTGCTACTTGGAAGGCAGGGACTTGGTTATCTTTTTGCTTCTGTGCACCTGTGGCCTATCTTGCTTATTTCATAATGCTTCTACCTGCTTTTACTTCGCCTTGTTTGAGCTAAGGGCAACCTCAAAGTAAGCGGCTAACGTTTGGGTGCTCTAACCCTCGTGCGTGCAAACCTTATGCAGGGAGAGCGAGGCAGGGCAGGGCCGAGGAGCCGGCTTGTGAGCCGGGGTGGGAGAGCCCTGTGTGGAGGAAGAGGAGCCCCGCGTGGAGGAAGGAGAGCCCAGAGAGCGTCAGGGAGAGAGGCAGGCACCGAAGGCAAGCGGAGCGCGTCTGACCCATCAGAGCCGCAGGGAGGTGGCTTGGGAAAGGTCTGCGTTTATGAAGGAAGCAGCTGTAGCGCAACAAGAGCCATATGAAATAATGTTAGGTGAGATTCAGCAGAACCTCCCACTCTTGTCTCGGGTGACGCGTCCTCCGCTTTAACTTCTGGTTCGAGCAAACTATAGGCTTTGAACAAAAAATCAGCCAAAACAAGGCAGGTTAAGCAAATAGGCTTTCAGAAACTCATAGTGCGTGTTGACCATATCGTTCTGCAAATAGCCACCTTCGTAACAGAGGGCAACGACACCACTGACTCTCTACCCTTTTAACAAATAAAAGGATAAACTATGCTTTTCATCCCATCGCCTCTCGATCAGCTACAGGTCTCTGCAAACTATCAGAAAGTTACTCAGAGGAGATGCTGCAATGCCTGTAATGGTGGTGCCGTTAGAGTCTCTTCCTAGATGCAGGTGCTGGCCAGCAAACTTGAAATTAAATCCCACTGTGATGTTCTTTTTCCCTATTCCAGTGAAACAAATGGGGTTGTGGTTCGCTGCTGACTCCTTCTCAAAGCACGGTCTGTGACGGCAATCGTGGAAACGGGTCTGCGAGGCGAGCTCTCCCGTTCCTGCTCTGAAGCGCTCTAGCAGATTAAAAACAGTGGGATGGAGAAGGAGAGGTTGCTGAGCAGTTAATGGCACTAGAATGGGGAGATTGCATGTTGTGATGAACATTGCCATAGTTTGTGACCTTGCCTGGTGCATGTGGTGCTGATTATACCGAAGGATCAAGCAGATGTGAAGGGAAATTGAGTTTCATCTCCTCCCAGCTATCACAGGCCCTCTTTGGTAAGTGGAGGATTATGATGCTTTAGGAAAATAATGTATATATCTGTGTGTGGCTGCAATAATGATGGATTTTTTTCCCCCAACCAAAGTAACTGTGATTGATGCAGCTGGCTGCAACCTATAACGAACACTAAGGTTAATTGGAGCCAAGGGCACAGCAGTCCTTAAGTAGCATTATTCTGTGGTGCACTCACGTGCTGTCATTAATTTTCCTATTTGTTTGACTTTACAAAGACACATAGAAAAAAAATCTGAAAAGAACAGAAAAAAGAGCTCAATTATACCTCTTGCAAGGTAGCACTGAGGATGGGGAGGAGCTGAATCACCCAAGTACTTGATGACATTATGCTTTTGTACAGCATAACGCCTCCAGGTAACTGGAGAGCATAGTGTGCAGTGGCATTTGCTACATCTGTGCTCTTCTGTCTCTTCTAGCTGGTGCATTAGAAGACTGGGCATCAAAACACTTCCAGGCCACAGCTATTTTATTACAGCAGAGTCCAACCTGAGTCAGAATTTGAACTCCTGAAGCACTGAAAAAATACATGGAACATAGGACTAGAGCCATTGTGCTGTGTGAGAACAAACACGTGGCAGATCTGGTCTGGTGTCTCTTCTCTGAAGGTGACCAGCATCTAGAGGAATGGTCAGAGATCCCAGCAATAGGCCGATACGGGGATAACCTGCTTTCCATGTGGGGATCCTAATCTGGTAGAGTTTGAGACTCTGAACATCTGAGGTATTATGGGCATTCCAAAAGCAGTCGTGGGGACCCTGGGGCACTCACAGTCTGCAGTTTGTGTCCACACACATGTCCCATTCCCTTTTGGACATTAGTGAAGTTGGGTTTAGCAGGATTATGTGTTGCAGTGGTTCCTGCAGTACCTATTCCTGTTACATGAAAAAAAAAAAAAACCCAACGTTTCCTATCCTCTGTATTTATACATTTAGGAGTGGGGCCACAAAGCTTAGAGTTGTGGGGTGTACTGCAAAGCAGCCGTCAGAGTGGAAGAAGGTAGTGGGAATTGCAACAGTGATGTGAATGAGAACCGATAAAACACAGGTATCTGACAAATGATGTTTGTCTCTGCTGATGCCACAGTGTTGCACAAATATGCAAGACAAGTCAAGCCCATACATGTGAAACATTATATACTTGTCAGAACACTCCAAACAAAAACCTACCAGCCTACTCCCTCCCCTCCCAACAAACAATGCAGTATAAGATCTTTTGCTTTATTATAGAAGTCAACAAGTCAGAAATGATTCATATTCTTATATAAAATAGATTTTTACAAGGTTTTGTCTGAATGAATGTTGACTATCAGTATATGGCTACATTAGGATGTGTATAAGTAGAGCTTTCAGTGTAATGTAGTATCAAGGACATAAACTAAATTCAGATTACAGGGAAAAATAGGTCCCTATTATCTACCTGAAGCATACCTTAACTTCTAACACCTTTGCAAGATTTCAGGGCAAACAATAACATGCCAGGTGCAAAACCTACTGCCCAATTAATTCCATGATAATGGCCAAATTATGATGTTTGGCCATCAAAAATAAATACACACACCAAGAAAAATGGCAAGTGTCTCTGCACTGCCTACGAATAACTCCGTATGCGTACTTTTTCACACTTGTACCCTTACAACATATTGCAAGTGCATGAGGGAGAGGAGGAAATGGGAGCGGGGGCAGGATTCCTGCATGTTACAGATACTGCTAACAGCTTTTTTTATAGTCTTTCCCTAAGACCTTCTGGTTGCTGTATTTCATACATGAGAAAATTTCAAGACCCTTCCCTTGTTACCACTTACTCTAACAGCTATGTGTGCCCTGATGAGACTATTTTCTTGGACGTATTCTTACTAGTGCTCTTAAACATGTAGTTTGATATGCCTCTTTTGGCTCAACTGCAGCAAAAAACTGCAGACGTACTGGAAAGTAAGGACATCATAAACTTTTCCGGACTTTTGCAAACAGCTAGGCTTCTGAAGAAGAGGAATTACTATTGCTTGGGAAACATGAAGCCCTGCCACTGTGTCCAGTATTGCATAAGTTTATTGGGTGAGCAATAACGTGTCAATGTCAATCTAACTAATAAGCAATGGAAAAGCTGGCAAGTAAAATTCAAGCTCCTGAAAATAATTTTGGAATATATTTCACATTCAGATTTTTAATCACTCCTTAAAAGAAACCAGAATGACAGACAGGCTCATAATCCTTTTCAGCGGGCCCTAAAAAGTAATCAAGATATTAAGTCTGCCCGCGGTGGGTTTTTTAGTGGAAATGTAACAAGGAAGTAGGTAAAGCATAGGTACAATTTGAGGCAACACATTCCTTAGTCGTTATTGTCATGTATTAGAAAGACAGTAGGACAATGTTCACGTCATGCAAGCATGTATTTCATATGGGGATATATTGACAGGGACATAAGACTTGGGGCAGTACATTACCACAGTGAGCAAGATCTTGCTTTTGGCCAGTATCAAACAAAACTATTTTATGATGCATTTTTTCAGCGCATCAGCGTGACGTTACGTGATCCAGCAGAAACCATATGGCACAAACTCCTACACAGTTGCAAAGTACCCGGGATTCAAAATGAGTGCCACCAACCTTTTTGCCAGTGCTTTGTACTTCTAGAAAGAATTACAAAGTTAGCATTGCACAAAAGCAGCACAGGGGAGCCTGACTCATTCCAAGCTGTGGCTTAAGAACAGCTTGGGGAGTGAGGGTAAGGTTAAAGGTGGCCTTAAGCCATCCTTATATACTACAAGTCCTCCGTCAGTTTCTGCCAGATCATACCCTTGATCTCTTCCTTTCCTTTACTGTAATGTCATTTACATTACAATTGTAATGTAAAACTGCCATTTTTAAGCTTCTTCTGCACTTTGTACTTCAGGTCTCAGGTGGGTTACAGGATGTAGTGAAGGGTGAAGCGTGCAGTGCACTCCTGCAAACTAGATGTCTGTTATGTGGACACTTGTGACTACGGGAGAGCTGGACTCAGTGTCCCGAATGATTCCTTCTAGTGCTATGTTTTAGGAAATTCAGCAATATTTAGAGTAGCCTGAAGGCTATTTTAAGTTGTGCCAGCTGCTAAACACAGCAGGGATTCAACAGGGTGATAAAGGACATTTTAGACCAAGTCCTGACTTATACTCTCTGCAGGGAGTGTAATACAGCTAGGAAAGCTCTGCTCAGTCTAAGAATTCACCTATTTTGGGATAAGCCTCCCAGGGCTGAGTGAGGGCAGATTTACACTGGAGGAATGGAGCCAATCTGCGCTAATGCAAACAGGGTCTGACTGCAGAAAGGGAATAACAATAGCAGAATTATTTAAGGCCGAAGATTGATATCTGCGACCTAGCTGGCTAGAGGCTGGGCTTTTTGCTATTTGATTTTTCATTCATTAAACCGATAACTTAACCCATTTTCAGTCCCCGTTAATGCAACTCAATTGCATGAGTGCTTTACCAAGCCATTAAAAGAACCACCTTATAGAAATAGATGGGCAAAATTGTGTCCGTATTACTGCACTGTGACTCTGATCACAGGCATAATGTACTGAGCATGATATAGTGCTCTCACTGAAGCTAGTCAAAAGTAAAGAAAGGATGGGATGTTCAAGGGAAAATCTCTAAGCTCCGTGCTTTCACATGTGATTCAAAAGCCAGGATTTTGAAATGACACTAGCCGGGTATAAATTGAAGCTGCAAGAAGCAGCAGTGTGTCCAGATAAAAGCACGCTGCCTTGTTATATATATGGAAAGAAGGATACTGAGAAACTTGAGGAAAGGGTTGATGCTGTCAGCCCTTGTGACTTCTTGTGCTTGCTATCTTGGTGAACTTTTGTGCTTGCCAGAAAAAAATATTCCTCCTCCATGGCCTGCATGTTGCTAATATAAGTGGTGGAGAGGGGCCAAACCCACCGTCTCGCTCCTCACAGAGGGTGCAGGCTGACCCAACACATAGACTCTGGAGCTCACCAAGGCAAGGGCTGGAGTCAGATGATGGAGGTATCTCTGTAGGGCTCAGACCAAAAGGTCAGTCACAGCACCTGGGGTGGAAGTCTTTGCCCTCCCACCTCCACACAGAGAGGTCTACGCAGGCGCAGCCCTCAGCCCCGCTGGTACAAAGCTCGCACTCTTCATTTCTCCATCAGTGGAGACTGGTGCGAGTAAGTCCAGGCGATTTTGCGCTGCACTTAATATTGCACTCTATCAGTACTATAACTGCTGGTAGCGGCACGGCGACATACGGCTGGTGGCCAAAACCTTTTAAACCACTTCCACAGTGCCGTTCTGTCCCGCGGCTGAATGCCTCCCCCGTGAACGTGCAGTGGAAAGAGACGGTATTTTTAGCCCCAGCCTCTGTGCTTACAGCCTTTGCCGTGTTCACCCTCTCTGTCTGGCAGGACAACACAGCCCTCCTTCATGGAAGGCTCCTCTTCCTCGGTCAAGTGACGTGACCCGCCCTTACAAGTGCCACAGCATCCGAAGTCCCGCGGGGTCACACCAAAGGTCTGCGGCGCCCGCGGCCTTCCCGGGGTGACGCCGGGCTGGGAACGAGCCACGGCCCGAGGGAAGAGTCAGGCCGCCGAAATCTGACTACGCTACGCTCTGGGGGAACTTGTCCCCCCTTCTTTATTGCTCTAGGAGAAAGTCTTGCAAAACTAGACTCAGTAAAAACAGTGAAAAAAGGACTGGGGGGCGGGGTGGTGTGTTTTGTTTGGTTTGGGTTTTGGATTTTATTTTTTTTTTTAATTCAAAGTGGTGCTGCAGTGCCAGTTTGAACGAGGCACGTTTGCATTTGATGGCAGGGCAGAATTTCGGGTCCACTTGGGCACAGTTCCCAGGCGGGAGGTGCAGGGAAGACCGCCCCGGCGGTGGGCAAAGACCCCGCTCCCGTTCCCGTTCCCATGCCCGTTCCCATTCCCGTTCCCGTTCCCATTCCCGTTCCCGTTCCCGGCTGCCACGTGGGGGAGCTCGAGGCTTTGGAGACGGGCGCCGGCCCGGGACTGAACTTGTCCTCCGAGTCGGTCCGCTGATACTTTAAAAAAAATAAATAAAATTAAACCGGTGCTTCGCTGGGATACGTAGCTCGGCAAATAATGTAAGGGCAGGAGGGAAAGAACCGCCAGGCTTTAAAAAAAAAATAAATAAGTGGCTCCTTCACCGATACACCTTTTAAACCACAACCGGCTAATCCTTTCACTGCTTCCTACTAAAGTATTTTGCTGCGACAAAAAAAAAAAAAAAAAAAAAAAGTGGTTTTCGGAGCACTTTAAACAGCTCAGCTAGAAGCACAGAAATTAGCATGAAGTGAAATACTGACGGGAGCTTAATACAGTTTAAGATCGTTATTTTCTCTGCCATAAGACACCAGGGCCAATTAACTATTTCCTATTAAGTAGCCTAAACCAAAATAGCATGCAGCAAGAAATAGTGGCCAAATACTTATGACGGGAGTGTGGAATGAAGAGAGACTGACCGTGAATGTGAGGTCAATAATTTTCTGATACCAAAATATAAAAGTACTATAGTGTGAAAAGGCAACAACTGGATGAAAGAATGAGAAGGGAAAATCATGCTCAGAATTGACATTATTAAATACTGCTCTCTTCAAATCCTATCCACTAAATGTGGAGCCTTTTGTTTGTCTAGATGTGCATCATATTGCATCGCGTAATTCTGCTACACAAACGTATAGCTGAACACATTCCTCTCTACTCATCTGCCAAATTCCAAACCGGTCATTTTTTTGTGAGATTTCTATACAGAACAAAGTTAAACATATACAGTGAGAGAAATGTATTTAGTTTTGTCTTTGAATGACTCAAAAATTGTCTAATCAGGATGTCACCAGGCTGTGATTATGTGTGTTTTATTACTCTGGATTTTTAAAAATTCTTTTTTATAATGTTTAATGGTTTTGGCATCTAAACAGTTGACATTGGAGTTGGCAGTTTGTATCTCATTGTCTGAATGGGAAAGAGAGTTAAAATGTCTCTGAAATGGATGAGCTAATGTTTACAGTTTCATAACCAGGCTGTTGCTTGTGCTGTTGTTTGCTCTTCAAGGTTGGGTTAACAGTCTAACTGCCATGGCGACTCTCTGGAAACAGAGAAATGCAGAACAGCACTTCAGCAACTGAAAAAGACAGAAACCTAGTGTTAGATTACAGGATACTTCGTAGCAAGGTAAAAATTTTCGAAGAAATCCTGCAATCCCAGAGGTTGCGTTTATTTTCACGTTGATGATTTACGACGACAATTTTCTCACACTTTGTAATGACACCTCAGGTAAACCGTCTTGCTCACAACACAGAGCTTGGCCACAATGGGGAGAAAAAGTGCACTGCAGCCTCACAGGTACAGCCTGACAAAAATATTAAGATGCTCTGATACTTTTGGGTGCTAAAAAAGTAAGCTCAGAGTGGCTTTTCAAATGACAAATGTTTTCCTGTGAGCACAGGATGAGTCTATACATCAGTGGTTATTTTTCAACTGCCATTTTTTCACAGTTCAGCCAACTTTGAGTTTTTTGCATTGGAACAGTATCTTAAAAAGACCTAGAAAGTGGTGGTTTTAAGCTACATTGTAATGATGATCTCTCTTAAGATCGTTGCATGTAATGATTAGATCTTCCTTAAACCTCTGAACGATAAGCAAGTGGCTACACACGTTAAGTGCTTGAGACTATTTCTGCCTCTAAAAATATATCTGTGCATAAGTATTTTCAAGACTGGGCTCATCTGGTCTAACCTGCGACCACCAGAACTAATTTTCACTTTAGCTTAAATTAAATTTTTTTGGCACTCATGAGTGTCCTTTGTCCATTACCCTGATAGCTTTATCTTGCTATTACAAAAAGAAGCAGCGACTTTAATTGCAATCCGTTGTGAAAAATTTTGCAATCCCCAGAGACAAAAGAGGTTTGCGTTGACCTCGCATCCACGTTTCGCAGCGCTGGGGAGCCTTCTCTCACGCGCTCCCGTTCTGGTCCAAACCGGGGATAAAGCGCTGCACAGCGCTTGCGGTGCCCGCGTTGTACGGAGTCACGCTCTTTGCAGCACTCGTAAGGACATGCCTACATGGCCGTGGAGCCGAGTGCGACGCAGAGAGCCCCCAGCCCAGGCAGGTGCTGCCGGGAACCCCACCGTATCAGCACCACGCTGCACCTTGCCTCATCCATCCATCCATCCATCCATCCATCCTGCTGACGGGCAGAGTTAACCAGCCCGGACGCGGCACGGGGCTGGTACAGCTCGCCTGCTGTCGTGGGATCTCTGACTCGACCCTTGCACGGGTACCGGCGAGCTCTGGGACCTGCCACGCAGCACTGAACGAACCCCCTCCCTAAAGATGTTCTCACCACCTCGGTATCAAAATCAACAGCGCCGCTATCAAACACCGCCTGGGAGGGACATCTGCTATTTAAATGTGTCATAGCGGATGAAAGAAATTGAAACACAAAACCCAAACACATCCCTTTTCCCTAATTTAATCAGTATTTTTAAGCAGTTTATCTGTTTATTAATAGGAAGGTTTTAAAACATTTTGCTTGAGCTGACATTCTTTAATTATAATTTCACACCGCTGAATATGCAGTCACACCAGCAGAAGCTCCGTTGCGAAAGAACACACAGATTCAATCAGTTTCTTTCTCTGAATTTTTCTGACTTGGTCATATTTTTCCATTCATCATTATTTTTTTGTTTGCTTCTCACATTTCTTCTTAATATGTGGGTTTTTTCCTCTTACTCTGTTGTTCCACTTGAAAACACCAGGATTAGCATGCAGATGTTTTTTTTTGATCAGAGATTTTTTTTTTTTAATCATTCCCCTTTTCCACAGTCTATTTGGGTAGCTGGGGATTTTTTGTTTGTTTGTTTTCGACCCTGCCTTGGTTTTGTTTTTTTTTTAATGATAAATGCATTACCCTAGTCTTCTGAGTGTAAACACCTTCTGTTTGCTATTGTTTTCTTAAAACAGCATTTTAGAAAATTAACTATTTCTTCTAGTTAAATAGATCATCAGCTATGCTAACTATGCCAATAATCTAATATCTACCATGTTTTTGGTGCCTTGCTAACCACAAAAGTTTAGGTCAAAGAGATATTGTTTTAGGAAAGTTTCACAAAAAAAAAAGGATAAGTTTTCAGCACGTCTGTTATCTGTTGTAAAACTGTGCTGTAATACCTTTAAAAATTACTTTTAGAATTCACGGAAGTCAGAGGATTTACTGAACACAGAGTAGGTGGAAGAGAAAAGTAATCACACTTCTTGCCAGTAAAGACCAACTTTTTTCCTTTGTTATTTATTTAAAAAGAATAATGACCCCTTTAAATGAGCACCAGTTGGAATTTTGGCTGTCTTTTAACCTGCAGGCTGATGTTCACAGGAGTTGAATTACACTTAATTTTTAGAAAGCTGAGAAGAGAGAAAGATATTCACCAGCTTAGCGTAGGAAAACTGCCATCGCATGTCACCTTAGCAATGATGGGCAGAAAGAATACAACCTGAGTTGTTACCATCCATGAAACTGGCAACATCCACCTTCATTAAATCTATATTATAAACACTGAAGAGGTTCAGAAATGCCTTCTCTCTTACATTAGAACAAGTAATCAATGGATTTTACAGGGCTGGTATTTCAATATAAATTTTTAATGTCAAGAAACTAAGGTTGGGCAGGGGGCTGTTCTTCCATAACCCTGAACATTGCCAGTAACTGGTATCCACCACTGCCATTTAGTGGCTTTATACTTTTTTAAGAACTTCCATGCCCGAAGCACCCGTGGAGAGGGAACATCACCTATACACCATCCCTTACAAGGAAAAGCAAAATTGCCTTCAATGATGTGTGCTGGGCAAGCTCAGAAATGCCATGAACTTCAGCTGTTTGGGAGCTTGGCCAAGTCAACAGAACATCCTGGTTATTTCCAAAGTTCATTTAATGCCTAAAACTTTGTCAGTCGATAATTCCTTCTCATCCAGAGTGACCTCATCATCCCCCGGTGGGCAACGGTGATTGCACCACCACATCCTAGCATCCCTGAGGAGCAGCTCCGGGGCAGCCCCCCGGAGCCTGGAGAGAGGCCAGTTCAGCAGAGAGGAAGCACAACCCACACAATTTAGTTGCCTTTTAGTGAGCATCGGCCACTACCTTTTCCATGCAGTGGACTTAATTCCTGAAAAGGATTGTTGGCTGAAGTTAAAAAAACAAGACGACATTGGAATGTGAATTATCCCTTGAAAGTTTTTCTACAAAGAAGTAAATGCAAAAATCCATGGATGATGTTTTTTCCTTTCCTTTGTTGCTAGACACCTCATAAAAAAATGGGAATTTTTTTTTTGAGTAAGTTTTTAAATCAAGCTATCTTTTCTCCCATAAGATAAAGCAGGAGATTTTCTGTTACCTGTAGCTATAATCAGGTTAATATTACAAATTTGTTTTTTCCCTGCAATCCTACTCCTTTTTGCTCAAGTAATTAATTTTTTGTGACAACACGTACTTCAAGGAGAAAACACAAGATGACTCTGCTACAGCAGTACAAGCAGAGCAGCAGAGGGGATTTTTTTTCCTCTCTTGCTCTGCAGTATGTAACTGAAAATGCTTTCGGGGTTAGTCAGCTTTCTTTAAACCTGTGGCCATTAAAAAGTGTTTTCCCAACCCTTCTTCTGTGTCCTATCACAAACAGGCAAAGGCAGACGTGCCCGTAGCCCTGCAGCTCCTTTGCACCGATACAGCTGAAGCAAAGGCAATGGAGGCAAGGCATAAGCCTCTCCCAAAAAAAGAGTGGGTGTTTGTGCAGAAGTCTAGATGCGTGCCGTCTCCAGTGAGGGACCTGGGTGCTTGAGGTTACAGAGAGATTATCCTAAAGCTGCCTCCTTCTAGGCTTGTAATCTAGTGATTTCCTATCCCAGCACAGCAGTTTATTACAGTAAGGACATAATTTAGCATCTCTCTGAACATACCATTATTACGGAACGTATCGTAATTAGTTCCTGCTTGCAAAGTACTTGGACACGGAGGAACATGTAAGTGTTAAATGTTACAGTCATTATCATTCACCTTTACTTGATACACTTCTGTCTTATTTAGCCACTTGTGACCAAGGCATCTGCGTGCCTTTGGCCAGATTGTACACGGGTGAGCCCGTGAGACCACAGGAACAGAGCGGTGGAGTCCTGAAATCTGCCTTGCTCCAGAAAGCTGAGAGGTAAGTTTGCTGGTAATGTAATAAGCTACTAGTTAGTGAGGAAGTAATAAATTTTTGCAATTAAGTTAACTGCATTGCCAACCCTGAGTCTCCAAATAAATCATAAGTTGGACTGACTTAAAAATAACTTAAGATTATTCTATTTTTTCCCCTTGGTAGACTTCATGCTTTCAAGGCTTTCTTTATATGCAAGAGCTAGGAATTTTACTTTTTTAGTGATCATTAAAATCCCTGTATAATAACATCTTTACCTTAACAGGTCAGAGCTTTAAGGAAAACGAATGCTAAGAGTGGACAACAAGGAATGACGTATGCAGTGGATTTTGAGATGAAATAAACACCACCAAAATACTAAAATAGAAGGGCCCGATTCATTGCGACTAGTCACATAAACTGAGAATAATTGCACTAAAATCTGCGAGTAAAATCTCAACCTCCCAAACTCATAGAAGTCCATTGAAAATGTTGCCAGGATCTCCAGTGGAGAGGGAAGACCAATAATCCGATGTAAATAAGAGCAAATGTTGGTCCTGTCATTTGACCAGATAGTCTAAATGACAGAAGATAGGATCATGTCCTCAGTTGTTATAAATTTCAATTGGTTTTGCTTTGCTTTTCCCTTGGAAGAATACTGATTTACCTGCCTGATGAACTGAAACTTAAAGCTGAGCTTTAGGTCTGACTTAGATTTAAGTGGAAGAAAAAGGTGTCCGCATGGCACGAACAGCTATACACATTTTAGATGCATATACATGTATTTGTGCGAGGGCAAAATCTGCTCTGTTTACAAATTCATGCTGTATAGTCTCTTTTTGCACGCCTGTGCTTCTCTTAAGGTGCATGTCTACAAAGCGTGAATACTCAGAGAATCTTCAAACCCCAGTGTCCAGGTCTGCAAACTCCTGTTCAAGTGAGTCACTACTGGCTTCATGAAAAAAATTTTTCATTGTAAATTTGCAAATGATCTGCTCTGGGGTATAAAGACAATTTGAACTCAGCGTGAGTAAGGATTACTCATGAAAGGAAGGGCACTGACACTTAAACCTTGAGTTATGCAATTCTTTTTAAAAACTGGTCTCTAATGGGTGGTTGCAAAACTGTGAGGGTCTTTTGTCCCCCCTTTCCCTGCTCCCTCTCCATCACAGGAGACGTTGCAAGTCAAAGTTTTAAGATTTAAAAATGTTGCCTAAATGCATTAGGTATATTCACTGCAGGTCTTTCACTGCATGACTAGAGTGTGAGAAAAGTGAATCCCACCCTGAGATAAGAGACTTCCCTGTCTGTAGTTCTCTGCAGATATGAGAAAACACAGGCTACAGGCTCTTTGAGTAACCCAGGGGCCCCAAAGTTCAGGAATCCTTCCCGTGCCTGCCTCCATGGCAAGTCAGCTACCTTGGAATGAGCTTTTTTTTTTTTTTTTTTCCTTTTAAATCTCTCTACTGATGCAAAGCTTCTGCAGCGTAGACACTGCCAGCTGCAGAGGCTGAAGGCTTTTATTTGTCCACAGAAAAGATAACAGATAAACAGCAGCAAGGAGAGTTTCTTCAGCCCACCTCGACAAGAAGCCTAGAGCTCATTTTGCAGCACCGTCCTCCATGCTGCTTCTGCTACGGGCTCATGAGCCAGTGCCACTGAGGTTCTCAACAGATGATGCTATTAATACAACCCTCTACTATTTATTTTTTTCTGTATGAAAGGGAATGGACATACTTGTTTTGCTTACACAGTCCTCTGAAGAGCCATTAGGTGGTACTAATGGTGCTTTCGACTGCTGGCATCTGTTCTAGCTGGGGTTTGAGTAGGGGCCGTGAAGGTAGAGGGCTTTCAAAAACCCATTTGCTTGCCAATCCCCTGAGGAATACCAGCTATGTTGGTATCAACATACTGAAAGATGTGTGATACCAGCCAGCGAGCCAGGCGCTCTCAATGGCAGCGTAATAGTTTATTGAAAAAGACAGGCGAGTGAGGGTGAGCCATGAAGTAAAGATGCAAAATTTCCCTTGCGCGGCCTTTTAAACACGCTTAGTGAACTACCTTGTCCAAGCAGTGTTAGTTAAAAGCTTTTGGAGAGTGTTCTCTTCTGTTCCCAGATATCCCTCCCCCAGAGGCATTTACCAATCCACCGTATTACGGGGAAAAGGTAAATGCTAAGAGTCTCTCTTTTTCTTTTTGAAAATAGAGAGAATTTTAGAAGTAAAATATAATCATATTCTTTATAAACTCTCACCATTCTACATTTTCCTTGACAGTCCTGTACTTTTTCCAGTGCCAGTGGCCTGAATAGTAATGGTGTAGCGCAAGCCAGGCTGTCACACGCTACTCATCCTGAGCAGGAGTCAGGTTAAAATGCTCACTCCTGTGACCAAAAGAACAGGGCTTGTTATTTTAATCTTTTAAGTTTTGGGGGTTTTGTTTGTTGGTTGTTTTTTTTTCTGATAGAAGAAAAATCCCACAGGCAACAAAAATATCCTTTCTGATGTGAGATGGTCCCACATCCTTTTCCCTCTTTGCTTACAGCTTTTAAAGAGATCATTTCTGCAGGAGCTAGGGTTCAGCTTCCCATTTTTGGCACAGTGTCCACGCTTCTGACTTTGCATGGGAAGAGTTAGAGCTGAGAAAGCAAACCTGAGTCTTTATATTACAGGGTATGTGAATCGTGCCTAGAGCCAAGCAGCCAGAAGTGTAAGCGGATTGCAGGGTGTCGGTGTACGCCCCGATCTGCAGAGCGGACAACCAGCAGAAGGCTGCCTCCCTGAAAACGTCCTCCCTCCCTTTGAGAAAACATCCTTTTGGTATCCTTTCAGTCAGGCAGAAACGACGCATAGCCCAAATGCTCCAAAGCATCCTCTGCTTTGCAGTCGCAGAGGCCTGTTCATCAGCTGGTAAAGGCGATGACAGTTCCTTAAAGTTAGTAGAGTTACACATGGATTTACTACAGTTAAGGACTTGGCCCAGATTCTTTTTTTTTTTTTTTTTCTTCTTTTTTTAATGCATTAGCAGATGGCAAATATGCACAGAGCACAGAAAAACTACTGGTTTTTGAGGGCAATGGCTGCTTGCAATGCTAATTTGGGGCTTTATGTTTATGCAAGCTAACCTGGAGGGACACATTTCAGAGCTGGGTTGCAGCAGCAGAAAGACTTGAGCCACGAAGTGCCGAGCTGGGTACCAGTAACCCATTTAAAGCTGGGCTGTGTGGATGCAGGGCTAGGTGTCTGCTCGTTCTGAAGAGATTCGGAAAATAAGGCAGGAGCAGATGTTAAGAGATCACAATTTCATGCATTTCCCTCATTCAGTCATGTCAAGATGATGCCACTCGCACAACGTGGACCTCAGTTCAGTCTCCAAACACCTTCATCGTGTGAAGGTATTTGGCTTTACGGCTTGGGTTCAGGCCAGCTGACACTCTGCTGCAAGCTGATATCCACATGTTCTCCTGGAAACGATGTCCACATGAGAAAATCTTAGTGCATTGAAGTGTGATGGAACTCAATTAGTAATGAGCATCCAAAAGTAGAGGTTGAGAGATGTGTACGAACCAGGTGTTGACAGATTTTTTTCCATCTAGCAGTTCTTTTGATGCATACACCATGTCCGTATCTGCAAAGTGTGGCATGCTGTTGCAGACTTGTGTGGAACAAAGCCAACA
The DNA here is from genome assembly GCF_929443795.1 of Astur gentilis. Taxonomy (NCBI): domain Eukaryota; kingdom Metazoa; phylum Chordata; class Aves; order Accipitriformes; family Accipitridae; genus Astur; species Astur gentilis. Next base: position 11,268,967 of record NC_064899.1, on the reverse strand, counting down.
TTTCCCACAAAACTCTGTCATCCTTGCTGCAGAAAGCAACCCGGGATAACCATAAAATACCTAATGACCAAGGCTGAATGGCTTATAGATAACTAGGCGCTGCCTAGTTCAGACTGTGCAGCCACAGAATAGGAATAAAATGAAAAACAAAGCAAAGAGGCGGCCATTTTCCTGGCAACAGTCCTACCCACAAATACGGTGGAAAGATGTGTGGCACTGAGGGCAGAATTTATCCTGAAGACCACTGAAGGCACATATTATGATCTCCACTGACCTCCGGGAGGTCCCAGCGATTGTTTTTTACCTCACTCTTTATTTCCTAGTTCTTTCTCTTACTTTCATCAAAGAATTGTGATATCCTTATGTTAGGCCTGATACCATGTTGCTCCTCCACATAAGATATTCTTATGCGTTATGGTCAGACCTACTTTTGTTTTTTTAATTTCTGATTCATTTAAGGGAACCAAGAAGCCATTGTTGGGAGTGAAAAATCACATTGTCCTCCCCTGAAAATTCTGTACACAGAAGACTTTAAAATCATTCCCGTGGTTACAGAATGAATCATAATATAGTAGGCATTCAGCTATTTTTTTTTTTTAATGAGTGTGCTTTAATTGGACAAAAGCGTAGCTGACATGCTTAACTTACACATCTATTACAGGGCGGAACTCACTTAACCACTCTGTTCTAATATAATTTCCTGTGAAGTTAGCCACATTTTGGTCAAATAATCCTGCAGCCAAGACTGATTTCTCTGAACTTATTTGCCAGCTGGGACTCTATTAGGTTAGAGCATCGCTTCACGCAATTAGGACCTGTGGGCACCAAAGTCATACAAATAAATAATAATACGTTGCTGCAGAATAGTTTGGATAAATAATTCATCAGACAGATTAAGTATGAACTATTTGCTTGTGCTGTTGTTTGCTGTGTCACTGGCCACAGAAGTCCCATGATATCACTCCTGCTCTCTGGCTACATGGCTGAGGATTTTTTAACGGGAGAGTGAGGACAGAGTGGGGGGAGCTGACTTCTCTCAGTTCCTGGGCATGTCCACTGTTGATAATTTATTCATGCATTTTCTTCTGCTTGCTTGGTCCAGTTTTTCAGCTCATGTTTATCATTACAGCTCCCTGGAAGTCAATGGAATAATATTCATTTGTCCTCTTCTGACTGAGAATGTGACTAGATAAAATTTCAGTGAGAACTGAAGAATAAGATCGAAACCTTGAATGTTGCTAATCCTGAATCTAAGGGCCTTATTCCTTGCAGGTACTGCTCAGTCCCTGATTCAGCACAATCTTTTGAGCATTTGCTTAAATCCCACTGACAGTAATGGCCCACAAGCACATGCCGAATGCAAGCGCCACAAGAAAATACTCTGATTGCGGTTCTCAGAGTCCCTCTAACAGCAGATCCTTGAAATGTGAATGCAGCCCTGAAACTAAAATTCAGTTTATCACATCCTGAAAAGCCAGGGAAATGAGAAATCTTCCTCTGAACGTGTTAATGCTCATTTTTGCTTTGAAGAACCAGCAGTTTTCAGATTATGGCTCTAGTGTTTTAGAACTTAAAGCCCTCGAGTCCAAGACAAAACCTAAGCTATTGATTAAAAGAAAAGCCATGGAGATGTTGAGAGTTCAAATAAAGCAATGAAGATGCTCAAATATCGGCATTTCTTCTGAGCTTTTTAGTGTCTTACTGACTACAGGAGCTCAAGAAGACAAAAATAACGTCTCCCTTGCTGTGAGCCAGCGGAGCTCATAGCCCCTAGCTGACAATCTTTTCCCTTAGCTCTACAGGCTACAACCACCACATCCAACCCTTGGTGAAATGAGTGTTAAATCCACTGAAGAGTATCAGAAATGGAAATACACAGGGGAAAAAAAAAAAAAGAAAATATGGCATACATTTTTCTGAAGCAGCTGAACTTGAAGATGACAAAGTCAAGGGGGGGCATTAGATCAATTTGAAAATAGGTAACAGAACAGACCATTGTTATTATTTTCTACTTTAACATTAACGAGTTTAAAAAAAAAAAAACAACAAAACAACAACAACAAAAAAACCAAAATTAGATTTTCCAGAAGTGGAATAAATTCCACCATGTTCCACTAAGCTGCACATCTTTGACCTGATTTTATATTCAGGAAAGCGAGCAAAGTTTGGCCGGCAGATTTACTGGTATCTACTCCTCACCCCCTTCCCACCTGGCAGCATGCTCCTTCCTGGGCTGCCTCTGTATTAGCAAAAAACAACAGCTCCTGCTCCGTTGCTTCCCAGAATAGAGCAGCAGGATCACTCTCTGCCTCCTCTCCTAGCAGAGGCTGCCCAGCAGTAACCTAATAAGGAGAGCTGGGAGGCTTATAGAAAAACATCACTGAGACAGACATGCAACTAGTGGCACAAAGTAAATGTCAGAAAGGAAAATTCCTCTCTGGGAAGGTACGTCAGGCAAGCCTTGGTCATGTACAGCTGGATTTCGTTCTCTATAGTAATGTTAGCTGGACAACGTTCAGCTCCTGGGCTTGCAGATCTCAGCTCGACTCCGCCAAGTGCCGCTCACCCTCCATCCCAATGGACTTCAGGGACAGTGAAAAGCAACTGAGCCCAGCAAGAGACAAAAGCCATCATTTTGCAGGATCAAGCCCATCGCACGATGCACGAGACCAGTTTTCCCTCTGACACGCGTGAGGGGATGAGGTACTAAAAGATCACTACAACAAACTGGTCCCTGCAATGTTCACATAAGCAGTGTTTTAGAGGCAGCAGTGGTAATAACAAAAATAATAAATAATGAAAATATAAACCTGGGTATGGTTTCTCTTAGATGCAAATTAAGATTTAAATATAAAAATGATAGGCTTCTGCTAATCCTTCTTAGGAAGTCATAAATTGTTAATCAGACCTTAGGCGGTGTTGTTTAATACCAACTTTAATAAAATAGCTGCCTGAAGCAGAAAGACAGTTGGGATCCTGACTCTAAAACTTTGGTAGCCTCATCCACATTTTTGTAGCCTGAGGCTCTTACACTACCATTGATACCAACTCCTTTGAAATATGCTCATTTTTTAGGCTGCTAAATTATTAAACACCTTATTAGTAGAAAGATTAGATGGAAGAAAAGTCATCTCTGTATGACGGAAAATGGATTGGAAGAGGAAGGAAAAGTTGAGGGAATATTTACATAAAAGATACAGCTCTGTTGTTGATATACAGAGGTAATCCATAATCCATAATTCATTTAAGAAATGAACCCATCAAATTACATCACAATGCATGACAAATTGCTACTGTTGAGCTATCCTACAATAAATTACATAGAATCATTCCTGTCAAGAGTAAAACTTGTTTGAGGCTAAAAAAGCAATGTCACTACAAGGTTATTTTCCCTGTTGTTCCATAGGATTTGTCTATCATATACTACATCTCACATTTCCATCATGTATTTTGATGGGGGTAGCAAAAGTTCCCTTGTACGGGGCAACCACAAAGTCTACCAAAATAAAACTGCTTTCAAAATGGCAAGGAAAGGGAAAAGGAAGAAAAAGGAGAAATGTTTCTTCCTTATTGTTCCTTAATAGTGTTTGTCAGTCAGGTGAGAAGAACTGTAGACTGAAAAAATACGCAGCAGTCATTTCCTTAAGTGCGATGCCTTTTCACTGTATGTCCAGAGTAGCTTGTTAGGATGCTAATTGTTTAGTTTAATATGCAAAACAGAGCACACTTACTACTTTGAAGTGCTTATTCATGATGTCATGGATATTAGTGTATATTTCTTAATTACACAACAGGACAATCTTTCCCCCCTTCAACTTACACTTTCTGTTGCTCTGATTGGTTTCTCTAACTAGCCAGAATAATCATTTTGCCACACAGAAGCAGATAAGAAAAAAAAAATGTAAACAATTTTAAAAGCCATTTTAATTTAATAACAAATTGGGAGCTGTACTTTGTGTTAAATTAGCTCTGCAAGCCTCATATCAATTCAAGGCAAGGTTCCTTGTTCGTTACTGCTTAATTAATCAGTCCTGTTTCCATCTAAATGAAAAGTTTTCTCTCTCTCCCCTATCATCTCTAATATCTCATTTCAGGCAGCACATCAAGTTAATCTTGCTTACATTAGCAACTTATTTCTAATGGCTCAGCTCAGTTATTTACAATAATTCATCCTATCCCAGCTTGCAGCTGAATCCTGCTCGGTCCCTTTGCTCTGCTCAGACAGTCGGAGTCTGGTAAAACAGCAAGCGCAGAAGGAGCTCATCCAGCGCCGCGACGCACCATGTGAGGACAAAGACCTACTTCCAACACACTGATCTCCACTGAACTTTTGGCTTCCTGGCGCGTCTTGTCTTCCCACAGGCAACAGGGCGCTTAGGGACATGGTTTAGTGGTGGACTTGGCGGTGCTACGTTAACGGTTGGACTCCATGGCCTTAAAGGTCTTCTCCAACCTAAACGACTCTGATTCTAACATGCACAGAGCCGGGCAAAGGATGGGTATCCGATAAAACAACAGATGAGCATGAAACGGTCCAATGGAAGAAGAGAAACATAGAAGGGAAGGAGAACGTAGAGAGGCGAGTGGTGCCTGAAAACACGTCCTCGTCACCCTTTATACAGCGCATCCCGTGAATAAAGCTGGGATAACCATGAGTCCTGCACTACCATCAGTAGCGTGTACAAGAAGCAAGTTTTCTGGCTGCCTCCTGGGGCTGGGATGCCTGACCACGTCCGGACGGCTGCTGCTAACCCCCCCGTCCCCATCCCCATCCCCGTCCCCGTCCCCGTCCCCCCAGGCAGCAGCACCGCTCCAGCAGCTCCGTCCGGCAGCGACCCACCCACAGCCTCGGAGACGTAACAGATACTTGCTCGGATCAGGGCTCGAAACTAAATCTGCACCCGAGGTGCCTGCATCACATGAAGGCTGGTTTTAATGCCAGTCTGACCAAGCATAAACACCTCTGTAATAAACAGAAAATACACTTCATAGTAAATGAGCCATTCCAAGAGGACAAAACCTGTTTGTTCCTGAGCAACCCCAGTATTTATTTTTTGCTCATCCAGGACTCAGGATTGTATTGTAACAGGAAACAAGGATGTGCAGCGTATTTTAACCTCCTAGATTTGCAGCACCCAGCTTCTGACCTCACATTTACCAGCCTGGTTGAAATTTCAACCTGTTGCTAAGGAAAACTCTGTCATACCTCAGAGTAACTGTGATATCAAGTAGCTTTGAGATATCTGACAGATGAATTACGGTAGATTAATGAGGAGCCACTTCAGAAATCCTGCAAAAGACGCCCTAACATGTTACAATATGATAATACATTTCATTTAATAACAATATAAATTCTGCGCCGAGAAAGCGGGAGCCTGTTTTTGTGTTGGTTTGGGGGTTTTTTGACCCCAAGTGGAAGAGAAACCCTTTCTACAAATCAGAGTGCACACTTCTGTTTCTGATGGGAAACACTGCTCTGAAAAGCACTGAATTTCAAAGCTGCTCGAGATTAGATTGTCTGCAGAATTGTGCTGATGGCTGTAAATATCAACAAATAAGATACACTGGGCCAGCTTTTTTCCTCAGATGCTTATGCACTGCTTTCCCTTAAGTGCAAACGACCTGAAGACACAGGCACCAGGAGGAAGAATCTGAGCTAAGAATTGGCTTGAGAGATGTAACGCACAGTGACACTTGCACAAAGGAAAGATGCTCCTGCTATGTTCCAGCAGACCCAGCCAGCAAGTGACAATCTCAGCCCTGTCCTCTGGATCCCCGCTGCAACTGCCCCCAGCTGCTGATGGGAGCAGAAGGACAGCAAAGAATCCACCCCCGTGCTGTACAAATGAGCCAGGGCTATATTGCTGAAGGGACTTCCATGGGAAAAGATGATCATTCCTCACACAGGTTTTTTTTCTATCCCCACTTTTCCTTGTCTATTATTTAGGGAGACCAAGTATACAAATTTTTGGAGGTCACGGTTTGGTCACCATGGCAATAATTGCAAAGCTGTAAACACTTCATAACAAGATCCTGACATCTTGATCCAGGAAGGCCCTTACGTATTCAAACAGTCTCGTGGACTTCAGTGCAGTTTATCGGTACGTTTAAAAGTAAACTGCTCTGGGACCAGGTACGATAAGACGGAGAGAGAGAAGAACACTGCTTTGTTTATAGCGAAAATGACTTGGTAATTATCAGCAGTGAGAAGGGAAATACCGAAGCAGGGCATTCATATTATTTAGACTTAAATGGAGTTTAGATGAAATACAGAGTTTTATAAAACTGGTTGGCACAGCATGAATTGCTTAAAGGGATGTGGCTGGTGGACTTAAAAGTTGCTTCTGCATCTTTTTCCCTTTCAGCAGTGACAGCTAAATTGAGCACCAATTTCACAAAAGGAATTTGCTCCCTGAAAGGGATTCTAACTCTATATATTCCTGCTCTGTGATCTGCCAGAGCACTCTTCGCACTGTGAAAATGAGGAAATAGGCTCTCTTGAATCCTTGTAGTGGTCCATCAGCTGTGAGGCCAGCTCCAAAAGCATTAGTAGGTGGCACGCAGCTCAGAACCTGGTACTATTGGATCCAAACATTCCATATAACTTGGAAATTTAATGTGTCTTTCTTATGCGTCTTTTTTCTACTTTCCCTCTATTTATTTACACTAGGATCAATACCCATGCCAGGGGTATTGGTCTACGCCATGTCCTTATTCAAGTGACTTCCCTTTGACTCACCTTCATATCTATGCACTAGGAATACTGCTCCTCAGATGTTTACAAAGCAGGGGTGCTTTGAAATGCGTTCATACAGGCATGGACGGGAACGAGAGAGAGTGAGGTGTGACCTCTAGCTGCCCCAATCCACGGGCAGCAGCGTGCACAAAAGACAGCCTTTTATGAGCCTTTTTTTATCCCCTTCTCCCCAACAGGCATAAGTAAGTGGGAATGGATGAGGCAGGGAATGGTAAAGAAACTCTGTGGCCGGTCCAACTGGGCCAATGCAGAGAGGAAGGTCGTCGCCACCTTGCTTGGGGACAGCTCAGATTACTTTCTCCCGGGAATAAGATATTCAGTCTCGTCCCAGACTGCTCTGGAGCTCCCCAGCCTCCCCCCTCCCCTCCACGCAGAACTCGGCTGAACAAACAAGAAAAAACATCCAGAAAATCCTTTGGGGAGAGAGTGTCAAAGCGGCTGCAAGGAGTCCTTGAGAAAAATAATTGGCTTTCTTTTGGATGAAAAAGAGACCCAAATCTGATTTTTTTTCCCCATCCATTCTTTGATCAGCTCCAACAACTCAAGTGAGCAGCAGAGAGCCAAGAGGGTTGACTGCACGCTGTACTTGCCGTAAGATCCTGGTTCAGCATCCCTGCTGTGCCACGGCCTCCTTGTGTGACCTTCGGCAAGTCGCTCACCTCCGTTGTGACTCACTTCCCCCTGCTGTAAAACAAGGCCAATTATACAGGCCAGTCTCGCAGGGGGGCCGTGTGGTGAAGACATAATTTTTAGACATTGTGGAATACTTGAACAGCTTTTGAGTGAAGGCCCCATGTCGATCAGCTATGCCTCGTCCCTTACTTGAAGCAAGACTCCCAAATGTCCACAGAGCATTTCACAATGATAGCGTTATCTTTTTTTTTTTTGGCAGGCTACTATAAGCTATTTAGTTTTCTTTTTGCCCATGAAGATGTTTTTGTCAAATAACGGTTGCCAGACTAATGACACCCTAAAGTCACAAACCACCAGGCACTCAAAGAGAATCAATTCAGTGAGGAAACAGATTTCACCTGGAACGCTTAGGGCAAAACTAAAAGCAACCGTGCTTTTAATTATTTTTGTTAATGTATTGGAACTTGGCGGGCCGGAGGGAGGAGGACACATGGGTATCTTTCTAAGCGAGAGGGCTTTCCCTCAGGTGAGAGTGTCAGCACGGAGGTTGGCCGCGGTCCTGCGCAGTGTCAGCACCCTGGCTGGGACCCACGGGCACGCGTGGTTCTCCCACCACCTCACGCGCAGGACGGGTCTGGATCCCCACGGCCTTTGAGAACGCGAAGCGGAGTGACCACCAGAGGCAAGTATTTTCTTTGAGTTTGGTCTTACCCTTCACACCAAAGCAGAGCTACGTGCTAATGATCGTGTTGATTAAGCAGGCTTTGTGCTTATAGAAGCTATTAACTGACAATTGAAATGCAGCAGTTAGGGAGTGGGCGGCTCTGCCTCACACCCAGACGAGCACGCACCTGCAGTACCTGGGGAAACTCGACTAGGGTTTAATTTCTGTGCTAATTTTCAATTCCTGCTGACCCTTCTCCTAGGTCCTCCTGCTCTGGCTCTGCGATTAGATGCAGGAGAGGGAATGCTGAAAAGATACACTACCTATTATCTCGCAGGCAGCTGTAAACATTACAGCAAGATAATGGAATTAGTTTAGCTGAGAGGAATTAAGGTACCCAGATAGTACAGGACTGATCTCATTCATAAATGCTCTCTTCTGCGCGTTGCGGTGTGTCACTAGGGAAGGGCTGAGGGGTTACGACGGGTATTTATGTTGCAAATCAAATCTAAGAGTCGCATTCTGGTTAGAATTAAGCACTTTCTGACTATAAATAAATACTTATGTATATCCTGACAAGACAGGCGAATTAATCCGTAGACTATTTGCCCACAACACCAGAATAAAGCCATTATTGAACAGGTTACTCAAAACATAGCAAGGCTGGCACTGTTCCTGAACGCGACCAGATGGAAATGTATATGCTCTTTTGTCTGTGTGCTTGGCGAAGAAGAGAGTATGGAGAGGCTGTCTTGTGGCTGGGTGTGAAGAAAGATAATGCAGTATCAGTATAATCTTGGATGGTTTCAGAACAGTGCTACCAAGTGCTCTGGCACCGCCACAGTTAAGCAATCACTTCTTTGCTTAAAGCTTCTTGCTGAAGGCCCAACACCATAACTCATGAAGGACACCATGCCAGACGTGCCTTTTCCATCCTGGCAGGGCTCGCAGGCTCCGCTCACCAGAAAGACGCAGTTTCCCTGCCCCATCAGTACTGCTCCTTGCCGCTGCTACGGGGTTGCAGCTGCAGCAAAACTGTCTTTTCTGGTTTATTCTGAAAGAGGAAAATACTCGGAGGAGTGGGCGGCTCCAGGAGACTGGATGTACCAACCAGTAACACTAATTCACACCACTCTAAGTAGTCCTGAACTACAGTTATCCTAGTTTCTTCTGGGAATGCTCCTGTTAACAAACAAACAAAAGCATAAATACAAATATTCACAGTATTTGTCTGGGCCTTTCAGTGCCAAGTGCACAGCCAGGAAAATAACAAAGGTGGAAGACAATGTTGGCAACCAGCCACACCCGGAGTAAATACAGGAGATGGTCACGGGCTGCAAGGAGGGATAAGGCTGCCCAAAACAGGGAGGGGAAACCGCTGATGGGTGATCAGGATTAGGACACGCAGCAGTGCCCTAGGAACCTGAGGCTGGACGGACTCCAACAGATATCGGCCAGTCATTGGGGAAGGATGAGAGAGAAGCTCTTAGGCTGAGATTTACAGCAAGAAAACCCCAAATGGATGTGAAGAGAAGTAATCAAACTCAAACTTTAAAAATGCTTTTATCCAGCACCTCCTCCACCTGGTTCCACTGCAGCATCACTCACAACACAACCCAGAGACGATGACTTTTTCTGCTGATGTTTCATATTAATTATGCATTCTTCAAGGGTGTTTTTAAAACTCAGACAGGGACTAGTAATCTGCCCTATGCCTTTTGTTAAGCAATAAAGACAGGTAACAGCTGGATTTAACCGCACTAACCATTCCCTCTACATCTCTTCTCTCCCCATCCCAAATGAAACCAGGTGAGATGCCAAAACACCTCTCTCCTCACAGAGTCCAGTTTCTCCAGACCCCTTGGAAAGGGCTGCCATGACTAAGCAAGCAGCATGAGCAAACCAGCTGCTGCTGGATTTTTATCTCAACCAGAACACATTTAAACTTGAGAGCCGTGTTTATACTGCAAGTTGAATCCTGCAGAGAGTCAGCAGAGGAGATCGGGTTCGGTGGCACACAGAGCCGTTCACTTCATGTGCAGGATGGGGGACTCCCTTTAAAGATTTATGTTGAAAAGGTCCCGAGTGTGGCCCCACATGTCAGTCGGGGTAATCACAACTAAGTTTATCAGCCCTGTTTCTGAGAGTTGTGAATCCAAGTAATTATTTTAGGAAAAAAAGAAAAGGAAACAGCAGCAAACCCCAAATGACACAAAGACTTGGAAGAAATCGGAACGGTTACTGCAGCTAACTAGGTCTTCAAGGGGTTAAATGAAGAAGTCTCCCTAACACCCAGCTTCCAAGGCACAGCCCCTCCGTGGCATTTCCCGCACGCTTATGATAATCAAAAGATACTGAAAACCAATTCTACTTTATTCTGGTATAATTGCAGCAGAGCCACTAGAGGAATTGCAACCATTATGCACGATGAGGCACCATCACAGTGGGGCCTGCTGTTTCCAACGGATTCTACCCACTCATTTTTATAGATTTCAGCTACCTTTCATTTTAGTAATTAGCCACCATTTCCAAGGAGATCCATAAGCAATTTCCTGCCCATCTTGAGCCATAATGCTACAAGATTGCACTAGCAAGTGAACATAGTTTAAAAGTAGTCAACGAAGAAGAGACGGCACGCTAAAAAGTTCAGGTAAGCGAGCGACGGAGACCACCATTTCATTTAACAACAGATAAACGTCAATGCCCTCTAGGTCCGCTTGACCACTACACAGCACACGGGCATCCACTGGAAAACCCAAGAGCGATTCCTCCCAAACCCTGAAATCTTGCCAGAGTCTATTAACGAGCAGCAGATCGGTGTGCAGAAATCTTCAGTCAAAGCAAAAATGATGCAGCAGACCTGAGGGTACGGTGGACTGGAGGGAGGATCCCGCCCCGAGGGACCCAGTGTGCCCTTGAGGAGAGGGTCGCTCGCCGGGAGAAGGTGCTCTGGTAGGATCTCAGCTGGTGAGAGCACACGCACGTTCGTAACTTCTATCAAGTTTGCATTAGTTTCGAGATCTTCAGCAGAAAGGAGGAGGGAAAAAAAAAAACCCCACAACATTTTTTAACCTGTGTGTTTTGCTTTCAAGGAAGTCTCTCAACTAAATATTATTGAAACAGCAGATGGCAAAAAGCAAACTTTATGAAAGGGAAGGCTGCCTTGAGCGGTAGGTTACTGTCTGCTTGGGAGAGCTGTGCAAGGGAGGGAGGGAAGAGTCAGAAGTTAAGATGCGTATTTCCAGCTGAACAACTTGGTTAGAAAAGGATGACCATATCTATAAATGTAATCTTTGGAGTGCTGGCATGGAGATATGCAAGAGTTGTGAACTGGTGTGAAAACTGAAATACCTAGAGGGACTAATAAGTCCCTACGGGGACCCCAGTTCCTTAAATGGCTGCAAAGGATAATTGCAGAGAACTACAACAGGACTGAATCAATGCCATTTTCCCTGGGAAAAAAAAAAAAAAAAAAAAAAAAAAAAAAAGTATTGCTGCCTCTGATTACATTATTCTGAAAAGACTGGCTGCTTTCCTTCCCAGCACCCCCTCCCTCCCCCCCCCCCCCGCCCCCAGCCCCAGCTCAAAAGTCAACTGCAAGCCACTAGAAACATGTCCAGAAAGATTACAGCACAGCTGAAAGCCAGAAGCCTATGAGATTATATATTTACCGGTGCTGTGTCAGATAACATCTGAGAAGAGAGGAAAAGGATTCAGCCCTGCAGTCTTTATTAGCATGTTTGGGCTGTTTAAAGGAGCTATCCAATTGTGTCATTGCTGCCAGGCCTTTAAAACTGTGTATATCCATGATATAAAGGAATCTACTTGATCTTGATCACAAGCCTCCAAGCCCTACCCGACTTTCCTGTGACATGCAAACTTATTGCCTTTAAACAGGAATTAGAAAAAAAGAAATTAATAGGGATGCACCATTACCCATCGCATTATATTGCTCAGGAACAGATGTTAATCATTTTTATGGAATGCTTTAAGTAATATGCAAGCACTTTTGCACAGAACTGACTGCATAATAGATATTTCAGCCCAGCAAATACATGAGATAAGCCTTTATCTTGACTGGGAGAGTTATGTCTATTTTGATTAAAACCAAAGAGGTCTGCACGTTCAAGCAATTTTATTCCCTTGGAATTATGTTCTTTCCAGGGTGCTATTACAGATGGTCCTATGACAAAAGGGAATGGAAATAACCTTGCTCTTGATTGTAGCGTTCTCCCTGCGCGTATGCTCATGCACATAGCTCACAAAGTACACATGTAGGATGCATGTGCCATCCTCACAGAGTCCAGAATAGACAGGAACAACTGTACTCTCTGTTCCAGCTGTGCTAGAGGAAGGGTAAATTTGGAGAAAGGACTGACCTTACACTCCGCAAGTAATTTTTGCTACACCGTCTCCCACGCAGTGCTAACAGAACTTTAAAATCCCACGCCGTACACAAGTACAAGGAAAAAGGTGCCCCATCTTCTCGATTTGTATAAAAGTAGCAGCTGTGCCATCGTGCTGGGAGTAATTTCAGTCATTAAACTTCTTGATCCTTGAATGTCATCAGGAGTTACTTAGGTGACCATCCACTTGCACTTACAAAGTACTGCATTTAACTCTCCATAAAATATGGATTTTATTGCAGCAGTGACAAGACTTCTTTCCACAGCCACTGACCTCTACTGCTATTGCTTATCTCTTGACTCAACCTTTTGCATAAGAACACATATATATAGTATACATACTGTGTATCGGCTTCCCTGTGTGTGCATGTAGGTGTTATAGACATGTGAATACATAAATAGTTCAACCTATCTGACATACGAAGTATGTTACCAGCTCCTTAGAAACATTTACAACGCAGCCAAATTCAGCGCTTTCTTTCTGCAATTACCCAACTTCTCTCCTGTAAAATGCCTGTACGCCTACCCCCTTTCTTCTACCACCTCCATCACTCCCAAACCCGTTCCTTTATCAAATAAAAGATTTCACGTTTGTCAATTCCTGTAACGTCCCCAGACCTGCCCCCTCTGCCCCCTTCTTTTCGCTGAGGGAGCACCTCATTTCAACCGCGCTCTACATTCAGGTCTGCACTTTGCCTCTGATTTTGCTCGTGATCCGAAGGGTTTTGCCCTGTATCCATTTCACAGCAACTAGGCAGCGTCGAGAAACCGAGACGGATTTTTTTATTATTATTTGCTAGTTATTCATCACGTTTCTCCCGTTGTTCCTGTTGGTGGTGGTGGTATTATTAGATTCTTATTCCCTTCCAAAACCCCACGACCCTCCTCCCGCTCCCGCCACCTCCCCTCGACCCGAGTGTCTTGCTGGCGATCGCAATTCCCAGGAAAACGCCGCATCCCTTCGCCTCACCTAAACCCACAGCGAACGCGGTCCCCGCACGCCCCGGAGCTGGGGGGGGGGGGGACACACACGACACGACGGGACCCCCCGGCGCGGCGGTGGGGTGCAGAGCCCTCCTCAACACAGCTGCCAACTTTGAAAAATAAAGTAGTTCGCCCCCCCCCCACACCCCCCGCCTTAATTAGCATTCCTGATAAGCGCGGAAAAAAAATGAAAGGGGGGCAAAAAAATGAAAAAAAAAAAAAAAAAAAGGGGGGGGGGGGGAGGAATGAGAAAGAAAAAAAAAAAAAGGGAGGAAGGCAGCTGCGCGGTGCCGGTTGAAACTTGCTCCTCAAGAAGTGGAAAGCCGCGTCTCCTTACCGGCAAAGCAGGCACGGCGGGGCCGAGCCCGGCCCGGCGCGGCGGCTCTTCCCCGGCCGCCGGCCCCGTCCTCGTCCCCGGCCCCGTCCCCGCCGCTTCAGCCGCCCCGCCTCGCACTGGGGCTCCCGCTCGGCCGGCAGCACTTTTTAACTCCAGCATACAGGCAGCCCGAGCCGAGGGGGCTCTCTATCTGATTGGTTTCCATTCAGTGCTCCTGATTAATAAAAAAAAAAAAAAAAAAAAAGGGGGGGGGGGGGGAGGGAAAGGGGATTAAAAAAAAAAAAAAAAAAAAAAAGCCAAACTCCTCCCTCCTTGGCAGACTCGCACACACACACACACACACACACAGAGCCTGGCGCCGGCGCTGCGGCTGCCGGAGCTGCCGCACTGGGGGCGCGGAGAGGCGCGGAGCGGGGCGCGGAGCGGGGCGCGGAACGGGCTCCTGCGGGCGGCCAGGGATTTGCAAGTGAATGCGGTGGGAGGGCGGAGGGGGGGAGGGCTGTGCTAAGGAGCCCCCCTTCCTTCCCCCCACCCCCCCAACCCCGAGAGCCGCTCCGTGCTGGAGGTGGAGAGCTGCCAGCTTCTTCCTAATCGTTTGGTACTGATAGTAAAAGCAGAATAAAATCGGGGGGCGGGGGGGGGGGGGGGGGGGGGGGATGAAGAGGAGGGAGAGACACGCTCCTCTGTTGTGAACTGTGTGTTGGTGCTGTGCGGGCTTTCACCCTCGGAGCCGGTTTTTAAGTCCTTCTGTTGACACCAGAGATGCCCGACTGGTCTTTTCCCACACTTCCCGGGAACTTCCTGGACTTGATGAATCAAGAATTTCGGTGAATTATTAATGGGGATGACACTTTGGGGGGGGGGGGGGGTGGTGATCACATGCGGCGGTTTCTGTGTGAATGGGAAGGAGCGGAGGAGGATTTTCCAGGTGCTGCCTTTGCTCGGGCCACCTCTTCCCAGAGGGCTCCCCCCCCCCCCCCCGGGGGTTATGACTAATTTTAATGCAGAACGAACTGAAATCTCGGCTCTTGCCGTAGGACTCGTGGAGCCCCTCTGCACCCACGCGTGTTGTACAGCCTCCCCCGCACCCAAGTCTAGCCTGAAATAAGGCTTTAGGTCTTTTAATCTAAATATTAAATGACAAGATGGAAATTGCCCGCCAGTTTATTATTTACCTGACAAGAGTCCGCTCCGATTCAGCTGCACGGTGTCCCCTTAAGATTCATGGCAAATGTTGCAAGAAGTGAAGCTTTCTGCCATTTGCCTCTCACATCTACAGTCTTAGCTTTGACCTTTATGATGTTTCTTTTTTTTCCTCTGCTAGTCAATCAACTCATCTTTTTTTTTTCCTCCCCCCCCCCCCCCCCTTTCCTTCCCTTCCTCCTATACCCACCTCTCACAGTTTCTGCTTGCTCTAGGTCTTAAGGATGGGGCTGTGCTGGCTCTAAGCCACCTTTGTGTCCTCCTGGCTTCTGGACCGTTTCAAGGCTTTTAGTATAATTTAAATACCCTGAGCACCAGAAGTTCAGGTAACAATCTTGCTGCTTGTACTGTAATTTCTACTGTGCTGCAGCACCATCTCCACAGCTTGGCTGTTATCCCTGAAACTGGTGCTGGGCTCCCTGAGGAAGCCTTCAAGCTATTCCCTACAGTCACTGCATTGGCAGAGTCCTCCTTCAGCACAACGCTGGGCTTTTAGGGACTCTCTACGATACCTACAAAAGCCAAAGCAGTGTAAAGAGGCTGGATTCTGCTTTCCATATGTTTGTGAACTCAAGCAAATCACCCAGAAAAGCCGCTTAGGTACCACTGACATTATCTAGCCATTTTAGACTTTCTACACAGTTGAGTTTTTCCAGCCTGCGGATCATTCTGATTGCTCTTCTTTGAACTTCCTCTAGTTCCCTCTTTTTTTTTTTTTTCTTTTTTCTTTTTTTTTTTTTTGGCAATGGCAGGTCAGGAGCTCAGTGAGTATTTGCAGAGTCTTCCTTCCAGAGCCTTCTGGACACAGTCTCTCTCTCCTTTACGACGGACCGCCTTTGCAGGCTTTCTTTTCCCCTGCCATATTGCATTGTCAATGTCTGATTCACCACTCGCTCTGACCCTGAGGTCTCCTTGGGTGCTATTCGTTGGTGGATGTGCTTCATTCCGGTTAGCTTTAATAAGGCTGCTTTTTTTTTTTTTTCTTTTCTTTGCATTATTTTTTTTGGACAGGTCAGGGTTATGCATGTCCAAGATGGACTTCTATATTTTTGTCAAAAAAGAAGAGTTGGTACCAGAACTGTTGTGTTCTCCAGAGCATGTGCATGAGATTTTTATCTTCTCAGTAATTATATGAATTTGTGGTTGACAATTTTAAGTTCATATCTGTGTGAAGAACACTTTTATTAATTTTTGAGGGACATTGTCAAGATGGTGCTCTTCCTCCTCAACCCTTTTCTGTTGACAGCTATAATGATATTAGAATTCCCAGACTAGATCAGGTCATTAGCCCATGAAGTGTCCTGTACCTGACACATTAGCTGACTGAAAGGCTCGGCTAGGATTGGGAAAATTAATCAAGATCAGCATTGGTTGAAATTAACTTCCCTGTCATAGGGCAGAGAATGTAAGAATTTTAAGCTAAGACTGGAAAGGAGATAAAACTCTTTTTTTTTTTTTCCTCAAACTAATCTAATATTTGGAAATCAGGATGAGTCCTCCACATAAAACATGCTCACACCTGTCTTGTCTGTGGCTCTTCTCTGAAGCAAGTATTCCTGCCCATGGACAGACACAGTGCTGAATTAGCCAGAACAAAGATCCGAAGTGGCAACTTCTGCCTCTGTGGTCTCTGTGGAATGCCCAAACCCTGCAGACTGTGACCAAAATGTTCAAGAATCTCAGCCACCAGTGCAAAACCAAAATACAGTATGAGGTAGGAATATGTGATGGTTTGCTCTAAGCTATTCAGGAGAAATACCGTTTCCAAACAATGGAAGATGGCTATTTAAGGACTAAGAAGAAAAATCCTGAAGCTGGTTAAAAGGCACCTACGGTTCACTACAAGCTGCAGTGTCTATGAAACAATCTGAAGGTCTCACTTTGTAACTCATTACATCAATCAGGCACTTCAGAGTTTTCCTAGCCCTGCTTATTTTCCAAAAAAGTGGAGAGACTTTGTTCTGAATTTATAAAGAGGAAACCTCAGTCTAAGAGAATTTCTCTTCACGCTTTTCTGCCCTTTTTTTTTTTTTTTTTGGGGGGGGGGGGGTGCACACAGATGCAGAAAACATTCCAAAATAGAGTATGACTACAGTTTTGCATCGCCGCGGCAGAAGGGAAAAAACTTTACATTGAAGCTGGTAGGCAGTCAGATGATGCCAAAATTTTTGAGGTAGAATAAATTATTAACTTGGTGTCACATCATTACAGATGCTATGCATGGTCATTATCCAGATCTTTAAAAATCCACAGTTTAACACTTCTGACCTTCTGTGATAATGAATTCCACAGGTGAACTGCATACAGCATAAACGTGTCTTTGTTTCTTTTTTTGCTTTGTATTGATAGCCTTTTAATTTCAGTATCATTTTTATATTAAGTATCAAGAAAATAATGAGCTCCTGGATATTTTTAACCATATTTTTCATTTATTCTTGCTAATAGAATTAATTTTTTTTTTTTAATTTTTGCTTTCCCAATCTTGAAAGCCATGTCTTCTAAGTCTCTAAATGCAGTCCTGTAGATCTATGTGCAGTGATCAAGGTTTAGCCAGGCAATTGTAAGGGGCTGAGATAACATGTCGCAGTTTACCGTTCCTCAAGTGAGACATGCTTCTCACAGCACTGAAACTGACCCCTTGCGTTTTCCTAATCTGTTGCAAATACAAAAGAAACAGGTTAGCTCCAACCACTTTCCCATCTTCTCCTGCCCATACCCCCGGGCTGCTGGGTGACTGGAGGAGCGATAGTTTGCCAGATGGATGGCAGTGACTGCATGCAACCCTGCATTGCATATTTGTTCCCCTTCTCTGAGTAGTTTTGTTCTTGACTTTTTTGAGGCCCTCAAAACTGGAGAAAGAGGTTATGCCAGCAAATATGAATGCCTTGTTCTAATTTGAGTTAGTCAGATGTTTTAGCCCCTTTTAGAAGCGATGCAGAAAAGCAGGTGATGGCTTGACTGGTTGTTTCATAAGCCACGTGAGGAACTATTCCATTTCTGCCTATTCCATAGATATTGTAAGGTGAAAGAGATTCCCATTGTGAGGTACAAAAGAACAAAGAAACAAAATTTGCCTCACAGCGTGCTGATTTTTTGGGAATGTTATGAAACCTGTCTGCGTTTTCTTAGCTTGCTCTCTGAACCTCTCAACTGCCTCCCAAGTAGGGAAGCTGGAACTGCAAATTCTTGCAGTTTCATGGCTTCCTGAGAGTCTGTCTTTCCCCATTTCAGCGGTAAAAGTCAGGAAATGAAGGTAATTAGACAACAGTAGTAACATTTTTGGTTTATCCTTGAAATAATTGTATTTATTCATTAATAGTGTAGCTCCTCTTCTCAAACTGGAACTTCTGTCTTCTTGTCCTAGTTAAAGATGAGAATTTGTTTTAAAAAGTGTTCTGGAAATTCAGTTTTCTCTGTGTCCATCTGAACTGTTCCAAATAGCACCATTTTTCGTTAAGAAATAGCTATTACTTCCGACTTGAATAATCCTGACCATCGTGGCCCTCTCCCAGTTTTTCCTCTGGTGTCTAGTCCATGTGTTTTTTGCCTAGGGATGGCAAAAGCAATCTCCTTTTGAATTAAACTCATACTGAAACAGATATTTTCAAAACTGTCATACACCTCTGAATTTCTTACCTCTCCTAATTCCAGTGGTATTAAAATATCACAAGAACAGCTGTTGTTATGTTGCTTCTGGAGTCAGTAATTTCAGAATTGTGTTGTGAAAGTAACATGCTAAAGGGTGGTAGGTAAGTTTCACATGCATCTCGTTTAGGTACGTTCAGCTGAACTGAATCTTTGCGTTTCAGGGTTCACCCCTCACTCATTGCAAACTACAAGGAAACTCTGCTGTTAAGAACGACAGTAAGGGAGTGCTCCACCTCTGCGTTACCAATGTGTCTGATTGATCATTCCTGACAGAAGCATAAAAATGTCAGCATAACAAATAAGACTTGTAAATAGCAGCTAATGCCTCGGGAATTTCATTGCCTCAACAGGTACGTGAAGTTATAATTGCTTTAATCAGCACTCCCCCAAGCAGTTAGGGCTTCTACTTGCCATAGAAGAGGCCTGAAAGGACAGAGGCATCTTCCATTCAAAACACCATAGAGATCAAATACATCATAACCGGTATGGTCTTTAAAACCAAAAGCTTGCGTCATTAGGGTAAGTGAGGAGCCAACACACATCTGCATGCATGGGATAGCAGCAAATGGAAAATCAAATTCTATCCCTCTAGCTGAATAATCACTATACAATAAAATCAAGTTCATGACCAAATTTCACTGTAAGTCATTTGGCTACAGTCAGAATCTTGATAGCTTCCCTGTAACCGATAAGAAATGTTATCAGTGATCGTCTGATGCTGCTGTTGCAGGAGTTGTTAGTCATGGACACTAGCCAGAATCTGTAGATATTACTCCTTTCCACATGTGATGTTATTGCAGTAAAACTGGAAAGCGATGCCATCTTACCAGTGCTGTCAAAGTTTTGGGTGCTTTGGGAATATTTTACAAAATGCATGTAAGTATTTTTCATGAAATGCTTCATTTTTCTGAAAAAAACTCCCTTTAATTTATTGTGAAAACCACAGAGCTCTTCTACAGGGTTGCATCTGCTATCAAAAGGCCCCGCTTTGGCCATGAAACCTATTACTTATTTGTGTGAATCTAACATTCTTACCAGTCTGCTGTCTGTTTGTATCCATCGATTCTCTCTTCTCTTAGGGCTCAGACTTTCTGTGTAAGTTACCATGGTTTAACCAGTTACTTCTCACTGCCTAAGCCACAGTAACTGTCTGTGTGTACTCTCACATGGCAGAGAACACCATGTAATTTGACTTTGTCAATCCCTTTTCACTGTGGACTGGTCTAAAAAGAATTATCTTCCATTCGTTCCCGGCTAAGAGTGCCTATATGAACGGTTACTGCGCTTCAGCTGATGTAGGCTACTCGCTGTGCAGTAATAACTTGCTTGTGAGTCTGACATGAACATACTTTATATTTTAATAACCTCTGGAGAATTGACTGTCTTTTCTGCCTCTGCTTGCACTGCACCTAGTACAATGGGAGAAAAAGCACTGAAAAAGTCATGCAAATAATTAATACATCAAAATCACAGTGTATTTTTCAGCAGTACACACACGCACACATCCACTCGCAGACTTTCTGGCCCAGAGGGTTTGTCACCTAAATAGAGCTGAAAGGCAAATGCTGAAAAGGAAAATGAAGAGGTGAAGTGAGTTAAGCTTCACGCAGCAGGTCGGTTTAGATCTGGGGATAAAATCCAGACCTGATTCCTACTCCACTCTAGCTCACACCAGTGTCTTATCCTCTTATTCACACTGCCTGCCACGTCTGGTTCCTACCCAAGGTTTCAATCCAGGCGTATTTTTCTCATTTCCCAGATAAGTATTGCTGAGAACCACAGGTCACTCCTTCCCCCCTGCTGATCAGTTCCTCCTTCTCAGGATTATGACTTAGTCCAAATCTTCATCTTTCCTGATAACACTGTTGATGCACATACCTGTCTGTGTGTTAGGTTAGGTCATCTACACAAGGAATAGTAGATCATTTTTTAGTGATTTACTAAAAAGTGGTGCTTTGCTTTCCCCCATCTCCTCCACATTTTGTTTCACATAGTGCCAAGTATATTCCTTGCGTGGTTGCAGTGATCTATGGGGTTACACCAGGGTTGAATTCTGCAACACACACCTTACACTAAGGTTGCAAATGTACATTGCATTTTTCTTAACAAAGCAGTGTAAGTCGTTTTCCCCTCCTCTACCCGTGGGCTAGTCACTCCTGCCTCTGCCCCAGCTCACCTCTCTCCAGAGTTTTGTCATCAAAACCATCTGTGGGATGTGCTGTAACCTGGTCACAGAAATCAACGTGGTTGAAAATGACTGTTGCCAAAGTTAGTTTTGTAACTTAGATAATTTAAGTCACCTGTTGTAGTGGTAGATCTGAGGGAATGGTGAACTACTGCGTCTCTGTGTATGCGCAGGAGAGTGGTGGTTGGGGGAAACTTCTTAAATGACTATGGCATTGGAAAAAAATGTAGTGTCACATTACACATTAAAAGACACATTCCCTTTTCAGGAGAAATTATATAGCAGCATAGTAATAAAAATGATGAAAAGTCCCCAGGACATTTGTGAAAGATATTTCTCTAGTTATATACAGAATTTGCAAAGCGAGCTAGAGTTTTGTATTAGCATTTACTTGAGCTAATCGGCAAATCTGCTAGTGCCTTTCTGCTTGCCAACTGGTATTGTCATCCCAGAGGAAATAAACACCCTTTACACCACAGCTTCGTGCGTTGACAGTATGCCACTCGCTTTATCTAAGCAATATAACTCGATGTTCCTGATGTTTGGCTGAAGGCAGGGGTCTAGCAAAGTTCTTGATGAAATTTCATGTGGGCTATTTTTTTCTTCCCCACAATATGTCGTGTTTTTTTCCTTCCTTCTTCTTTTTGGAATTCCTCTCATCTGCTTCCTCACAAAAGCCTTCGTCTGAAGAGTGGAAACTGCAGCTCCTTGTGCCTAGCTTTAAAGTTGCCGATGGACTAGTCATTAGAGACCTCTTTGTGATCCCAGTTTTTGGAGTCCAGTGACCAGGACATTTTAATAACTTTCTTGTCCCTACCTCTTGTGGATGTAAAAGTTGTGTTACTGTAGGAGAGTGACAGTAAGCTAAGTGTGCATCTTAAGAAGGCAGGGGTATTTTGAATTTAAGTGGATGTCTAAATTTCAAATGAAGGTGTGATTGCAGCTGAAAGGGTAGGAATGCCTGAGCAGTGTTTGTAAATACATATACTTTTCCTAGGAGGCTACAGCATTTTTTAAATTTCCAGCTCATCTACTGCCATGCTGGTTGCTTGTAAGTCCTTATCCTAATCCTTCAGGGTTACTTTCATGGTTGCCCAGTCATCCTGCATCCTCTATCCCCTAAGCCCTGGACCTTTCAGGGGACTTGTAGAAACCAGGAGCCAAAGTCTTGGCAGAATTTTTTATGACTCCCTTCATACAGAGTTGCACAACTACATCTATGGGTGACGTTAGGAGTAGTCCCTAAGGATGTGGCAGCTCGCTTCAGGTTGCCGTGAAGTGCAAAGGAATTAAATGAAACTTCATAATGCAGCTGGCTACTCAGCCTGGTATTAATATAATTTGGGGTCTTTTTTCATTAAATGAAGAGAAACATTCTCTCTGCTGGAAAGGATTTCCAGTCAGAAAGAGAAGCAGCAACCTTTTCTTTTTAGTTTAATGAGAATAGCCCCCACTAGAAAAGAGCATATTGTCAGGACCTTTTTTATTTACTTTCTCAATTAGTAGCAAACTCTGATAGTAATTCACAAGAGAATTAACACACTGGCTTCTGCATTTCACTGTCGCCTCTTCCTGTAGCTATTTTAGGAACTGCAACGCTGTGGGATATACCTAGTTCCCGTTAATAGGTACTATACTGAAAAGGAGAGAACTAAACATCCTCTACTTGATCCTCTTTCTAATCTCTTATTCAAGGGGCCTTCTAGCAGGGTGGGAAACATTTTAGCAGGAATTAGAGAGATGGAAGTGGGCTTTTGTAAGAAAAGACCATCTTGTAGTTGAATGAAAATAAGTAGACTAGCAAGCACCCATGGTAAAACAGGGGAAGACAGTAGCTGCTTTGGGAATCCTGTTGGAAATGTTAGTTTATTGACCTAGGTTGTAGCTCTGCAAGTTAATTAAAAACAGGCTGAACTTTGGGCACCTGAGTAGTCCCCCCGAGCGTGGAATGACTGTCTTTCTTACATCTTTGTTCAATCAGGGCTCGAGGTGCTATGAGGTTAGCACTACAGTAAGCCCCCTGCGGACTGGGAAGAGTTAAAAAATCCTGTTTACATGTACTCCTTGAATTGAGTGAAGAAATATTTCCTGAACCCACAGGCTTTGCTTCACACTTGAAATACTGTATGTCCCATTTGAATATTTTTGTAGTGCTTAACATTAGCATCTCTCACACAGTTTACATTACTTTGACTTATGGAGGTCCCACTGTGGAGGACTAGGAAAAACTGAAGTTCTGTATTAGTAAGCCCATGACAGAAAAAGAGGCAATTATCTCTTACTTTAAAAGCTCCAAAGTGTAATTCTTGCAATTAATTCCTACAAGGTTCAGAGAACCTAGGCTGGATTTGGTTTATAGCAGATATTTACATTCTCTTTGGATCAGCTATATATTTATATATAAGAACAGTGATTTCAATAACAATCTTCTACTTAAACTTGCAAATCAAATAGACCCTATGGGGCATCTGATGTAAATTAGTGAACTGTTGTTAAAGGTCCAGCTGAGTATCTGATGCTATGGATAAAAATAGCTTTCTTGGCATGTCTTTGACTCAAAAAAAACCAACAAAAAAACCCAACCAAAAGTAGTTTATAAGGCTCTTTCTTGCTAGAATTAATTCCCTCTTCTATTTTCTCCCATATGATTAGTTATGAATTAGCTAAACACCACAGTAGGGAAAATACCCAACAACTATTTGGAGACATAAAACCAGCCTATTATAACACACACCCGATAGGAACATAACCCCTAGGAGCTGTTGGGGTGCGGCCTTAGGAAAGAGCCATAATTTATAATTGGCCACTGTTTATCTGACAAAAAAAAAAGGGAAATTCTGAGTTCAAAAGCGACTTCAAAATGTGAACTTGTCAGAGCCTGTGCATTGTGTTTGGTTTGGATAGTGCATTAACATCTCTAGCAAAGCTTATGCTGTTTTGAATGATGGAGGTCCTACTGTGTAGGGCTGGGGAAAAAAAAATAATTCTGTATTAGTAAGCATGTGACTGGAAAAAAGGCAATTATCTCTTTCTTTAAGAGCTACAAAGTACAGTGGTAGTAGCTTCTGACAAGAGTAAACTAGATGTGCACAGCTTAAAGGCAAACTGAGGACATGCAGATGAAAAGTTCAGCCCTCTCTTCCTTCCCCCCTCCTTTCTTTACCCACCCTTGTGATCTTTCTGCTACAGTCTGAGAGAAAATCTGGGGCACTTGTTTCTTTTATTTCTTCCAGATTGTTATTTTATCTACATTTTTGGTAGAGCGGTAATGATATCCAGTGGCTGCTTAGATGAGTCACTGATAGATATTCCTTAGGGATATTCCAGAAAAATGCATCCCAGCCAGGACGTATTTCCTAAGTCACAGCATGAATTTGAAACCTATACGGTCTGCCAACAGTAATCAGCTCCTGTCACTGGTCAGGTTTCCATTATTTTTTCCCTGGCACTCTTCTTCAACTCTTCTATTTTCTGCACCCCCACCAGCAATTAAAGGCTGCAGTGAATCTCTTACGTGCATAAGAAGGTGAGAACACACACAGGATCCTTCCTTACCTTTCTTTGCATTTTTATCTCCAATATATTTTTTTTTCTCCCTTTGCACTCACTAGCTTATGCTAGCTTGGTTTGAGTTTTACAAGATACTTCCATCTCTTTTCTTGGGTACTTCACAAGTTTAAAACTGGTAGGCATTTCTCCTCTTTGAAATCTGCAAGGAGTAGAGGCATAGTCAACAGAAAAAAGAAAGGATCGGGAATATTATAGTGAAAAGGCAAGTGAGCTCTATTCAGGGATCCAATATCTTGAAATGAAAAGTGACATGTACAAAGGCTCCACATCAGTTAAGGAGGTGAATACTGCTGCTGTATTCAGTGGTTGCTTCTGAAAGTGCAAAGTAATCTCCCCGAAGTGCGGTTCGTGTCACAAAATGAACTAAGAGCTATGGAGGGGGTTTGTCCTCTTACTCCTGAACCAGTCATCTGAATTGGGACCATGCTGGCAGTGACCAGGACCGGTCTGAAGCTGGGAACCGATTGCCACAGAAGCTGCCACAACATCTCCCTGCAAAATCTCCTAGCTGCGGTGTTACCTTTTATGGAGAAGTTCCCCCCCCCCCGGGACGGCTTTTGGAGTGGCAGAGTACATCAGCTCTCCCTCCTCGAGAAGACTTTCCAGTTGGCCTTTGCCGGTTGCATCAGCTGCCCGTTGGAAAGCAACCCGTCACTGCTTTCACTCCGTGACATGGCGGGCAAAATTCTAAAGGAAAACTCCTTTAGAGCTGGACGAAACCCATTTCCCAAACTTGCACGACAAGGTATCTATTACCGTAGCAGTACTGAGAGCTCCCGCGGCCGAGCTGACGTGATGTCGAGCGACGGCCGCCGGCTTCCTCGCGTGTGCCCGTCCTGCCGCCGCGGCCGCTGCTGGCACCGGGTTGGGCAAGCCGGGGGTGAGGCAGAGGAGGGGAGCGGGGCTGCCTTCGCGCCGGCGATGCCCAGCCTGCAACCGCAGCCCCGAGCAGCGGACCTGTGCGGCTGGATCGCCGCCCCGCGGGCATCTGGCCTGGATCAAGAACAGGCTCGCGGTTGCTTTGTTGTTGTCGTTGTCGAACTAGAGCATAGATCCGGAGTGACGGGCGGTGTGTTGGTACGGCGGCTGCGTGTCGGCTATAGGGCAACAGACAACTGCTGAGGCAGCCAGCTGGTAAAAATTCACCGGTCACAACTGGCAGGGTGGGTTAATACCTGATCGACTCTCTTCATCCAAGAGCTCCGATGAACTCTAAAGCCAAATGCACTCTATTGCCCAAACACAGCCTTATTATATGTGGGATTCTTGGTAAAAGGCGTACAGCTTCTAGGGCTGCCGAGGCTGAGGAGGGTGTAATTGCATGTTACGTTTGGGGAGGATGCTTGGGAAGTGCTGAAGACTGCATTGCAGTTCACTCTCCCAACTCCCCCAGCTGTGCTGACACAGCTCGGTGACAGCTGAACCAGTGAGCTAGGTCACTGAAGTTATTTTGCCGTTACTTTTCAGGGTTATGTTTAACCCCAATCATTCGAGTGATCTGGTTTACAGAGCAGTCAGATAAACAGTTGCCGTGGCCCACCGGGGAGGGTAGGACTGCGGCGCGAGGTGAGAGGCAGAGCGGGTAACTGCGCTGACCCGACCGCTCTGTTCGGAGCTCTCTGGCAATCCCTCCGTGTCAGAGTTGAAGAATATGGTGTATATTTTGCAGCATTGCTCCCAGAGGTATGAGTATCTTAGGAACAGCACACTATTAAACCAGCACTTCTCACCGTACAGTCTTCCTCTCAAAATAGACAGAGCAGGCTAAAAGATGTTTGTTTACAGTAAAACAAAAGCTCTAGATGGAGAAAATTAGTCTTGTGGTGTTTAATTTGTGATTCAGGCTCATCCGTGACTCTTCCTGTTCCTCTGCAATTAAAAGAGCATGTAACTGCACAATAAACATTTAGCCTAGTCAGACTTGGGTGCCAAACTTCTCTTGCTTTTTACTGGCATTTGGGTGCTAAACTGTTATTTCTTCCTTTAAAAGCACCTCCAGGATTCAGGGTGGGGGTTTTTTTTTGTTGTTTTTTTTTTTTTTTTTCCTTTTCTTTTTTTTTTTTTGGTGTGTGCCTAGTTTTTATATTATAGGGATCAAGTAAATATTGTACAATTCTCCCACTAATGTTGCAATAACAACTCCATATAGTATTAGCACTTCTGTAGCAAAAAAAGCCACAATCACACACATAAAATTTTTAGCAGGTCCTAGCTAACTAGTATACTTGCAGGGTGCCATGTCATGATCAAAAACTTGTGTTATTATCTCTGTAGGAAAGCCCCAGTGAGGTCACATTACATTACCTCCTGCTGGGGATTTTCTCTCTCATGTCTCCTGCTTGGGGCTAAAATGATTGAAAGCTGGGTGTTCAGTGTCCCACAGAATTACCCAAAATGCCAGACTAGAAAGCAGTGATTTCTGCTTATTTTAATCAACTTTGTAGCAGTTTGGTTCATCATCCTCTCAACAAAAGAATTGTTTATCCCATTTTTGTTATTAGATCTCAAATTAGTATCTTCCAGGGGAGGCACAGAAACTAATTGGAATAATAAATGTACTCATATTTGCTGATATATTTTAACATGCTAGAATTCAGATACAATGCATATGAATATTATTTAATGAAAGTTTGCCTAATGGGACATATACTAAGATGACACTTTGTTTTCTTTGGATCTGACTACAGTGATGTGATTTCTCATGTTATATTTTCCTCTGTCTTTCTAGGCCTTTATACTGCTCATGAGCAGAAGGCAGAGGAGGTAAGGTCACTCTTTTTTTCCCTGTATCACTGTCATCATCAGCAACTGATGCAGTTGCAACGGAAATAATACTATGCTTGTTTGTTCTTTCTTCTGAGACCATAGAGAAACTCTTCTGAATGTTAACAAAAGGCTCGATGTGTCTGTCTGGTATGTACAGAATGGCCTCTGTCATCCTGTTTCCTCCTCCTTAATATTGAAAGTAGGCGCCAGAATCATAAGCCCAGCATGGTGGCGGTTGCCTCGCACAGTGACGCTGTTTATTTTGTTTGCATGGAGCTTTGAAGTCAGATCCTCATTGTCTTTTAATCAGGAGAAACTCATTGAGTTTCTAGACTTCACCTTCAAACACTGAGTTACCCAAGATGTGGGATCAAAGACATGGTGTGGAGCAGGCAAAAGCTGAAAACCACAAATGGGATGTTTTCTAGTGGGATGTTTGGATGACTAGAAAGTTGAGAAGTAGACAAACAACCTTTTTCTTTCCTCCTCAGTGCTTTGTCCCCTGCTACTGTGTAGGTGGTAGATACATTGC
This sequence comes from Astur gentilis, assembly GCF_929443795.1. Lineage (NCBI taxonomy): Eukaryota > Metazoa > Chordata > Aves > Accipitriformes > Accipitridae > Astur > Astur gentilis. The sequence continues at coordinate 11,241,282 of NC_064899.1, read as the reverse complement.
TAGCCATCCACGCCCGTGATGTATTGTTGTGGCCAACTAGAAGCTCTTCTCGGACTGCAAGACAGTTTTGCGTTATTGGTTTTCTAATCACAGAAATCTCGTACTGAATCCAAGACATAACACTATACCACATACTAGAAAGAAAATTACCTGTGTCCCAGCCGAAACCAGGACACTTACCACAATCCATTTTCAGAAATATGTGCTTTCTCTGGAACAGACTCAGTGATGAGGAGCAAATCCATCTCACTGCTTTGTATCCGTGAATTCCTCCTGATATTGTATAGATGCTCTCAAATCTAAGAAAAACCCAACCCAAACCCAGGCTTGCTTTGTAAATATAGTCACCATACTTTATTTACAGTTTTTATTGTAGTTTGAAAGACTACTGCTTGCATCAGTTATCACCAATCCCATTTTTGCACATCAGGGCTCTGCCCCCTTAATATGCTCATGGGAGACTACCTGTGTACTGGTTTGCTTTGCTTTTTTCATCTCCACTTATGAATTGAAACAAAGTTCGAGTGTACCAACATATTTTTCTGATATTGATATGTATGAGTGGAATTAATGACTGGCCTGGTAGATGAGGGGCCAGCAGTGGTTATTTTCTACTTGGACTTCAGTAAGGCCTTTGACAATGTGTCCCGTAAGATCCTCATTGAGAAGCTGTCACCGTACAGGCTTGGTGAGCAGCGAGGTGGATTGATTGGCTCGGAGGGTGGTGATCAAGGGAACAAAGTCTAGCTGGAGGCTGGTAACTAGAGGTGTACACCAGGGGTCAATACTGGGTCCAGTCCTGTTTAACTTCTTCATTAATGATCTCGATGATGGGCAGAGCCTACCCTCAGCAAGTCTGCTAATGACACAAAGTTGGGAGGGGTGGCTGATAGGCCAGAGGGTTGTGCTGCCATCGAGAGGGACCTTGACAGGCTGGAGAAGTGGGCTGTCAGCCCATTTCTCAGGAACCTCATGAAGTTTAACAAGGGCAAGTACAAAATCCTACAGCTGGGGAGAAACAACACCATGCACATATGCTGGGGGCCACCTGGCTGGAGAGCAGCTCTGCAGAAAAAGACCTGGAGATCCTGGTGAATGCCAAGTTGAACATGTTCCAGCAGTGTGCCCTTGCAGCAAAGAAGGTTAATGGTATCTTGGGCTGCATTTGGTAAAGTATTGCCAGCAGGTGGAGGGGTGTGATCCTTCCCCTTCATTCAGTGCTTGTGAGGCCGCACCTGGAGTGCTGTGTCCAGTTCTGGGCTCCCCAGTACAAGAGAGGCATGGACATATTGGAGAGAGTCCAACAAAGGGCCACAAAGATGTTGAAGGGACTGGAGCATCTCTCCTACCAGGAAAGGCTGAGAGACCTAAGACTGCTCAGCCTGGAAAAGAGCAGGCTCGGGGCGGGTCTTATCAATGTGTATAAGTACCTGAAGGGTGGGTGCACAGAAGAACAGGTTTTAAGTTTACAGGGCATTTTGATTTTGGGGGGACTTCACCTCAAGTTAAAGGTGTAGGTAGAGCACTCTCAAAGCTCTTCCTGTTACGGGATCCTTCCTCTTTTTTTCGCACTGCACGTATTTAAAACAAACTTTTCCATAAACTGCAGTATTATGGATAAAAACAGGGGAAAAGAAAAAATTTGAAGGAAATTGCATAGGTGTGATACAAGTTTGTGAGCACTTCTATAATAAGAAAAACTGCTTCCAGATAAATTGTACTGTGCAAACCGTGCTACTTCTCTACGTGTCTGTCAGTTTGTAGTGATTCACAAACTGCTGGACTTTCAGCCAGGAAGCAATTTCCTTTCTGTTTGTGTGCTTTTCCCCTACATTATGTGTTCAAGTACTTCATACCAAGCAAATTCTGGGTACCAAAATGTTATGCATCAGAAATGAGAAATGGTTCTCACTGTTCCCAGCGGTTTCAAATGCAGAAACAGCAAGCAGTTGAAAGGGAGAGGGAAAAGGCACTGGTGGTGGAGGTGGGAAGATGCAGTGGGTAGTCTGGCCGTGCCACTAGAGGTTGGAAGGCACCGCTGGTGTTTCTGCAACGCTGCTGCAAGTGTGCAGATTTGGAGTGTTTGCAGGTATGTTTAATATAGAGTGTCGCCACCTGAGCTGAACTGAGTATCCAGAACCCAGAGCAGGTAGAAAGTGTACTTTGCTGCAGTCTATCCGGTTGTGTTTTCCTAGGTCATCATATGCAGGCTGGTCCATGTGGGGACGCATGTGCTGCAGTCGCGCATCTCGGTATCACCAAGCCCTGCAAGGAGGACTGGGATTGGAGAGAATGGATGAGAGTTAGAGAGGATGAAAGTATGTGGATCTATACTCAGACTTTATTCAGGACTTCTAGTCCACTTGTACTGTTGCACTGACTACTTCTGATACACTATCACAAAAGGACTAGTTCGGGTTGGAGTCAATTCGGTGTGGATGAATACCCTACACTGACCTCCATGTTATTGTGTCAGACTTATTATGTCTGGTATTAGTACTAGTTGGGTGGAAGCTAGAGTAAGTATCTCCATCCTGTGCTGAAGCCATGCCTGAAGCTCCCCTAATGCCAAGGGGAGGGACTTGGGTGGACCAAGTCCTTGCTATGCAGTGAGCAGTGTAGGGGCCCAACGCTAGCCATAATGTTTGGTATCAAAAAAATCCCAAAGCTTTATAAACACCTTCTAGGATTTTTTTTTTTTTTTTAAGAGTAATTCAGAAGACTGTGTTTTGAAATAGTTACAGAGGCATCATAATGCTACCTCAGATCCAGGAATCTTAACTGCTGTTTCTCAACTGGTAGTTATGGTCTCTTTAAAAAAGGCATATGGCCATTTCCCTGTTCTGGAAGATGGTCCATGAGCACTGGAAGAAATCCTTCTTTCCTAGGAGTGAGTGATTTGAGGTTGGAGAACTGTATCTTATGGTTAGGTCACAGCATCTCAGTGATCCTTCCAGTAGTAGGATCTCCTTATGCTGTCCTCTCTTTTTATCAAGCTGACAGCAATTTAAGACTTTTCCAGCCTCTGTCCTTTTGTCAAGCTTGTCTAAATTTGGCCAATGAGTTCAAAAGTCACGGTGAGGACAAGGTCTTAGAGAGACAAATATCCACACAGACAGCAAAATCACTTTGGAAAACAGATATGAAAACATTACCACACTACAACAGAAAAGGCTGCCTTGGTTTGTGGAGCACTGTAATGGACTTGCCTGAACATGTGATCTGTCTGGGCAACAGTTTCACTGAAGTAGGATTTTATGAAATTTTATGGAGCTAGAGCTCATTTATCTGTGATTGGTATGATAACTGAGGCATTTGTTTTAAATTTCCAGAAACTGTAATTCCTAGATATATAAATTCACCTGGCAGTCAGAATAGCTATTGGAAATCCCACCAAAGGCTTGTTCTTTTTAATCCGATATCCAGGCAAGAACCCAAACTATTCAACAGTTTGGACACCGAGCTTTGCGAGCTCAAGAGTTGAGTCTATGCCGGGTCCAAACAAGCAGTCTGTTGCTGCTGTCATTTTATATGGTCAGTTTTAACTCTACGTTGCACTCTCCAAGCCCCACAGCTGCTCATTTTAGTGGTACTAGTGCTGACTCAGTAGCAGTGGGGATAAAGCAATCCCGCGTTCATAACAAGGCAAGTAAGCACACGGGCAGGAGGACTGCAAAGCAGCTTAATCCACTCTAATCAACAGTGGCCACCAAACTGTACACTATTAAGAAATGATGGGAACATCCCAGCCAAATCTAAGGAAAGAATCTAGCAAAAAGGCTCCCAAAGGCTCTTGTGAGTGCTGTGAAATTGTGTTTGTATCAATGAATGGCCTGGGGTGGTCTGTCCAAAGCTGACATGTAATGAATCTGACCTGATTTACGTGAATAATTTGAGTCATAACTTCTTCCAACTGACGACTAAGGCTCTGGCAAGAATGATCATGTCATAATTTATCAATGGAATGGGCTTCCAACTTGCAGAGTCAGCAGGATCTTTTCCTTAGCCTGGGTAACAGATATTGTTACCTCTTGCTCGGTCAGAGGTGAGATACTGCTCTTTTGGCCTCATTAAGCTTATTCGAGAGCCTGTGGGTTATTTAGTTAGAGTTTTATTTAAACTCAACTGGAAATCCATTGCTGCTTTGGGACTTACCATTTTTCTCACAGTTAGGTCTATTCCTGTGAAATGCAGTCAGGCTCCCAGGTATTCTTTCCAGGCTTTTTTATATGAAAACCCATGAAGGAATTAACCAAAGCTGACCATAGGTTTTTGTTTTAGTCTGTGTACTGTGAGTTTATCTAACTGCCTCTCTATGCTCTCTATAATTTTTAGTTAAGGCAAAATAAAACATAGTCTACCCATTTACTACCATGTTTTCTAAGCTATTACCTCATTTGTTTTAGGATTTTTAGTTTGTAGTGTTTTGGCATGATCTTGGTATAAATTTAAACATTTCAAGTACAGATGCCAATTTTTTATTAGCCTTTATGAAGATTTTTTTCTGTTACTGGAGAGTATGCTATAATTCTGTCATATAAGCAGGGATGCAAAACTATTTAGTTCAATAGTCTCCCATTCATCAATGCTGAAAGTCACAAAGGCCACAACCATAAGAAGGAGCTTAGCTTCCCTGCCTGCCTGGGAAACTCACCTCCCAAATAAGAGATGTTCAAATTGCTGTTCTTGCAGTTTGATCTTCAAATTATCTTCATTGCTTCATCATTTGCAATTTCAGCTAACTAGTGATATGTTAGAAGATAATCTCTTCTCAGAGGTTTAAATAAGCCCCCAAAGAGAAAAGGTTTTCTTTCTGATAGTAGAATGTGTAAGTCTCCCTGTGTCTACCTGGTTGCTTGCCAGGACTGACTATGGCTTTATCTGGCTCATATAGTCCAATAAATGTTCAAGCTGTTAATTCCTCCCTGACCAAGCAACTGTTTGTGACCCCAAAGACACCCATTGGTACTGTAGGTCCAAAAATGCAGAGGGATTTGGAGCATTTCTTTTTGCTTTAACCCAGCATAACAGTTAAAATGAGAATAACGTGTAGTTATGAGTACTTTTCTGTGCAAGGCTTCCATATGCTGGTGGGAAGGACTGGTCTCCTTCATATTTTCTATAGCTCTGATAATTAGGAGATGGTGGGGTTGTGCCAGTAAGCACCATATAAAGCCTAACCACTGGCAGTGTTTAGGGACGTGCTCAACAGATGAAAGGAAAACAATGGATGAAAGAAAGACAAACCCAGTATTATAGATGGCATTCAGCTCTACACTGTGGAGTTTTGCAAGAGGAGTTTTTTTCTTGCATTCAGGATGCAAAAGGCACAGCCAGAAGAAACACTTTTGTGAGCCATTTCTTCTGACCTCATTAATCGTGCAGGCCGTATGACTTTCCTAATTGACTTAATTATCACCTGAGCTTGCAAAAAAAAACCCCCAACCAAAAAACCCCACCTGAAGACATCCCATCCTTACTGAAACATTTCCAGTGATAAAGATTCTACCCTGTAATACTTCTAGCACTCCAGTGGTTAATTATCCTCACTGTTAAAAATGTCTGCCTTATGGCTGGCTTGAATTTTGTCTAGTTCTGACTGTAAGACTTTGGCTTTTCTTATGCTTTTGTTTGCTAAGTTGAGATAATGAAGAGACATTTATAAAGAGTCCTCAGGTAGTGCAGCCCTGCCTTTGATCAAATCATACCTCCATGTCATTAGGCCAAGAAGTGTCACCACAGGGCATGTATTTCAGTGCATTTAAACATCCAAGCAGCTCTTCTTATAACCTTTGTCAATTTATTGTCATCCCCCCTGTAGCATGGACATCTGAACAGGACAGTATTCTGGCTGTAGTCTCACACTATGCAAAATACCAATATCTTAAACCTTAATCTCAGTTGGGATGCTTTTGCTTACTTACCCAACAACAGCACGAAGAACTGAATTCATTTAACAGAGGCTTTTGTCAGAGTTGGATCCTGGAAACTGTTAATGTCTATCACGCAGTTTGCATAGAGTAGCTAGACATTTAAGGAGACATTTCATGGTTTGGGTTTTGTTGTGGTCAGTGCCATGAATAGCATGTATTTGCCTTTCAACACTCATGGAACAATTCTGCCTAGGAATGGCTTCCCTTTCTAGCTTGCCACATGTTCCAGCTCTCCTGAGCAATTCTCGTACAGTTGTACATTTCAGTATGTTAGTAACAGTTATTCTAGGTCAATCATGTTGCAGAAGCTCACAGGTGCTCTTCTTGCTTCCCCCCTCAGTGCCATTAACCAGAAGGTCCACTTCAAGGGCTTCAAGCTCGAGGTGTCTTCCCCTTTCTACTCTTTAGGAACACCAATAATCCTAATGTTATCTTTTCCTTATTTGTTTTATAACCTTGTCCTACAAGGTCTTCATTTCTTTGGAGTTTTCCCCTGCTTTGCCTCTGTCTTATCAGCTTTAACCTGAAAGCAAGACATTAATTCCCCTGACTCAGTAATTTCCTTTTTAAGTCCAAGTTTGTGTGTTTTTGGAATGAGAGATGCAGGTGTAGGAAGATGGCTCATGCATTTAAGCTTTGTCTTATCAACAGCCAGTCATCTCATCCACTCTCTAAGTTAGTTGAGCTCCAAGACTAGGTAGCGCTTCTTTTAAAGCAGTGGAGTTTTCTAGGGGTGACACCTACTCTGCCCAGGGGTGTTTGAGCCCCTTTTCTTTGGAGAGAGGACCATAAGAGAAGTCCTTTCTCTTGTTGTGGTAGGCCTGAGGGCTACATGGCATGTGGACCTGGGTCTTTCTGCATCTAGGGGACTTTGCAGCATCATCTGGATAGGAACTGCTAATGTCTTGATGAAGAAGAAAGATTTTATACATTAGGCTGAGGGAAGTTAGACAGGACAACTTCAGTGCACCAGTAACTTGCCTTTCTTCCTCTGCTTTCTGTTATGAGTTTTACAAAGTTTCTTTGAACTATCATGGTGCCCTTGGGGAGTATAAAATCGGTCTGGAAATCTCTATGCCTTTTTTTTTTTTTTGGAGAGTTTTCTAGTACTTTCTCTTCCAGCTGAGCGTAACAGCAGCTTTTGTCTTCGTATTTTGGCATCTTCACTTCTAGTCCCAGCTGGAAGTGGGAAATGCACTAGCAAATGAAACTGAACAATAACAAGGACGAAAAGGGGGGGGGGGGGGGAATAAAATAAAAAGAGTCACAGAGGGTTCATATGTTGTGTTGTGTGTCTTCCTCCTGAGGTGGGTCTTGATCCTGCCAACTGTTCCCCCTGTAAGAAAGTTTATGCCTGTGGGTACTCCTGCTGAGTTCAAAGTTACTCACATGAATAATTGATTGCAGGGTCTGGGACATAGTTTGCAATTCCTTTTTCAAGATAAGTTCATTATCATCAGATCTCATCTTGCTCCGAACATTGCTGGGTTAGGGACAAGTAGGTCAAATGGATACCTGATTTTTTTGTTGCAGGAAGAGCAAGCAACTGGCAACCTGAAACAGTGATTTAATAATAATAATGAAAAAAAAAAGTCACTGTCACTCTTTTGTTGGGGTAGGTTTTTATCAGAGTGGTGAGCTTTGAACAGCTTGTTCAACAAGAGTTCGAGTCCCAGGGGAAGGAGATGAGCTCAGAAAAGCTTTACGTTTTACAAATGTTTAAGTGGTATTATCCATGGCATAATACACTACCCTGGTATGTGTTTCAGAGCTCTGCCGCTGCATCTTCTGCCATATAATTTTCTAGAAGTCATACATGTCCAAATTTATATTCAAGGTAATCAGTGTAACATAGAGAAATTAAGTAATAATTGAAGTGGATTCTAGCTACTTAGGCACAAAGGGTCTTATTGGAATATATTTTTAGTAGCTAGTGTACCACATTGATACAGTAACACCAACTCACTGAAGGGAGAGAGGGGAAAAAAAAAAGCTCGGAGTTGTAGAGGATGTGAGAAGGAAGAAAAGAACAAAGAGGACTTTTCTCCAATCAAATGCAAATGGAAATGACCCTAAAGATTCTGGGAACACAAGCTTTCTCCTGGCAATAAACATTTTCATGCAGCGAAATCCATTTTTGAGACTCATTAGCAAATGCTGTGATCTTGCTTATTTTCTATAGCAGTGTCTAGTTATTTCAAATTGATTAGGAAACCTCTGATGTGAGAGAGTGAATCATGAGCTATTCCAGGTATTTCTGTAATTGGTTATCATGCTTAATTACAAATGTTTGAGTACAACTAGTTTGTTCTGAACTTGATTTTTCCTGCCTTTCAGTTGCTGCTTAGTGTATGTGTTAGTTAAAAAAAAAAAAAAAGAGAGATATACATTAAACTTCTAGAATGCTTTTGTTCTAAAAGGGTTGAAGATTTACAGAATGATGGATTAATTTAAGATGCACTATCAATAATGATTTAAACCCAAAAGAACTAGACTGTCTGTCTATTGATCACCTATCCATCTCAAGGGCATCTGTCACTGTCGGTGTTACCAGTCTGTTTTGGGTCTACTTACAGTTCCTTCCGTATGGCAACTTCTGTTTGCCACTTACTGATTAAGGTCTTGGTTGCTGAAGGAAAAGTCGTGAATCTCTTCTCAGTTACACTGACATGCCATTTTTGCTCTGCTCTGCATGCTAAGCCGCATAATCCAGAAACTGGAAGATGCAGTAACCTACAATGCTTGTGGGAACTTCATGAAGAAAAATGGCTATCATCAGGATTGTGTTATGTCAGAAAAAAAGCCCCTATCTTGAAGGGAAACAGGAGACACATTGAAGAATGGTGTCCTCATTTGGTGTGGGCATCTGTTTGTTTTGCAAGACTACAGCAGCCATTTATAGCACTCATAAAAAGAGAAACAAGCAAAACACTAAGACAATAGAGAACACTTACGGTGACACAAAATCATTGTTTAACGCAGGCTGGAACAAGTTGCTCGATCAAGATGTTTATGTCCTTAACTGGTTCCAGTATCCCTAATAATGGGATACAAAGCCCCATTTGGGCTCTTCCTCCTCTAGAGAGGACAACACAGCTGGGAACTAGCAGTTATGGGTTTTCACCTATATCACCAAAGTTCTGTGGTTTGTGATAAACTTAACATTCTGAAAAACGAAAAAGTATTTATCACTCAGTTCTGTCAGGAGACTAAATATTGCTAATGAGGAGACTGTGTACCAAATGTTGCTTCCAAAACTTACTCAGTTCTGTTTAGCTCAGTCATAGCTTTAGGCATCGTCACCTGTTCTGCTGAGCAGGGTAGTGCCGCACGTAAAAGCTTTTCATTTTCATTTCTGTAGCAGTGACTGGTAGGCAGAAAGGATCTCTGAAGAATGACTAAGATTTAATGACCCAATAGCACAAGTGTAGTTAACTTCATCCAAAATACCTTGTAACACCTGCATCATCACAAATGCTTCTGTGTGCTTGGAGATCTTCTCATTAAATAAGCCATCTAACCAAAATCTGTGTGTTTGGGTTGTAATTTGTTCCTCAAAATGAGCTCCGTGGGGCTGTTCTCTGGGAGGGAACATCTCCTGCACCTTCTCCTGAAGGCTTGTTCCAAGGGGCCAGACGAATGAGAAGCTGATATTGTCCTGATGTCCAGGTTGCATCTCTGTTGCTTTCGGTAAGCTCCTGGACCTTAGTTTCAGTTTTTTATTTGGGGGGAAGGATATCTAAGAATAGTGTCCAAAGCCCAAGCTTGTCCTTTGTCCTCCTTGCTCTGTGGTGCTGAGACTTTCTGGTGTAACCTCACAGGAAGCTGACTAATTTCTAGCAAACAGTAATCTTCCACATTTACACATTTCCCAAGTTTGTAAGAATTCAAATGTCAGCTAAATCTGAGGAGACACTAAATGTTTTTCTATTTGATAGTTGGTATTATATGAAAGGAATGTGAGTCTTCTGAATTAAAGGGGAAAAAATCTGTTCTAGTTCACGCAGGCTTTTTTTCATCATTGTGGGTGTGAAGTAGAGAGAAGAAACTGTTAGCTTTTACGTTTGATATTGATGTAGTCACACCAGCGTTACTTGCTTGCAGACTAGAGAGAACCATAAACCTTTTAAAAATCAAAACTTTAATTTAAGTCTTAGCTAAATGAAAATTTTCATGCGTGCTTTTGAAGAATAAAAGGCAAGCTCTGAAGGCTTTTTCTCTCTGTAGCACAACTATCAGTTCTTGCTGTCCAAAGTATTCTCTATCAGCACTTCAGTTAAGCCTCTGTGCTTCTGCTGGCACTAACATTTTTCTTTAGATTTCCCAGCATTTGCACAGCACTGATTCACCTCTCTTGGTGATAACAACAGTCAGAGGGGGTAACGGGGACTAGCTGCTGGCATTTTAATCTTGCTCAGAACAGGCAAGAGTGAAAATCCTGTCACTGCCTAGCCTGTGCTTCTCCTCCCTGTGGTGAAGCCGTGCTGTTGGTGGTAGCGCTGTGGAAGTTTTGGGGAGCTGCTCATGTTGTGGAAGCCTGTTGGCCCAATGACAAAGGGAGAGGCCATCGTTTTACAGGTCAAAATGCTTACAGGAGAGCACAGGTGTACATAGGAGGGAATAAGCAGACCCTGAAGTAGCCTGAACAGGGAGAAAAGAGAGTTTCCTACTTATTCCAGCAAAGAATGTATCTGCGAAGTCTCAACTTTGATATTTGTTTTGAGAGTTGAATAGATATTTAAATGAGATAATTTGGCCCTGTGGATTTACTGGAGCATAAGCTAACTATTTGTCACCTTTCTTATTCAAAAAAATACAATTTCCATGGAGATAAAAAGAAAAAAAAAAACCCCTCAGAAGTCTTGCATGAGGATACTTTGCTGAGATTAGTGAAGACTTAAAGCACACAAAGTGACAAGAATAGAGTTGCTGGAGTCTGCTCTCTTCTCAGTGGGGGCCTATTCTCTTCTTTCCCTCAATATGCATAACCCCCATAAATGTTAATGGGAGCTATTCACGGACAAGAAGAGGCCCAGAGACTCCAACATATGCAGCTCCCGTTCACCATAATAAGCAGGGAGGTTTGATTCTCTTGGTGCCAGCCTCAGGTCTCTCTGAGAACTCGTGCAAATAAGCTGTGGGTATGGACACCCAAATAAGTTTCTACAGAGGAAGCGAAGCTGTGAATTCGCAGCGTTTCAGCAGCTCCATGGTAACATTTTTGCATGTATACTCTTACCCCATGGGAATTGTAAAGTCATCTGAAGTATTTCATCCTTCTGTGAAAGAAAGGAAAGTGTAAGACACAATGCATTGATCGCAGGTTTAAGAATGGGGAGAAGGGAGGGTGATGTACTGCAAATTTATACTTTAGCCTACCCTGCAAAAAGGTCGTTGGCTGTCCATGGACTCAGAAAAGGCCTGGGCAGACTTTGGTAAGCTGCTGACATGGAAGGAAGGTTTGGGGAGGGTGAATTGATTATATGATGGGGAGGCCCGTTTTTGGAGGGTGCAAAGTTTCAGCAGCTCATAGTTATCAAAATGCTCATTACAGACTGACTAGTGACTGGAAAATAAGTGTGCTGGAGGTGTGACGCATGACGGTAAGTGGTGTGGATGCTGCGACTGTAGGGTCTTGGAGAACGGAGCTTTTCAATTCCTCTATGCCGTGAGAGGTGAGCCGGAGGGCCAGGGACGCCGTCTGGCAAGGATGCTGACCGACAGAACCCGTGGCGAGCACGGGACGCTGGGCAGCAGCGCGGGGCACGTCCCTTCGGCTGGCCCTGAGTTCCAACACGCTTAAGCTGCGGTTGGAAATTAACAGGAGTCAAGCGCAGGGATCCGGTGAGCTGACATCCCTCTGCCTGTGTGCGCGAGTGCTCTGACACTGGGTTTGTGGGAGCAGCATGACACATTAAGCGTGGCTCTTGTTAGGAGAGAAGATGTCACAGTAGCTACGGCAGCAATTTGAGCAGCAGGAGACTGGGATGTACTCCGAGCTCTGCCAAGGTTTTGCTCCATTACCTCAGGCAAGTTGCTGAAAACTGTCATCGATTTTGGGTCTCTGGGTTTTTGGATGCCTAGCTCAAGTAATCTGGGGTCTGACTTTCAGAGGTGCTTAGCTACTGCGGTTTTTATTGACCATGACTGATACCTAGGGCTCGGCACATCTGGCATACGAGCCTTAGCTGGCTCACCTGAGGTATTCTGAGTCCTCTCTAAAAATTTTGTCATGATCTTACAGTGTCTAAGCTCGCAGTACGAAATCGATTGTGAAGGTGATATCTACCAGCCACAGGTGTCCCAATATGAAACCTAAATAACGGCAAACCTTTGCATTGGAGATGCTATATGTGTAAAGTATTAATTTCTTGTTTACAGTCTTCGGGTAATTTTTTCCACAAGGAAGACAGTCTACTTAAAAACAGACTTTCATTTGGTGGAGTGTCTTGATGGTGTCCTGTTACAGTTATTAATAACATCGCAAATGGCACTGGGGGGAGAAAAGGATAGGAAGCCAAATGTCATTAATAATAGCTGCAATATTCTCAGTGTTAACAAATTATCAGCTGTATAAATTTTTAATTAATAGGAGTATGAACAGCAATTTGACTGTCAACAGGCATCAGTATTGATGTGTGCGAGTGAAGCATGGCAATGCGAAGATCAAGGGGGGAGGATAACTGAAACCACGTACCTGTGAATGACAAGTCAGCATTTTCCGAACAAAATTCTGAGAGTGTCACAACTTCAGGTGTAGCCCTCTATAACGGTAAGAAAAATGAATCTCAGTGAGGGCAAGAGAATCTTTTCGTAGTGAAGGTGAATTCATTTCGTTTGGGATTTTCCTGTATTTTAGCTGAACTGGCTGTTAATTGCAACAGCAAAAAGACATGTAAGTTGGCTGGGAATATGGAGAAAGAATAGTAGATTGGGTACCTCAGGCTAGAGACCCAGCAAGCAGGTAGGTTACTGTAGCGTAAAATTGTGTTTCTTTCTACTCCTTTCACTAAATTTTAGGAGTGTCTAACAAGCTGCTTGAAAAAAACCCCAAGTCTGTTGATTAAGTCAAAGCCTAGCATAATGAATCAGAGCCTAGAACAATATTATGTGGTTTAAATGATATCAGAATGTTTTAAACTTATAAAAATGTTAATAACAACTTTAAATCTCCCTCTCCTGCCCAACCTGTCAGTTTCAAAGTTTTCTTTTTCTGTAAGTTTCAAAGTGACTTTGATTTTAAAGCTTAGATCTCTTCTCTGAATTGTAGTGGGCAGCATTTCCCCCCCCCTTTTTTTGCATTCTTATGCTGTGAATCCACAGAAACAACTTTTGTCTTTGGGCATTCTAAGGAAAAAGTGGGGTATTTTCTTTTTAAAGAAAAGGATTCAGATGAGGGAATAGGGAGGACAAAACAATTTATGCATCTAAAAGCACTGCTTCCCCCATTTTTTTTCGGACTGGAAGCTTGGGAAGGCATTTTTGTTTTCTTTCTGGAAAGCATTTTTTCTGTTATTAGTAGTAGCTATTTATGAATCTACGAAACATTCATTACCTAAGTGTATGGACAATATAAATGTACCAATTATAGATAAAAATATTAATACTAGAGTAACTCTTTATGGTTTAGTAGATTATACCAGTTTTTCTGTTCTATCATTAATAATCTAAAGATTAAAGCTTTTTTTCACATTTCATTCGAGGAGATCAAAATGCTTTAAAGACATTAGCTAATTCTCCTACTAATCCTGGGAGATTGGACAGTGTTATGATAATCCTTTCATGGATGAATAAATGGAGATAAGAGGGAGGCTAAGTGACTTTTCAAAGTCGCAGATATAATCAGTGGCAGAGTTGGATATATAACCTTGAGGTCCTGATTACTGTTTTTCTCTTACAGACAATATATATATATTTTTTGCTTTCTGCATTACTAACAATACGCAGTGAAAAACTATTACCATTGGTTATGTTTATAATAACAATGATTTTATTTATTTAGTGCCTCCCTGCCAAGGCAGTCAGAGCGCTGCTCCAAAGACAATTAAAATGCAATTACTGTAATAAATAAACAACAATAATTAAAACATCATAAAATAAACAATATCAAAAGCAATCAAAAACACTAAGTAGCCAAAGTTAGTGCAATTAATAATGGATCTGAATGACTCATTTGAAGCAAATTGCGTATATAGTGTTTCTTTTTGTTTTGTGAAAAGATTTTTTTCTTGCAAGTTTATTATTATTTTTCAGCTACACTTTTATATCCAGCGCTTGAACGGAAGTTTTTTCTTCTCCTCCCCCCCACCTCCCCCCCCCTTTTTTTTTTTAATATACAGCTATTTGCAGTTTTAGGATGGTGCTAAATGATTACTAGTCAACTAAATTACGTGAATTGCATGAATCACATCAGCTAAATAACTATTGCAGTTCACTGGATGGGTTAGCTGTACACAAAGGTCTGGACTTCAAGCTGGTCAGTAGGAATGACATAGCACAGAGGTACAGGTGAAATCTAGACCGCTTTGGTGTGGCCTATTCTCCTTGACCCACATTCAAAGTGCATTTAAATTGAAAGGCTAGTTGCTTATTTTTCATATTGACTTCAGTATAGTTTATCTTTACCACTCTATCTGCAGCAGCTTTTAGTGTATGCATGTTTGATGGCATTACTCAATTTTAGGGCTGACCACCCCTTTCCCTAGTCTGTCATTTAGCAGCAGTCACTGAGCATTGCAATGATTTCTGGTTTATTGTCTCTTAGCAAGAGGCCAAATTTTTGTAGCATTGAGCTGGCTCGTCTGGTTTGGAGAAAGGATCTTGCTAAAAACGTTTTGTTTAGGCCATACTAAAGCAGTTTTAGAAGGCTCAAAGACTTCAAGCTTTGAAATTCACTGGGGATATAACCTTTGTGTCAGGCACGATGTCTACCACCTTTTTGGCCGAACATTGAAATCTGCCCTCGTTACGAAGCCGTGAAAACTGTGGCTTGTGTCAACTAGTCCGAGAGCTGGCAGCCGGGAGGGGGGCAAGAGGCAAAAGTGAGGCTGGGCTGGGGCCGGAAAACTGGGAGTGGGGCTGGGGCTGGTGAAGAAGGTCTGGGCGTGGGGGAGGAAGACGAAGCGGCAGGGGTTGGGAGGGTGGGATGAAGAGCGGTGGAGCTGAGAGAAGGCGAGGCAGAAGGGAGGACAGACCTGACTGAGCGGGTGAAGGAAACAGGGGAGTCACGAGACCAAGGCAAGGAGGGTGGAGGTGGGAGGCCTCGTGGAGAGCACCTCCGGCGCTGGGAGATGGAGGGCAGGGAATAGGCCGGGAATGGGGAGGCTGGGTACAGCTCAGGAAGAGCAACAGGGCTCTGGGTCTGGAAAACAGAGGGGATGTGAGGCTGCACGTCCAGTGAGATGCAGACTTGGTGGGCCAGAAGGTTGAGAAGGGAGTGAGAACCCTGCTGAGTACGTGACTGGCTGAGGAGCCAAGGGCAAGGAAGAGGCAAGATCAGGCTTCTGTTGATCGGTTTAATGAGAAAAGAAGCCAAGCTTATGAGCGGTAGTAGATGTGTCTGAGCTGCGCTGACACGCTCCCTGCCTGAGCTGGGTAGCTTATGAACAGATCTGAGCAGACATCTTGAGCCCAAGATCCCTCAATGTCACTGCTCTGCTCTGGAACCATCTGCCAGAACGGGGTGTTGCAGCCCCCTTCAGCATCTGTCCGCAAGGAGGACAGCAATCTATTAATGCAAACAGCCGCTCCAGTAGCTCAGTGGCAAAATCTGTGCTGGCAGTAAAGCTTTGAACTCTGCTGATGACCTGCATGTGTTTTAGGAAGATGCCAAATAATGAAATTTGTGTCTGTGTATGTTTTGTGGTCTCTTTTGTTTGTTTATTTTTAGATAAATTCGGGAGAAGGCGTATGCAAAATGGTACGAAGCCTTTTTTTATTGAACCTATGAAGAATAGTACTCAAACATTAGGAAATGCCAGCATTTAAACCTTTTATATGTGGGATAAGCATTTGCATCAGTTCTATGTTTATAAAACGAGCACGGTAATATCGTGTAAGTTCAGGTCTCCTTTGCACCACTCACCACAAAGTCCTGCTCCTGTTTCATCTCTCCTTAGTACCTTCTTTCACTTCTGTATCCCCTTGCATCACGCACCGACTGCGTGTCAGGTTTGTCCCCTTTCTCCCCCTTCTCCCCCATCTTCCGATGGGACAGCTATATCCCCCATGCTGCTTCGATGCCAGCAGAAGGGGCACCAACAGCAAGGGAAAGACAATCCTGTGTGTTTTTAGTACTCGTGTCCGAATCAAAGCAGTCATTACAGCAGAAAACCATACCTATAACCCTTGGCTTGAACACACTCACTTGTTCTCTGCTTAGCAGTACAGGCACTGCTTCTTCAAGCACAGGAGCTGTGAAAATCTCCAGCGTATCCTGTGAAGGCTCTTGCGGGAATTCAGCTGCTAAAATCAAAGCAGCCTATCGTAGATATGCACAAACAGCAATTATTCAAAGGCTTTTAACTTGGCTACATTTGGACTAATTTTCATATAGGGCAAAAGGCACAACCCTGATTCATTCCTTTCTCTCCCCGGACAAATTTCTGGTCTTTGCCTAATGCTCAGTTGCAGGAGAGCATTCCAAAGAAAGGATTGTCATGAAGAGGATAATGTATTTTCTCATTAGCCTTCTTCTTGGAAATGACTGAAAAGCATTACCTGAAATTTTCCAGGAATAGACATAAATAACTGCACAGCTAATGGGCAAGTAAAATTTCTGCCAAACAAGTGAAATTGGGTAAAGTTAGGAAGCAGCTGAGCAGAGGGGCTCATAGGAGAATATGCAACTAGGCAATATTAATGAGTATAATAAATGGTACCAGCTTGATCACCTGTTAGAGAAGTGCAGACGTATCTCTGTGGATCAGTGGAGCACAATGCAGGGATTTCCAAGCTGGCTCTGGACCAGGCTACGAATTTCACCCAGTGCTGTGTGGATGCATCACTTCTGGTCCTGGGCTCAGGGCTGTGCGCACACCGACGGTTTCTGCTATGAGCGGCACTAGCCCAGTTACCACGTGAAGTACACGTGACCTAAGTGATTCGACTAAAATCAGATGGGACACGTGCAGCAGAGCTGAGAAATGAACCCGGTTCTCCTGAGCCCTAGTTTAGTTCATTAACTATGGAAGCCACATCAGCTCCCTCCAGAGCAGGGACTAGAACAACGTACTCGACACCATAGCAGATTAGCTTTCTTCTTGGAGTCAAATCTGGCCCAGCTGATGTGAACTCTTAACCTCCTTGGTATATATATCTGCTCTTCTTCAGCAGGGCATCACAAAAGGATTGTACCAAGGTGGAGGGAATAAAAGGTACCCCATGCACCTTGAACTGCTTTGACGTATCTCCCAGCCCACCCAGAAGCTCTTTCAGGCAGTCCATGGGGGAATGCTAGCGAAGACTTGATGCCAAATACTCTGGCTTTGTACTGTGTCCTGGGAGGCACGCAAGCCAAGCTCTGCAAGCCCACGCTGTAGGAACCCCAGGCTCTTCCTTTAGTGTTACCTTAATCTAATTTTCCTTTGTATTTAATAAAAATCTATGGGTCTTGGGTTTTTTATTTCCTTTCAAGAAGCAGCAGAGAAAAGCTCGCCTATTTGATCCTGCTGATGTTCGCTTTCTGACACCTGCCACCAGCACTGCTTGGACACGTCCCTTTTATTTCCCATTCTCTTTTAAGTGTCTAGGCGACTTTGATATATTTCTGTCTCTGTCTGTAATGGCAACAGGATAGGGTGTTATTCTCAACCTGGGCTTGGCATGATGAGCCTTTTATTTCATTAAATTCACATTCCTTTTCAGGAACTGTAGCCTGAATTGGAGTTATTTTGCTTGGACTAAGGATGAGTGTACCAAGGACAGCGGTATAAAGTACAAGCATCTATAACTGCAGCTTTGATTGGATTTTACCCAACCTCTTTAAAATTCATATATGATAATCAAAATGGTGAGTGGGTAGGGAGCATTGCATCCTCTTCAGTTTACTGCCCTCATGTAAAATCTCAAAATAAGGACTGTAACCAGCAGAATTCCAGCATTTATATTTCATGAGAGGATTGTCCTTGTGTAAATATTGGTTTCTTTAATGCATACACTTCCATCTCTTTTTAAAAACTCCCGACTCAACAGCGTCTGACAGCATTACATGTCTCTTTCTGGAGGCAGCAATGAAAATGTGCTGATAATTTGAGCCCTGGGAAGAAGCCTGTTCCCCTGTGAATTTCACCACAGTCACACTGCTCTGCCATTGTATTAGCTCTCTGCTGCAGTACAAGAATAGCAGCTCTCTCCACATTATAATAGCACCTCTCAGATCACATCTTACTGTCAAATAATCACCCATTCCCAAATGGCTGGAAATTAATGATGGTTGAACCCGTCAGTGCTAGGCTTATGCTAGTTACACAGTCCAGATCCTGAAAAGCCTTTGTGCAGGGAATGGCTCTGGATAAACTCTCACAGGCTTGCTTGGAGAGTCTGAACTGCTCCTTATCCTCTCCCTCCCATCGTCAGTGGCCACCCGTGATTCAAAGGATTCTTCCAGTTTACCTCAGTCTTTGGAATTAGAGCTAGAGATTACAAAATGTATGAGATACCATTTGTGTAGCATCAATCATGAGAGGCATGATTTTTCTTTCTTGCCCTGGAGACCCCTAAATCCTTTCCCTTCCTCCTCCAGATCTTCTAAAAAATGTAGAATAGTTTCCTATCCCTGGCTGTGCCTCTGAAAAAGCAATAGAAATAGCTGCTTAGGTATCACTCCTTATACCATCGAGGGATTTTGACGACCAGGAGAGCAACATGTGGATACATCTTTTTTTCTCCTCCATTAAGGAATATGGATGCCTGAGGTCAGATCCCAGGACCACCTGCTACTTAGGAAAAATTGAGGCCTGCGTACAATTTCTGTACCTCGGCTCAGTTCAGAATTTTTTGGCAAAACTGATGATGAGGGACATCTCATGACTGTTTTTTGTATGGTCCTACTCATCACTTCCCACAAGTAAAGCTTTAGCATCCAGACTCCTGTTTCTCTCCTTCTGGTGGTTCAGTTTTGGGACATGAACTTTGTTAACATCAGACTGAAAAAGCACTTTGATTATTTAATAATTTACTGATTTTATTATTATTTCCACTGAATATTCAGTGAATTATTCCCATTGTCCTCCCATGTTCTAATCACCTCTCAGTAGAGACTTTTCTATAAATATGGTTTCAGGCTTGCATGAGTTGTAACACATTGAACACAGACTATGGGAAAGAAGTAGTACTGGGGTATGACTTTTTTATTTGATGCATTGCATTGCAAAACTACAAGTTCAACTGGATCTTTACATGTTTCTGGAGTTAAACCCTGAGCCATAGTTTTTGCATAGTAATTATATTGCACGCAGTTTTTTGCATAGTTTGTTTGAGACATAAATATACAGCCATATATATAGTGTCATTTTATCACTTATTTATCTATTTATCCTATGCTGCTGATGAATTATATGATGGCTGAATGCCTTTGTTCTAACTGGGGAAAGATGTAGCATATGGTCAGCTCACAAGGCTCTGGAAATGACTCTTTGGCACCTGTCACAAAGTGATCTCAGATCTGTGTAAATGGTTCCTTCTACTCTGGAGATTAAGTACCAGATGCTGTCCTTTGCAAATAAAAACCAAATAACAAGTTAGCCGAACACGCTGGCCGATCTGCTGTGAGTGCAAGAGAGCTTGAACTCTACTGTGCCTCTTTCACAAGCAGAAAGCTCGTTGTGTGGACTATACTGAGAGGAGGAAAAGGCCTGAGAAAGCCTCTTCTGGACTGGTTTTCCAAAGTGCAGTTTTGTCTCTATTCAAACAACATCTGAGGCTGTACTTAAAGGATTCTTTGCAAAAGTGGGTATTGTTCTTGGTTCAAAACAATGGAATTTCTCACTTGTATTTTTCTGTCTGAAATTATACTGAAGCAAGCAGGTGATTTCAATTTATGGAAGTTTTTAGCATCTTAATCTACATGAACTCTCAGCCCTGCAGAGTGTATATCCTGATTCTTATTTTTTCCGGTGTAAGAAAATGAAGGCAGAAATTTTGAGAGCTTTCACCCTCTGGTAATAAGCCAAATTATTTGGCTGCCTACAGTAATATTCAGACTTCAGGCACCCAAGTTAATGCATGTTTGGATTGTCGTTCTAGTGGGACCTGTACTAAGATGTTCTTATGCTTTGGCTCGTGGATATAGTCTTTGTACAGCTGGACTTGGGTCATATACTGTGGGAATATGTCCCGTGCTGACCTGTGTTAGTGGGGAAACTAATGCTTTCTTGGCTGCCCTGAGAACTTACATCTTGGGCCTTCTCTCATCTTGTCATTCTACCAAACAGAAATATTCCTCAGATGAGGGACTGCAAGATTTCCCTGGTAGGTCCATCAGGTAAGTAAGACAGTTTTGGGCACTGCCAATGATTCCTAATTTTCCTCTTTTTTTGCTACTCCCCATACTCATTTGTTCTGTCTGTGCTTTTGAGAGCAGCTCAAAGTGAGGGAAATCCTGCCAGCTGGGAAGAGACATCCAGCCCCTGCTGCCTTCTGCATTGTCAGTCATTTGTTTCTCTGTCTTGAGCATCGGCAAAAGAGTACTCCAAACCTGTGGAGAAAATGGAATGGAGGGTCGAAGTGTTTGCTCAGTCGGAGAAACAGGACTGCTGAAAGCAATACTCTCTGGAAGATACTAGCTGAGAACTGTTGGCTGAGGAAGAAAAACCGTTAGAGGGATTAATAACAATAACAATGTAAACGTGGGAAAATTTTACTGGGAAAACAAGAGAAGAGAGGTGGTGGGGAAAGGGTGGTTGTGAGGAGGATCGTGAATGCAAGGTGGGATGGGAGAAGCGAAGAGTTAAGGCTCAGGACCGGCTGTGGGTCCCGTTGCCTGGCATATTCAGAGCTTTTGCTCTGTCACCACAGCCAGCACAACTTTCCTTACGTTGCCTTGCTTTCCCACTTAATAATGCAGGGACAGAGGCTATTCCTTTTTTTTCCGCAGGGTAGTGAAGCAGTTCAGATGGAGGATGTTATGTAAGTGTCATGTATAATCACTAATATATTATTACTAGACAAGGAGACAGGTCAAACCAAAAGAACGCTTGTTCTGCTCACTCTCTATCATCCTTGAAAAATGTCATTCGAGCCACACAGAACTTGGCAGCGGTGCCAGAGAATAACCTGCATGCTGGTTCCCACGCGGATTGCCCTAGAGAGTATGGCCAAACACATCTCACAGCAGGAAGGTGGGCCAAGTACGTATAATGGGGCGCAAAATTCCCTCCTTCAGCCTACCCAAGGCTTGGAGAGGTTCTCCCACCGTGGCCTCTGACTGCTGCTGCGGCAGGAGCTTTCAGGGGTTGTAAGAGCCCCAGTACCAGTCACCGAAGAATTTGCCCTGGGCTGTTTTCGAGCCGCTGCCCCACGCCGTCCCCGCAAGTCCTGGTCGTGGGGCAGTAGGTAGTGGGTCCAGAGCAGTAAGGCTGAAGGAGCTCACGCAGCACAGCCTCCATGGGAGGCCAGGGCTCCCCACTTGCCCAGCTGGCTTCTGCCAGGAGAAATGGGAGCTCCCGGGATCGGGATTGTGAAAGGGGGATTGCTTAGCAGTTGTTCCTCTGTTCGTTGTTATTATTATCATCAATATTTTGACTAACTACCGCTTTGCCAAGGTGGTAAGTTTGATGCCCTGACTTCCCTGAGGCTCATCACAGACTCTCAGCTATTGTCCGCCCAGCACTATAATTCCCTGTTTTCCACCTCAAATTAGAGGAAGGAGGGGAGGTTTCAAAGGCTGGATGTAAATTGTGCCAGCAGCGCAGTATGCCTAACCTTTTGCCCTGTGGTTTTGTACAATGCTAGGTAATAGTTACTGCTGCAAATGTCAGTGTGTCAGTGAAGGGGAAGGACTGATCACGGAGCAGCCTTTTAGCGTCAGTCAGTCCGGGATTGCTAGCTGGGCTACAGCACTGCAGGTGCGGTTGGGAAGCGCCTCGGTAGGAAACACGTGCCATGCAGCACTGCATCCCTCTGTGCAAAAAGATGTGTAAATTGGTACCAATGCATCTGTGCACCTTGTCAGTCAAGCAGAGCAAACTGGAGCATGAGGGCATAAAATCTGTGCATTTTATGTTCCAGCAAAACCCAATACAGACTATAATTTTCTCCTTGTCACTGTGCCCTGCAGGCAGCAAACATACTTTGCTCAAGTATCTGGATTTATCTATCTGTCACGTTGCTTTCCTGTATACACAGTTCATGAAGGGCATTCTTTTCCATAGTCCCTAGCTACTGGTAGACCAAGGAGGCTGAATAAACTGGGATTTGATAATTAGCTGACTCAACGCTGCAGTGCCCAGCTATTTTCCTTCTCATCATCAAGAGATGGAACATCCTGATTTCCATCTTCAGAGTTAGACTGTGTGCATTGCAATATACGCTTCATTTTGCTTGACCGACCCCCCCCCAGCCCATTCCTAAGGCAGAACTGTGAATTGGCTACTCAGTAGCACTGCTGAGAGAAAAAGTGGGGTTAGAGCAGTATGCTAAACATTGGTCCAATACCAAAATCTTAGGTTTCTATTTGTAGCTTAGATCAGACCTGCCTTCTCGGTATCTATCTGTACCTGACAGGACTAACTGCATTGTGTTTAGACTTACTTGAGGTTACCTTTGAAACAGCTTGGCTGGATTCCGATCAATAGTGGGGCTTGCAGGGCAGCAGAGAACTCAGGTTTGCTCAGACCATGCAGCCAAACCAGGGGAATGGCTCGGCGCTGCCAGGGAGCCCCTTCTTCACCCCTTCCTGCTTGTCTTTCCTTTACTCCTGCCCCTGGGGTCCCATGCCCCTGGGCTGGATCTTTTCCTGCCTAATTCCCTAGTAAGCACAGTTGAAAACTATTCCAAACTATTCCTCCTTCTTCCTTCTCTACACCCCCCCCTTTTTTTTTTTTTTCCTTTTTTTTTTTTTTTTTTTTTTTTGTGGCCTGGGTTAGTTTAGCATGCTGTCTCAGCACAGGGAGCAGTGAGAAGAATCATGCTGAATCAGCTGGGAGCAGAGGGGGAGAAGGGAACCTGAATCTCCCGAGCTGTTAGATGAGCACAGGGACTGTGCCTGCAGTCCCCGAGCAGGCTGGCCAGGAGCCCCAGGAGATGCCCAGGCACTCACAGCGAAACCTCTGCTGCAGGGGCTCCCGCTCCTCCTGGTACCCCAGCTCAGGTCAGTTCCCAGCCCAGGCTTTCATAAAAAAACCAACTTTGTAGTCAACTTTACCTGCAGTGCAGACAGTCTGCAGCACAGGGTTATGTTTGCTAACTTCAGTTGTCTGAAAATTAGATATCTCATCTAAACATCCCATTTAGGCACGCTTTGCAAGGCAGTGGAGTGCATCGGATAGCCCATTAGTAGACTGACATGGATGCCCAAAGTAGATAGGAAGAATCCCCCACTGGAGTTACTTAACTGTCGACTATAGAGGGACCTTAGGTTAGTTTCCTGAGCAGCCGAAGTTAGATGGGATTAAACTCACTGAATTTCATCAGCATCAGAGCATTTGGCATCTCACATTTGGTTGTAAAACTTCTCCCTAATATGTGCATTGTAACTGCCTCCATGAGCTGGAAATGCATGGGCATATTTACAGCCACTTCCATGCAGAATTGTGTCCCCAGAATCTGATTAAAGGAGCAAACAGAAGGCAACAAAAGCCCTCCTCCTATTTACCTCATGGAGCTATAAATTATGTTAGAATGCTATGGGATTTTTTTTGTTATATTTGATGCAATTTGACGAGCTTGTAAATGATAGAGTTCTAGACTGAAAAATACAAGTTGTTTAATTCATCCTGGGCTCCTAAATGTATTATTTGCTACTGGGACATAGAATTATTATTTTTTAAATGTTGTTAGTCCCAAAAGCCACATATTATGATTTTTTCTACCTTTCAATTTTTTTTTTTTTTTTTTTTTGGAAAAAGCAAAAAGAAAACAACTATGGTTCCCTCACTCCTACAAACTTACATTAAACTTCAGAACTGAGTGGCTATTATAGATCTTGATTGCTTTTCAGAACTAAAGGAGTGTATAAAATGTTGGTTATTTTTTCCCTGAGGACTCTAATTAATTATACAAATGTTAATGAAAACAGAAGATTGAGGAGAGTATGTGTAAGTACTGAGACTTCCTATGCTTTTTCTTTCTGATTTTGAAACACCCTTCAATTAGTGAATGAATATTTCTTATCATTCCTGCATCTTTTCTTTTTTTCCTAGTGCCTTTAGGATTAACATTTTTCTGTATTGTAGTGACATTAAAATGTGAGACTTCCTAACATA